>NC_039363.1:110757248-111070420 GCF_003573695.1 Papaver somniferum
GCTCAACTCAACAAAACCTAGACTCATTGTCTAAATCAGTCAGCGTAACTAATTAAATACACGTCTGTCACGTCACAAATGGGGGATATCACTTAGGGTTTTGGTCTGGCATCCTACAGGACGTGGATACATCCACAACGAGAAAATGTGAGTAAGTCGTGTCAACAGTTGAGGGAGTTAGCAAAGTAGTGGGTGAGTGACCAACCAAGTCTTCGCACGACTTGGAACTGGTTTCACCACGATCTCCCACTTTCCCACTTTTTCACTCAAGAAACCGTTGCACTTACATGGATCAGGGTGTTCATCATTCTTGTAATATAAATAAGTCAAAATAGAGGACAACTAAAAGGGATCATCATTCGTGAACAACTCGATTAAAACTTATTCACAGAACTCAACTTCAGCAGTTCACCGTTATTGCAGAAACCTTCAACACATCCACAATCCTTGATCCCGCACAATTCTCAGCTTCCCTCCTATAGATCAACCCATCTCCCAATTTGCGACCGAATTGACTCTGGAACGGCCATTGACTTGGTTTAGGCCGGAGTCCTACAGATTGATCTCTCGAATCTAAGAACTCCCTTTACAGTGCATCTGTGTGAGGTTGAGCAGTTTGGTCGGTTCGAGGAATCTCCATCGCACGGTGATTCCCTCATTTCTGAACCCATTAGCAAAGCCCAACTGGGCCTTCTTTATTGTCTGTTGGGTTTATATTTTTTTCTGGGCTTGTAATATTATTTTAAACCCAAAAGTGGTCTTGTGTTTTTGGACTTTTGGGCTTGTAATTTTAATTGGACTATGTGCTTATAACTTTGAACATTAACTGGGCCTTGTACTCAAAACGGAAACTTTGGAACTTTGAGAACACTGGGCTTAAAATCTTTGAAAATCTATCAAGTTTTCCAATTTCAAAAACTCATGTTGGGATCCTCACTTTCCAAATAACCTGTTGGGCCTCCTGAAGACTATTGGGCTATGCTTTGGGACCTGTTAAAATACCAACTGGGCCTGTTCAAACTTCATCCAAATTCACAGTTGTAGGCTGTTTTTTCAAACTTCTAGTGGGTTGTGCATTCTCCTACCAATGTGGGCTTGCTCCCAATTTTAAAACCAAATTTTCTCCCAATAACCAAAATTTTTCTCCCATATTCAAACCAAATTTTCTTTTCAAAACCCAACAAATCCAAAAATTTTCAAAACCCATCAAAACCAAATTTTTTGAAAAATGGGCGAGTGTGTGAATAAACCCCGTAGTCTCCATGAATACATGTACCCTAACAGAATAAATCAGTTATCATGTATCATCTTACCCCAGACTGATGGCCCATTTGAACTAAAGGCAAGCATGATACAAATACTTCCTACATTTCGAGGGTTCGATTCTGAGAATCCCTATAATCATGTAAGAGAGTTTGAACAAATTGTCCGGGATTTACAACCTGACCATATATCCGAAGACTCTTTGAAATTGCGCTTGTTTACATTTTCTTTAAAGGAAAGGGCTAAAACATGGTTTTTCAGTCTGAGACCGCAGTCAATCACCACTTGGGACCAACTCAAAAATCAATTTGTAGGAAAGTTCTTTCCACATCATAGGACCATATCTATTCGTCGCAGTATTAATTTTTTTGTCCAGTTAGATGGAGAAACACTTTTTCATTATTTTGAACGGTTTAATGATTTGTTGTTTGAGTGTCCTCACCATGGCCTCGAGAAGTGGAGACTGGTCGCGATTCTTTATGAGGGACTAGACTTTAAATCTCGAGCCTTGGTTGAATCTATGTGTAATGGTGAATTGATTGATAAAACTGTGGACGATGCATGGTCATTTCTAGCTGAAGTTGCAGAGAAAACCCATCAGTGGGAAACCTATAGGGAAACTAGGACCATGCCACATGATATGGGTAATCACCATGAGTCAGATGTTGATTTTCTCAATGATCTTAATTCTGGATATAATGTTTCATACCCTATTGATGAAAATGTCAATCCATGTTCACCTATTTTAGAGGCAGATGTATGGGCGGAAAACACTAATGGTTTTGACAAAATAGGATTTTCATGTATTTGTGATGATGATGATGTTATATTAGAAGAACATGTCTATGCTGAAAATGTTATGGAACCTTTGGGTTCAAATACATTAGTCTTTTCTACCCCGACCTTCATGAATGATGTTTCTTCTAGTATTCCATATACATGTGATGAGGCTACTGATTTAGATATTGTGCAGTTATCCTGTGAAGAGCATGACTTAGGTAATGTTGAATCTTCTGTTGACACTAATGATCCTATGCATGAACATATAGTTGATGTGTCTGATTCTGTACCTAAGCCACAATATATTGCTTCTTTTGATGTTAATTTGGATATTTCGGATAACCATGATTCTGAATTTGGACTTGTGAAATTGTTTTGTGATAATGAGCATGCTACACAACTTGATTATGACTTAGAAAATGCTGATGTAACTGATAATATTGGTACTTTTGATCTCATGCATGTGAGAAACTTAGATGTCACCTTCTTGCCTAAGTCACAGATTGAGATTATTCCACCCAACCTAGATTTGGTTTGTAACAAAAATTTTAAACCAACTTTTCTGAAAATTCCCAACCTAGGATTGGAACTGTGTGCCTCTCAAGTCCTCTTGGACTATTTTGCATCTAAATACAATACTTTTAAGGAGCCACAGTTGGAATATGCATGTTTGCCCGTCCCTAACAAAGTCCATTTCGAGTTAGATCTTGTGCATGATGAACCCCCAAAACCGCGAGATTTTGTATCCAATAGTATATCTAGTGTAAAATCCAGGTTTAGGGGTAGCTCATTCGGTTTTTCACTCTCGCTCTCATTTCAGTCCAATTTTAGTGTTTTGAAACTGTCAATGTTTCAACACTTTGTCTTTTGGGTTGATACTCAACTCTTTAGACTGTATGTATATTGTGAATTGTTTGTATATAATCTGGTAGGTAATGTTTAGTGGAATCTTATATGTTTCTTGTATATATTGTGCTAACCCAATGTGAATTCAGTTGAGTTACTGTTGGGTTTTTCCTTGAATAATGGAGTTTAAAACTTGTTTTCCCCAATATCCGGTAATCTCTTTCCTTTTTCTACACTTAGCATCGTTCTCATGGTATGTGTTATAATCATGTTTATCTTTTGAAACATTGAGGACAATGTTTAGTTTAGGTTTGGGGGTGAAAAGTAGATACTTTGATAACATGCTATAATTGAAAACTAAACTCCTCCCTCTTTTTGAAAAATAAAAAATCAAAATAAAAAAATAGAAAAATTAAATAAAAAACATAAAAATAGATCTCATTTACCTTGAAATGTTGACTCTTGTGCATGTATGTAAACATAAGGATTCTTAGTATAGATATTTAGGCACCCTGATTCTAGCACAATTCAATAGTGATAAGAATCTTGCACGCGCACGATCTACCAATACATGTATAGCCTCATCCTTGAGGGATCTATCGGAAGTTTTAGTTGCCAATCACTTTAGAATACTGAACGAAACTTGACTAGCTTGTTCTTTGGTTAGTTGGGATAGAAGGTGGAGGTTACATTAAGAAACACAACCATCGAATTTAACTGGGTGCATCAAAAAGGGCTACCTCTTGCAAAGTGTCATGTAATTTTTCGTTTCTTTTTGCTTATGTATCAAAAGAGTTACCATGTTGTAAATATTTTTTTTCAAAAAAAAAAAACAAAAAAAAATAAATAAAAAAAATCAAGTATTTATCAATTCCATCCTCTCTTGTTTCAAAAATAAAAGAGAGTAGTCAATGTAAATAAGAGTCATGTAAAGAGTCATCTTTTGTGTTTTTGTGTTATAAGCAAGGAAGGGTGTATGCCATTGATGTACAACGCGAGTAATTGTGAAATACCTCCAACTCATTCACAATTCTCGTAAAGTCCGGACAGCTAGCTAGATTTCGACCTCGGTTCTTAGCCTGAGAAACTATCTCTTGGTGATTAGTAGTCATAACATCCGATCTTTCTTTACACATGTGTAGATACACTTTACACTCTTATCACATGTCTTTATTTGTTATCAGTGCTAGGATTGTGCCTTTGATAGCTAGATTGACATCTCCATTTTGCTGTGAGCTTCTACTGTCTTGCACATGTCACATTTCATGGAATCTGAGCTTATATTTTGTCCTAGAACTTTGTAGGTACGTTCTAAGCAAACCTTCACGAGACTTCAACTCGTCCACTAGGGACACTTAGTGGTTTAAAAGGCTTATTGCATTCGCTAAATGCAATCGAGAGACCAGCGACAGTGGTATATGTAGGATTTCCTTAGTTTTGTTTTACTTGAGGACAAGTAAAATTCAGGTTTGGGGGTATTTGATGAGTGCCAAATATTGTATATATTTGCACCTTTTTATTGGCATTTAACTCATCATTTGTGCACTAACGCTCCATTTTATCCCATATTCCGTGTTTTCGTTGTTTTCAAGAATAAATATTTTTCTTAATTAATTTTGCATTTTTAGTTACTAAATAGAGCCTGGTTAACTCACAGAGCGAAAAGAGCAAAGAAACGGCAAAGACTCCCGCAGAAAGGCAGCGAAGAATGATGTTTGCAAGAGCCGGATCAACTAGAAGTGGGATTGAAGAGGAAGAATTGTCCTTAAAGAAGATATGGGTTGGCATACCCAAGGCCCAAAACCCTTACCCAAATCCATTTCCAATATCCATACCCAACTCCAATCTAAGCCGTCAGAATTGTTGTATCACGCATCCAACGGTCGCTGCAAGCCTGTTCCATCTTAGCCATTCGATTCAATCCAGATGTGATCATCCAACGTATCATCTTCGCTGGACAGCGAATTTTATACAACCGCTCAACACTACAACACTTAACACCTATACCCGCAAAACAAACGCACCCTTCTCCAATTCTATCTACTCCATCTTCTCCCTCACCGTCTGCAGAGAAAACTCTGCCATCACCACCACCTTACGCCACCTCGATCTCAACCACCACCTTCCTCAACCACTCCATTCAAACAACTACCAAAACCCATCATCACCATCACTTCCACCAACCCTCTAGCCAGCTATTTTATTTCCTTCTCCTATATTCAGAAAACCCTAGGTGAGGAGTTGATAAGATAGCTCGAGATAGAGACGCACATGGAGCAAGACATGGAGCAGGAGAAGAAGAAAAATCATGGGTCAAAGATCTCAATTGTTTTCAGTGATTAGGTAAAACTTAATTTCAATTTTTGGTAAACCCTAATTTCACTGTTTTAGGGGTTTTTGGGGGAAAGTTGTTATATGTATAAATTGACGTCTTGGGTGTGAAATTGGGTATGCCCGGATTAGCTGGTGCACCAAGCTGTAGTATTTATGTTTATTTTTCAGTTCTTATAATGTTCTAATTTTCTAACTAGGGATTAGATGAAGCTCTTAATCTAATATCAGATAATTTTGGTTATGAATTTTTTCTTGTTGTGCTTAACGGCTTAAGGATAGATTTAATCTTTGTGCTACAACATATTACTTTCACCTTGTTTGTCATGCAACCTAGGTAGTTGGAACAATTCTATGTTGTTGTGCTGCAACTCATGCTTAATTGAATTGATTTATCTTTTGAATAGTTGTGCTTTAATCAAACAATTATTACTTAGGATAAATACTTTAGTTGTGATTAGTCATCCATCTTCAGATCACCTTGAATAAGCGGAAGACACGAATCCTCACCGCTATTCATTAAAAGGACAAGAGTAATATCCATAACTGAATTATCTAGTGCAGGTTAAGCAGTTGATTCGACTGCCCTAGTGCTTTCTAATTGCATTTTAATATTGTTTGTGTACTATAATCATTCATCTAGCCGTATCGGCAAACAAAACCCCCTATTTGTGTTACTTCTTGTTCTGAAATCAGTTGTAGTTAAAACCATAGATTCAACTACACACACCAAGTCCCTGAGGAAAAACCCTTTCTTACTACACCTATCTACAACAACCCTGTATACTTGCAGGTGTAGTTGTAGGTTCTTTTAAAACCTCACCAAGTTTTTGGCGCGCCGGGGACTTGGCTGCTGTGTAGTTGAAAAACATTCTTGCACTTGCTTTTCTGTTTTCAACCTGCTGTGTAACTTAGATTTTCTGTAGTTTAGCTGTAACTTAGTGTAACTTAGTGTAGATTAGTTTGCTGTCACTTGCATAACCTGTTGTGTAGTTCTGATAATCATCTTAGTGTAAGCATCTCTGCTGTAGCATCTTGCCTCAATTAGCTGTAGCTTGTCTGTTAGCTGTACAATTTGCATCTGTAGCTGTAGCTGTAAGCATTTGCATCTGTAAGCATCTTATTTTCTTTCCTCTTAGTGTAGATGCATATCACCGCTATTTTGATCCCTCATTGCTTCTTTATAATTCCATTGTTTCAGTACAAAGAGAATGATCCTCTCTTCTGAGCTAGTAGGTACATGTTGTGGAGCAGCAGCTTGTGGTGTTGATGATTGATCAAGTCAAGGCTAAGAAAGGGAGGGAAGCAGTTGTGGGCTAGGACAGAGGAGCAAAGCAAGAACAACAGCTTGTGGTGCTGCTGAGAATCAAGTTTTTGGGCGCTGTTATTGTTTCTTTTGTTTCTCTGATAACCTTGCTTCATTGCTTGCTCATTGTTTACATGGTCTTTGTTGTTTCATCTTGTATTCTCATTAGAATCTTGTATATAACATTGCTGTCTTGCATCTTCGTCTTCCATCTTGCATATCATATTCCTGCTGCATATTCTTGTTTGCATCTTCACCATCTGCATACTTGCATTGCTGTTGCATTTAGCATTAGGAGCTGGCTACAATTTTTTTCCCTGCTTGAATTTGCTTGCATTTGTTGTTGTCCCTTGCTTGAATTTGCTTCTTGTGCTGTGTACTTGCAGCTTTGCTGCTGTGGTTAATCTTGAGCTCCCTTGTTGGTCCTGGTGCATTGCTGCTGGGCTGTGGTGCTGTGTTGCTGCCTGCTGGTGCTGCTTCTCTGCTGTGGCCCTGTGAACCTGCGGAGCCTAGTTTGCTGGTGTTGAAGTTGCTAGGCTGGTGCATTGGCCTTGCAAACTGCTGGACCCAACTGGGCTTGTGCAAAAGTTAGGAAGATCAAAGCCCAACTGGGCTTGTGCAACAAAAAAGGGATAAAAAGCACAACTGGGATTCCATCCAAAAACAAGTAAGCCCGAACCCATTAGCAAAGCCCAACTGGGCCTTCTTTATTGTATGTTGGGTTTATATTTTTTTCTGGGCTTGTAATATTATTTTAAACCCAACAGTGGGCTTGTGTTTTTGGACTTTTGGGCTTGTAATTTTAATTGGACTGTGGGCTTATAACTTTGAACATTAACTGGGCCTTGTACTCAAAACGGCAACTTTTGAACTTTGAGAACAGTGGGATTAAAATCTTTGAAAATCTATCAAGTTTTCCAATTTCAAAAAATCCTGTTGGGCTCCTCACTTTCCAAATAACCTGTTGGGCCTCCTGAAGACTACTGGGCTATGCTTTGGGACCTGTTAAAATACCAACTGGGCATGTTCAAACTTCATCCAAATTCACAATTGTAGGTTGTTTTTTCAAACTTCTAGTGGGTTGTGCATTCTCCCACCAATGTGGGCTTGCTCCCAATTTTAAAACCAAATTTGCTCCCAATAACCAAAATTTTTCTCCCACATTCAAACCAAATTTTCTTTTCAAAACCCAACAAATCCAAAAAATTTCAAAACCCATCAAAACCAAATTTTTTGAAAAATGGGCGAGTGTGTGAATAAACCCCGTAATCTCCATGAATACATGTACCCTAACAGAATAAATCAGTTATCATGTATCGTCTTACCCCAAACTGATGGCCCATTTGAACTAAACGCAAGCATGATACAAATACTTCCTATATTTCGAGGGTTCGATTCTGAGAATCCCTATAATCATGTAAGAGAGTTTGAACAAATTGTCCGGGCTTTACAACCTGACCATATATCCGAAGACTCTTTGAAATTGCGCTTGTTTACATTTTCTTTAAAGGAAAGGGCTAAAACATGGTTTTTCAGTCTGAGACCGCAATCAATCACCACTTGGGACCAACTCACAAATCAATTTGTCGGAAAGTTCTTTCCACATCATAGGACCATCTATATTAGTCGAAGTATAAATTGTTTTGTCCAGTTAGATGGAGAAACACTTTTTCATTATTTTGAACGGTTTAATGATTTGTTGTTTGAGTTTCCTCACCATGGCCTCGAGAAGTGGAGACTGGTCGCCATTCTTTATGAGGGACTAGACTTTAAGTCTCGAGCCTTAGTTGAATCTATGTGTAATGGTGAATTCATTGATAAAACTGTGGACAATGCATGGTCATTTCTAGCTGAAGTTGCAGAGAAAACCCATCAGTGGGAAACCTATAGGGAAACTAGGACCATGCCACATGATATCGGTAATCACCATGAGTCAGATGTTGATTTTCTCAATGATCTTAATTCTGGATATAATGTTTCATACCCTATTGATGAAAATGTCAATCCATGTTCACCTATTTTAGAGGCAGATGTATGGGCGGAAAACACTAATGGTTTTGACAAAATAGGATTTTCATGTATTTGTGATGATGATGATGTTATATTAGAAGAACATGTCTATGCTGAAAATGTTATGGAACCTTTGGGTTCAAATACATTAGTCTTTTCTACCCCGACCTTCATGAATGATGTTTCTTCTAGTATTCCATATACATGTGATGAGGCTACTGATTTAGATATTGTGCAGTTATCCTGTGAAGAGCATGACTTAAGTAATGTTGAATCTTCTGTTGAAACTAATGATCCTATGCATGAACATATAGTTGATGTGTCTGATTCCATACCTAAGCCACAATATATTGCTTCTTTTGATGTTAATTTGGATATTTCGGATAACCATGATTCTGAATTTGGACTTGTGAAATTGTTTTGTGATGATGAGCATGCTACACAACTTGATTATGACTTAGAAAATGCTGATGTAACTGATAATATTGGTACTTTTTATCTCATGCATGTGAGAAACTTAGATGTCACCTTCTTGCCTAAGTCACAGATTGAGATTATTCCACCCAACCTAGATTTGGTTTATAAAAAAAAATTTAAACCAACTTTTCTGAAAATTCCCAACCTAGGATTGGAACTATGTGCCTCTCAAGTCCTCTTGGACTATTTTGCATCTAAATACAATACTTTTAAGGAGCCACAGTTGGAATATGCATGTTTTCCTATCCCTAACAAAGTCCATTTCGAGTTAGACCTTGTGCATGATGAATCCCCAAAACCGCGAGATTTTGTATCCAATAGTATATCTAGTGTAAAATCCAGGTTTAGGGGTAGCTCATTTGGTTTTTCACTCTCGCTCTCATTTCAGTCCAATTTTAGTGTTTTGAAACTGTCTATGTTTCAACACTTTCTCTTTTGGGTTGATCCTCAACTCTTTAGACTGTATGTATATAGTGAATTTTTTGTATATAATCTGGTAGGTAATGTTTAGTGGAATCTTATATGTTTCTTGTATATATTGTGCTAACCCAATGTGAATTCAGTTGAGTTACTGTTGGGTTTTGCCTTGAATAATGGAGTTTAAAACTTGCTTTCTCCAATATCCGGTAATCTCTTTCCTTTTTCTACACTTAGCATCGTTCTCATGGTATGTGTTATAATCATGTTTATCTTTTGAAACATTTAGGACAATGTTTAGTTTAGGTTTGGGGGTGAAAAGTAGATACTTTGATAACATGCTATAATTGAAAACTAAACTGTTCCCTCTTTTTGAAAAATAAAAAAATTAAAAAATTAAAAAAAAACATAAAAATGGAGCTCATTTACCTTGAAATGTTGACTCTTGTGCATGTATGTAAACATAAGGATTCTTAGTCTAGATATTTAGGCACCCTGATTCTAGCACAATTCACATAGTGATAAGAAACTTGCACGCGCACGATCTACCAATACATGTATAGCCTCATCCTTGAGGTGTTCTTGATGAGTGCCAAATAATGTATATATTTATCCCTTTTTGTTGGCATTTAACTCATCTTTTGTGCAGTAATTCTACATTTTATCCCATATTTTGTATTTTCATTGTTTTCAAGAATAAATATTTTTCTTACTTAATTTTGCATTTTTAGGTAATAAATAAAGTCTGGATAACTTGCGGAGCGGAAAAGAGCTGAAGAGTGGTGAAAAGCCGGAAGAAATTACGCAAGGAAGCCGCAAAGAATGGTGCGCACAAGACCAAAAAGCTAGGAATGGGATCAAGAAGGAAGAATTGTTCTTAAAGAAGATATGGGCTTGGCATACCCAAGGCCCAAAACCCTTACCCAAACCCATTTTTTATATCCATACCCGCCTCCATTCTCAGCCGTTAGATTGGATCCATCTCATCATCCAACGGTCGCTTCTTTGCCTGCGCATCAAATCTCGATACTTTCGCTTAACACTTCAACACCTAACCCCATCTAGAGCCGTTAACTTCGTTGTATCAAGACATCCGACGGTCGCTACCAGCCTCTTCAGGCGGAGCCGTCCGATTCACCTACCAGCTTCGATTCCAGTGGCTCAGCTTCGCCAACATCTAACTTTGATGCTCCCGCTCAACACCCTAAAAACGGATACCCTATACCCTAAACTGTCGACCCATTCTTCTCCTCTTTCTTTCTTCTTCCTCTCCCCCTCTCTGCAACAGAACCACCATACCCTTCCGTACCACCACCTATTCCACTTCCACAACCACCACTACCTACACCAACTACCACCAACTCCACCATCTCCATCATTACCCGACACGACCCATCCCCCTAATTCGAAGCGCTTTAACCTCTCTCACCAACTGACCTAGGTGAGGGTTGATAAAACACCTCAAATTAGGGAGCAATTGTAGCGATTGGGAGCAGGAGAAGAACCGAGAGAGGCAGAGAAGACATGGGGCGACGTCAATTCAAAGTTTTGGTGAGTAAATTTCGGAAATTGAAAACCCTAATTTCAATTCTAGGGTTTCGGAAAAATTGGGTATTTGGTGATATAAATAGGGGGTGATGTAGAGGGGTAGAGGGGGATGATCTCTGGACTAGCCAGAAAAACATTTTATTCTGTTTGTTTGCAATTTCAATTTCAGTTATTGCATGACAGTTGATAGTGAATGTTATATGATGTTTTGATATTTATCTTGAATGTTGAGAATGTTGTTTCAATTAGCATATGGGATGGATGTTGATGCTGTTAACATGTTCTTCATGAACTAAATTACTGCAGCTAAGGCTCAGATGAAGCCTTAGTGCATTGTTGGATGATGAATTGCTAGGTTAGAGCCTTAATGCTTGTTTTTCTTGTGCAATGGGAGAGATTAGTGCTCATCTGTGTGCTTGTGATTGATTGTACTGTCAAAAGACAGTCAATGCTAGGAGCACATTAGTTGAGCAAGCTAATTTTCTTTCCATTCCATTTGTATGCTTAGGGTCTTAATTTCAACCTAGAACTACATTGTTTGGCTAGGACACCAAGGTGGATTCTAAGCCCTTAGCTTAGCCACAATTCCTTTCTTCAGTCACTTGCAATTCCAGCTCTGCTTTTATTCACTGCTTAGTTACTTTCCTTTACTGTTTTGCTTAGTTCTTGCATTTTGAAGCTGTGTGCACTGAAGTCAGTGCACAATCTCACCCCTGCCCTTGGCTCACAGCCTTGGTTCCTTGCTGTTTTGCCATCTTGTGTTAACTGCTTTGTTGTGTTAACTGTTTTAGTTCTTTGCATCTGCCACATTACCTTGCTTTGCTCACTGCCATAGTGCCTTGTCTCCATTTCTAGCTTAGGAAAATTTCTTTTAAGCACTCCTACTCCCTGTGGACTGATCCCTTTCTTATCCCTATATTATAAACTTGGCCTTGTATACTTGCAAGTTTTGTGTGCAACCCCATTTCCACACCAAGTTTTTGGCGCCGCTGCCGGGGATCCAGGATGTCCAACAATTTCTTGCACTATAGGAGAACACACGGTCAATAAAGCGTTATTAGACCTAGGTGCAAGTGTTAACCTACTGCCATATTCTGTTTATGAGCAGTTAGGTCTTGGGGAGTTGAAACCAACATCTATCACTCTACAACTGGCAGACCGATCTGTCAAGATTCCTCGTGGAGTGGTCGAAGACGTTTTGATCAAGGTTGACAAATTCTATTTTCCCGTAGACTTCATTGTCTTAGACACTCAACCTGTACAAAACCCAGACTGTCACATTCCTGTCATCTTAGGACGTCCTTTCTTGGCTACGTCCAACGCGATCATTAATTGTCGTAATGGAGTGTTGAAACTGTCTTTTGGCAACATGACGGTAGAATTGAATGTGTTCGATATTAGTCAACAACCTGTGAATCTTGATGATGATGATGTGCATGAAGTTAATATGATTGAAGGATTAATGCAAGATTCGTTGACTAACATTCTATCCGTCGACCCCTTTCAAGCATGTATGGAGAACTTTAACCCAGATTCCTATGATGATGCATACTGTAGTGACGTCCTATCTCTGCTCGAATCTGTACCTCAAATGGACATCACTGAAAGGAAATATGAAGTGGAACCACCCTTACTCTCTGATTCCAAGCTTTTCCATCCATTGTTGAGCCACCCAAGCTTGAATTGAAAACATTGCCTAGTACGTTGAAGTACGCATTCCTAGGTTCTTCTGATACTTTACCTGTCATTATTTCATCATGTTTAGACACGGAACAGGAAAGTAAGCTTTTAGAAGTACTTAAGGAACACAAAGAGGCCTTAGGATGGACCATCTCAGATCTCAAAGGAATTAGTCCACCATTTGCATGCACCACATTAACCTTGAAGAGAATGCCAAACCATCTAGGGAAATGCAAAGGAGACTTAATCCTAACATGAGAGATGTAGTCAAAGGAGAGATCCTGAAACTACTTGATGCGGGTATCATATACCCAATTCCCGATAGCAAATGGGTTAGTCCCATTCAAGTTGTGCCTAAGAAGTCAGGCATTACTGTAGTTCAGAACGACAAGAATGAATTAGTCCCTACTCGTACAACCACAGGATGGCGAGTATGCATCGACTACAGGAAGTTGAACACAGTAACAAGGAAGGATCACTTCCCGCTCCCTTTCATTGACCAAATGCTAGAACGTGTGTCTGGACACAGTCACTACTGTTTTCTAGATGGCTTTTCCGGTTATAACCAAATTCACATTGCTCCGGAAGATCAGGAAAAAACTACATTCACGTGTCCATTTGGGACGTTTGCTTATAGACGTATGCCCTTCGGGTTGTGTAATGCACCTGCTACTTTTCAGCGTTGCATGATGAGCATTTTTTCTGACATGATAGATAGTTTTCTCGAGATCTTTATGGATGATTTCTCTGTTTTTGGTTCCTCGTTTGACGAATGTTTGAAGCATCTTGCCCTCGTGATATCCAGATGTAAAGAAAAGAACCTTGTTCTAAATTGGGAAAAATGCCATTTTATGGTGAATTCAGGAATAGTTCTAGGACACATCATCTCAGAAAAAGGAATTGAAGTGGATAAAGCTAAAGTTGACCTCATTCAACATCTACCACAACCTCGCTCTGTGAAGGAGATCAGATCATTTCTAGGTCATGCTGGTTTTTACCGGCGATTCATCAAAGATTTCAGCAAAATCTCCAGACCTCTGTGCAGTCTTCTCTCCAAAGATGTTGCCTTCAATTTCGATGCTGCTTGTGTGAAGGCATGGGAGGAATTAAAAACCCTTCTCACCACCGCTCCTATAGTCCGACCACCCGATTGGAAGCTTCCGTTCGAACTTATGTGTGATGCCTCTGATTATGCTGTTGGTGCTGTTTTAGGACAGCGAGTTGATAGACTACCATATGTGATATACTATGCTAGCAAAACCCTTAATGATGCCCAACTCAATTATTCAACTACCGAGAAGGAATTGCTTGCCGTCGTTTTCGCATTAGACAAGTTTAGATCTTATCTGATAGGGTCTAAGATCATCATATACACAGACCATGCGGCTTTGAAGTATCTTCTTTCCAAGAAGGATGCTAAAGCTCGCCTTATTCGATGGATACTCTTATTACAGGAATTCGATCTCGAAATCCGTGATAAGAAAGGTTGTGAGAATGTGGTTGCTGATCATTTGTCTAGATTAACTTTAGAGTCTATTGATGAATTTGAGCTGATTAGAGAATCATTCCCAGATGAACAGCTGATGTCTATCTCAGACCTTCCTTGGTTTGCTGATATTGTTAACTACCTCGCTACAGGTAGGATGCCCTCACGTTGGTCGAGACAAGACCGCTATAATTCCTGGCTGAAGTTAAACATTTCCTTTGGGATGACCCATATTTGTTTAAGTACTGCCCAGACCAAATCATTAGGAGATGTGTCCCCAACACTGAACAGAAAGATGTGATATCTTTCTGTCATGACCAAGCATGTGGAGGCCATTTCAGTGCCAAGAAAACCGCTGCAAAGATCTTGCAGTGTGGATTCTATTGGCCATCATTGTTCAAGGATTGCCATGATTATTGTGTTGCTTGTGAACGCTGTCAAAAGCTAGGAAGCATTTCGAGGAGAAACATGATGCCATTGAACCCCATTTTGATTGTGGAGATTTTTGATGTTTGGGGGATAGACTTCATGGGTCCATTCCCATTCTGACAGATTGTACATCCTAGTCGCAGTTGATTACGTTTCTAAGTGGGTAGAAGCCATAGCAACCAGAACAAATGACCACAAGGTGGTACTTTCATTTCTAAAGGAAAACATATTTGCACGTTTTGGTACCCCTAGAGCTATCATCAGTGACGGCGGTTCACATTTTCGTAACAAGTACTTTGAGTCTTTAGTACGCAAGTATGGCATAACTCACAAGGTTGCTACTCCGTACCACCCTCAGACTAGTGGACAAGTGGAAGTTCTAATAGGGAATTAAGCACATTCTGGAAAGACGGTAACCCGTAGGAAAGATTGGTCAAGATTGAATGATGCTTTGTGGGCCTATAGAACAGCTTATAAGACACCAATTGGCATGTCCCCCTATCGTCTAGTGTATGGAAAGCCGTGCCATCTACCTGTGGAATTAGAACATCGTGCTACTGGGCAATCAAGACTGAACTTTTCTCTGGACGAAGCTGGAATTCAAAGGAAACTTCAACTCAACGAGTTGGAAGAATTGAGAAATGAGGCTTATGATAGTGCCAAGTTATATAAGCAGAAGATGAAGATGTTTCATGATAAGCGTATTCTACGCAAATCCTTCACTCCTGGTCAGAAAGTCTTGCTGTATGACTCCCGATTACATCTTTTTCCAGGAAAACTGCGTTCCAGATGGAAGGGTCCGTACCTAGTACGCACAGTTTTTCCTCATGGAGCTGTAGAGCTGGAGGATGTTCCAACAAGAACGTTTTCAAAGTCAACGGGCAGAGATTAAAGCCATTCCTTGAGCCATTTCCACCCGACATTGAAACAACCAACCTGGAGGACCCAGTCTATGTGGACTAAACTGGTCCACTCTTTCCCTAAATAACCAAAAAGTTTTCCAAATCTTTCCCTAAAAACCAAAATTTTTCGTTTTCCCATCAAAACCAAATTTCCCAACAAAACCAAATTTTTCCAAAAAGTCCAATCCCATTAAAAACCAAATTTTCTTGTAGATAATGTGTTAGTTAAATTTCCTTTTGTATATATTTTGTGCTCATCCATTGTGACTCCTAATATGATGGATTTTTGCCTTGAATAACGGAGTTTTAATCGATTCGCCGTACAATCGGGTATTCTCTCTCCTTTTACTCTACTCAGCATGTTCCTCTTCATATATTGTTTTATAATTCTTTCCATATTTTGAAACATTGAGGACAATGTTTAGTTTAGGTTTGGGGGTATAGAGTAGATACCATGATAATATGCCATAATTGAAAACGAACTCTCTTTTTGAAAAATTAAAAATTCCAAAAAAAAAAAAAAATTGAAAATCAAAAAAAAAATTAAAAAATAAAAAATCATAAAAATGGAGCTCATTTACCTTGAAATGTTGACTCTTGTGCAAATATGTAATTATTAGGAGTCTTAGTCTAGATATTTAGGCACCCTGATTCTAGCACAATTCACATAGTGATAAGAAATTTGCACGCGCACGATCTACCAATACATGTATGGCCTCGATCTTCAAGGTGTTTGATAGGAAGTTACGATTGCCAATCACTTTAGAATACTGAACGAAACTTGACTAGCTTGTTCTTTGGTTGGTTGGGATAGAAGGTGGAGGTTACATTAAGAAAGACAACCATCGAATTTAACTGGGTGCATCAAAAAGGGCTACCTCTTGCAAAGTGTCATGTAATCTTTTGTTTCCTTTTGTATATGTATCAAAAGTGTTTCCTTCTTAAAAAAAAAAAAAAAAAAAAAATCAGAAAAATACAAAAAAAAAATCAAGTATTTATCAATTCCATCATCTCTTGTTCCAAAAATAAAAAGAGAATAGTCAATGTAAATAAGAGTCATGTAAATAGTCATTTTGTTGTTTCATTGTAATAAGCAAGAAGGGTGTATGCCATTGATGTACAACGCGAGTAATTGTGAAATACCTCCAACTCATTCACAATTCTCGTAAAGTCCGGACAGCTAGCTAGATTTCGACCTTGGTTCTTAGCCTGAGAAACTATCTCTTGGTGATTAGTAGTCATAACATCCGATCTTTCTTTACACATGTGTAGATACACTTTACACTCTTATCACATGTCTTTATTTGTTATCAGTGCTAGGATTGTGCCTTCGATAGCTAGATTGACATCTCCATTTTGCTGTGAGCTTCACTGACTTGCACATGTCACATTTGATGGAATCTGAGCTTATATTTTGACCTAGAACTTTGTAGGTACGTTCTAAGCAAACCTTCACGAGACTTCAACTCGTCCACTAGGGACACTTAGTGGTTTAAAAGGCTTAGTGCATATGCTAAATGCATTCGAGAGACCAGCGACAGTGGTATAGGTAGGATTTCCTTAGTTTTGTTTTACTTGAGGACAAGTAAAATTCAGGTTTGGGGGTATTTGATGAGTGCCAAATAATGTATATATTTATCCCTTTTTGTTGGCATTTAACTCATCTTTTGTGCAGTAATTCTACATTTTATCCCATATTCTGTATTTTCATTGTTTTCAAGAATAAATATTTTTCTTACTTAATTTTGCATTTTTAGGTAATAAATAAAGTCTGGATAACTTGCGGAGCGGAAAAGAGCTGAAGAGTGGTGAAAAGCCGGAAGAAATTACGCAAGGAAGCCGCAAAGAATGGTGCGCACAAGACCAAAAAGCTAGGAATGGGCTCAAGAAGGAAGAATTGTTCTTAAAGAAGATATGGGCTTGGCATACCCAAGGCCCAAAACCCTTACCCAAACCCATTTTTTATATCCATACCCGCCTCCATTCTCAGCCGTTAGATTGGATCCATCTCATCATCCAACGGTCGCTTCTTTGCATGCGCATCAAATCTCGATACTTTCGCTTAACACTTCAACACCTAACCCCATCTAGAGCCGTTAACTTCGTTGTATCAAGACATCCGACGGTCGCTACCAGCCTCTTCAGGCGGAGCCGTCCGATTCACCTACCAGCTTCGATTCCAGTGGCTCAGCTTCGCCAACATCTAACTTTGATGCTCCCGCTCAACACCCTAAAAACGGATACCCTATACCCTAAACTGTCGACCCATTCTTCTCCTCTTTCTTTCTTCTTCCTCTCCCCCTCTCTGCAACAGAACCACCATACCCTTCCGTACCACCACCTATTCCACTTCCACAACCACCACTACCTACACCAACTACCACCAACTCCACCATCTCCATCATTACCCGACACGACCCATCCCCCTAATTCGAAGCGCTTTAACCTCTCTCACCAACTGACCTAGGTGAGGGTTGATAAAACACCTCAAATTAGGGAGCAATTGTAGCGATTGGGAGCAGGAGAAGAACCGAGAGAGGCAGAGAATACATGTGGCGACGTCAATTCAAAGTTTTGGTGAGTAAATTTCGGAAATTGAAAACCCTAATTTCAATTCTAGGGTTTCGGAAAAATTGGGTATTTGGTGATATAAATAGGGGGTGATGTAGAGGGGTAGAGGGGGATGATCTCTGGACTAGCCAGAAAAACATTTTATTCTGTTTGTTTGCAATTTCAATTTCAGTTATTGCATGACAGTTGATAGTGAATGTTATATGATGTTTTGATATTTATCTTGAATGTTGAGAATGTTGTTTCAATTAGCATATGGGATGAATGTTGATGCTGTTAACATGTTCTTCATGAACTAAATTACTGCAGCTAAGGCTCAGATGAAGCCTTAGTGCATTGTTGGATGATGAATTGCTAGGTTAGAGCCTTAATGCTTGTTTTTCTTGTGCAATGGGAGAGATTAGTGCTCATCTGTGTGCTTGTGATTGATTGTACTGTCAAAAGACAGTCAATGCTAGGAGCACATTAGTTGAGCAAGCTAATTTTCTTTCCATTCCATTTGTATGCTTAGGGTCTTAATTTCGACCTAGAACTACATTGTTTGGCTAGGACACCAAGGTGGATTCTAAGCCCTTAGCTTAGCCACAATTCCTTTCTTCAGTCACTTGCAATTCCAGCTCTGCTTTTATTCACTGCTTAGTTACTTTCCTTTACTGTTTTGCTTAGTTCTTGCATTTTGAAGTTGTGTGCACTGAAGTCAGTGCACAATCTCACCCCTGCCCTTGGCTCACAGCCTTGGTTCCTTGCTGTTTTGCCATCTTGTGTTAACTGCTTTGTTGTGTTAACTGTTTTAGTTCTTTGCATCTGCCACATTACCTTGCTTTGCTCACTGCCATAGTGCCTTGTCTCCATTGCTAGCTTAGGAAAATTTCTTTTAAGCACTCCTACTCCCTGTGGACTGATCCCTTTCTTATCCCTATATTATAAACTTGGCCTTGTATACTTGCAAGTTTTGTGTGCAACCCCATTTCCACACCAGTTCTATCGGAAGTTTTAGTTGCCAATCACTTTAGAATACTGAACGAAACTTGACTAGCTTGTTCTATGGTTGGTTGGGATAGAAGGTGGGGGTTACATTAAGAAAGACAACCATCAAATTTAACTGGGTGCATAAGGTCTACCTCTTGCAAAGTGTCATGTAATTTTTTGTTTCTTTTTGCTTATGTATCAAAAGAGTTACCATGTTGTAAGTATTTTTTTTCAAAAAAAACAGAAAAAAAAACAGAAAAAAAAATAAAAAAAATCAAGTATTTATCAATTCCATCCTCTCTTGTTTCAAAAATAAAAGAGAGTAGTCAATGTAAAAAAGAGTCATGTAAAGAGTCATCTTTTGTGTTTTTGTGTTATAAGCAAGGAAGGGTGTATGTCATTGATGTACAACGCGAGTAATTGTGAAATACCTCCAACTCATTCACAATTCTCGTAAAGTCCGGACAGCTAGCTATATTTCGACCTCGGTTCTTAGCCTGAGAAACTATCTCTTGGTGATTAGTAGTCATAACATCCGATATTTCTTTACACATGTGTAGATACACTTTACACTCTTATCACATGTCTTTATTTGTTATCAGTGCTAGGATTGTGCCTTTGATAGCTAGATTGACATCTCCATTTTGTTGTGAGCTTCTACTGTCTTGCACATGTCACATTTGATGGAATCTGAGCTTATATTTTGTCCTAGAAATTTGTAGGTACGTTCTAAGAAAACCTTCACGATACTTCAACTCGTCCACTAGCGACACTTAGTGGTTTAAAAGGATTATTGCATTCGCTAAATGCAATCGAGAGACCAGCGACAGTGGTATAGGTAGGATTTCCTTAGTTTTGTTTTACTTGAGGACAAGTAAAATTCAGGTTTGGGGGTATTTGATGAGTGCCAAATATTGTATATATTTGCACCTTTTTATTGGCATTTAACTCATCATTTGTGCACTAACGCTCCATTTTATCCCATATTCTGTGTTTTCGTTGTTTTCAAGAATAAATATTTTTCTTAATTAATTTTTCATTTTTAGGTACTAAATAAAGCCTGGTTAACTCACAGAGCGAAAAGACCAAAGAAACGGCAAAGACTCCCGCATAAAGGCAGCGAAGAATAATGTTTGCAAGAGCCGGATCAACTAGAAGTGGGCTTGAGGAGGAAGAATTGTCCTTAAAGAAGATATGGGATTGGCATACCCAAGGCCCAAAACCCTTACCCAAATCCATTTCTAATATCCATACCCAACTCCAATCTAAGCCGTCAGAATTGTTGTATCACGAATCCAACGGTCGCTGCAAGCCTGTTCCATCTTAGTCGTTCGATTCAATCCAGATGTGATCATCCAACGTATCATCTTCGCTGGACATCGAATTTGCTACAACCACTCAACACTACAACACCTAACACCTATACCCGCAAAACAAACGCACCCTTCTCCAATTCTATCGACTCCATCTTCTCCCTCACTGTCTGCAGAGAAAACTCTGCCATCACCACCACCTTACGCCACCTCGAGCTCAACCACCACCTTCCTCAACCACTCCATTCAAACAACTACCAAAACCCATCATCACCATCACTTCCACCAACCCTCTAGCCAGCTATTTTATTTCCTTCTCCTCTATTCAGAAAACCCTAGGTGAGGAGTTGATAAGATAGCTCGAGCTAGAGACGCACATGGAACAAGACAGGGAGCAGGAGAAGAAGAAAAAGCATGGGTCAAAGCTCTCAAGTGTTTTCAGTGATTAGGTAAAACTTAATTTCAATTTTTGGTAAACCTTAATTTCACTGTTTTAGGGGTTTTGGGGGGAAAGTTGTTATATGTATAAATTGACGTCTTGGGTGTGAAATTGGGTATGCCCGGATTAGCCGGTGCACCAAGCTGTAGTATTTAGGTTTATTTTTCAGTTCTTATAATGTTCTAATTTTCTAACTAGGGATTAGATGAAGCTCTTAATCTAATATCAGATAATTTTGGTTATGAATTTGTTCTTGTTGTGCTTAACTGCTTAAGGATAGATTTAATCTTTGTGCTACAACATATTACTTTCACCTTGTTTGTCATGTAACCTAGGTAGTTGGAACAATTCTATGTTGTTGTGCTGCAACTCATGCTTAATTGAATTGATTTATCTTTTGAATAGTTGTGCTTTAATCAGACAATTATTACTTAGGATAAATACTTTAGTTGTGATTAGTCATCCATCTTCAGATCACCTTGAATAAGCGGAAGACACGAATCCTCACCGCTATTCATTAAAAGGACAAGAGTAATATCCATAACTGAATTATCTAGTGCAGGTTAAGCAGTGGATTCGACTGCCCTAGTGCTTTCGAATTGCATTCTAATATTGTTTGTGTAGTATAATCATTCATCTAGCCGTATCGGCAAACAAAACCCCCTATTTGTGTTACTTCTTGTTCTGAAATCAGTTGTAGTTAAAACCATAGATTCAACTACACACACCAAGTCCCTGAGGACAAACCCTTTCTTACTCCACCTATCTACAACAACCGTGTATACTTGCAGGTGTAGTTGTAGGTTCTTTTAAAACCACACCAATGATGAAGTCCACAAGGTTGAAGATAACCCACCAACAAAGAAACGTGCAATCTTCATCACTCGTGAGGACATGAAATGCTTCATGGAAGATCGAGGAAAAGACAAAGCATCATCTGTTCACCGTCATCAACCTCTATATCCTGCTGCTACGCAAATAATTTCTCTCCCGAAGGGCTACACTTCCCAACGTCCACACTATACAACGGAACATGGATCGCTCGAGAACACGTCTTCATGGAGGCACTAGGAGATCATGAACACAATGGAATGATCCCAATCTATAGAGCCTTGCTGGAGAATCTGCAATTCTATACTTTTTCAGAACTTCATGAAGCAACCCAGCGATCAGCAACTACCGCGCATGCTTTACTGGAAAAAAGAAAGACCTATGCTGAGAAGCTTGTTATACTCAGCGTCTCTTCAACAGACAATACAACCTCCAACACTCCATGAACGTTGTTGATGAAAGAAGCAAAAGGAAAGTCGAAGCACCACAGCAGAAGCATACTTCTCCAATCTCTCATGATCCTTCGGAAGTGCAAAGAAAGGACAACCTATCCTGAAATGCACAACCTCAACCCTGCATCAACAAACGAGGAAATAATCAGACAGATTCAAACTTCCCTCTTCTCATTGAAGAAGTGATATAGTTACTGGAAGTCTGGATTCAAGATTGCGCAACCAGATTGACATTCACCAGGAGACAACCAACTAAAGAAGAAATGAATAATCCCATCTTCAACCGGGGACTGAAGGAGTACACAGGCCTTTCTCAGTCAGAACCTTTACACTCCCTAAACAACCAGTCAAAGAAGCGGTTCAGTCATTGATCGAGCATATCTGCGAATTGCTTTATCCGTCAAGAGCTCAAAGGGAATACATATTAACGGCTCTGAATCACATCGTGTCAGCAAGTCCATTTCGGAAATACTTCATGGGTCTCTAGCCACAGAGAAAGAGATATACGACTGGGGACTGTTTACCACAGTCAATCTCCAAGGAAATAAATTTGGGAGAACGTTGATCGATGTTGTCACTTCTATCAACACTATTCCACTGAAATCCCTCAGAGTCGCAGGCATCGCTCGACAAGAAGCTACTCATGCTCCCATCTCAATCAGAAACCATGAAGGAACGCTCATAGATGGTTATGGCTACATCACTCTCAAGGTGAAAATAGGTTCAACTTGAACCGATGCCAAGTTTCACATAATCAGGAAGATCCAAGATATGACACGATCTTCGGACGAGCGTGGATCCATGCTGAAAACATGACTACAAACAAAGCGTCTTTTGTTTCACATCTCTCTAACGAAGAAAACTCTGATCCAGAAGATTTGGCGGACGTTCCATCACCAGAGCACTTGGAGGAAATTCAAACTTTGACGATGTTGAAACAAGAACCCGTAAAAGATGCATAGACATTCATCAATAGGTTTCACATTCAGTCAAGTCTCATTCCTCCCATGTCTATGTCGTTTATTTCCTCACATGCTATTCTAGCATGAGGACTCAATTCTGATAGCATCTCTGGTATTGCAAGACGTTATGAGTGGGTAATCTCACTTCCGCAATATTTTACCAAGTAGTTGGATCTGACACCGCTTTGAATCGAGCATCGCACCGAGACATTCATTACTGAGATGATATCCAAGCATGGCAAAGAATACTTTGGGTGTTTCTACATAGGCTTGAAGGAGTATCCATGTGTGCCACAAAATCAGAAAACTCTGATGTCTGCACAATTGTTGAATCCTACTGCCGCAACGAAAAGAATGCTGAATCAACAGAAGATACTCAGGGCCGAGACGATCAAAGCTAAGATATTTGATGCTTAAGGGATATGACGCTTCAACGCTCAAGCCTCTAATAAGCCTTCAAATTGTACTCTCAATCAAAGAGTATACCTTCTATATTGGCGCATCTAGCTTCAGTACAAATATCTCAACGGTGACACACTGATTAAATACCGACACAATCAAAGTGTTATAGTCGATAAGTCTTCACTATCCCATGATAATACTTCTGGAGCAGATGAAGCATCATTTATCGATGGCACAAACTCCTTCGACACACTGGGGACTTGATCTTATTGAATGAAGTCCGCTACTTCTATCTGCCCCAACAACATCAATTCCCTGACAAAGCCACTGAGCGGCTCACTGGTTGGAGGAGCAACACTATGTCGATAATCATGGTTCTAGACTTCTCGGTATCTGGAGCAACTCTATCCATAGTATATGCATCAACAAGAATTTCTGGATAAAACTCCATCCATGGTCTCAGCATCAACAACGGTTTCAGGAGCACCATCCTCATGACATGGCTTCATCAACTATCCGTTCTCTGAAGTGTTACTTGATGGATCATACTTCTTCAAGCCCTAATAATTCATATCAATATGTGTAGACGCGAAAAACATGTTAACATGAGCGTCTTCCAAAAAACTTGCACGATGGACGGGCACAAGCCAAAGTATTCTACAAAATGTTCTCATCACCTCTACAAAGGAGATACAACACATTTTAGGCCATGGGTTTACAAAAACGTACCAATGGGTGAGGAATGGGACAATGCTTCCTCAACAAAAGATGTTTGTCTATGTCTCTGATACAACACACCAAAAGGGTGCATCAATCGGACATATGAACTGAAAGATATGGTCTTTACCGTCAGGTCTACGAAATCTGAATTTTTTTACGAGATTACAAATTACAGATGTGCACGCTTCGTTGGCTGACCTCTACAACTCCAAATTGAGTGATGTTTTTCTCATGTGATAACTCAGACTCTTAGCTTCAAAAGTTTGGGTCAAGCATCGAATTCCGACGTCGTATGAAGTTCCTACAGTTTCCAGAGCATATAACATGCAAGCTGCAATTCTTAGACATGATTCATAACTTCCACAGTCGATCGGTGTCCACCAGGTCATTCCGCTAATTCCTTCATCAATATACCTCCAACTTCGACCACCTAGGTTTTTACATCAATTTTTCTACCTGGGTCCTCTATCTAGGTCTTGCCAGAAGACGGGAAAACGAAAAGAGAGATTTATCAAAACACTGGGGACTGACGGTCCACTGATCATGGCGATGAGTTTCACAGTCCAAGACTCATGACACCAGACTCTCGTGCGTTGATCATTCGTCATAAAAGGAATGCTTCCACCGGGACATGCAATCATGGTCATTACATCACCCCCTCTTGAGAGAAACCTCAGTGATGATCCCGTGACCAGGGTTTCGGAAGTGATGTTTCTACGACTGACAGAAACAAGCCATGATCATGTATCAATCAAGGGGTCCTTATCTCAAATGAATCAATGAAATCAAAATCCTTCACCAACCGTTCAAGACACAAGAGAATGGTCTAAAGACACAACATGAGTGTTTTACAACAAGCCCGTCTGAGATAATTTTACGCTATAAGATGACAAACTGGGAGCAATTGGTGAAGAATCTAGGGATGTTTCATATACCATTCTCTTCGTATGGATGTTCTCTAGAACATCAAAATTTCATAACAATCTGATGAACGAGCAAGGAGATGTGGCTAAAAGTCTGAAAGTTCTAAAAGTCTCGTGGAAGTTTACTGTTTCGACTTTTTCAGGCCCTAAACATTGTCAAAACTCAAAAAGCTTCTTTGAAAAGCTTGGAAATTTCCTGGGCTTAAAGATACATATGCAGACCGAAAAAATTCGATTCCGGACGAGGATTCTACAGTGTTTTTACTAAAAGGCTGAAGTCTGAAATTTTCTGGTAACGTATTTCAGCAAAATTACTCGTATACTCACACGGATTCTCATCCATTCATTCATAAATCAGCAATTTCATACTTCCATGAAAAAATTACAAGAGATGTACTTACCAGGGGAGTCGTTAAATCATTTTAGGGCTCGACAATGCCGGAATCTCCATTGGCAATGCTGTTATCTCCATTCGGTTCGGGATTTCAGGAATTCTCCATATTCCCATGTTCCAAAGAAGAGTGTGCTTCATCAACATGCTGCGTATCTACAATAATTTCTTCCTGGATTCACCAACAACAATTATTATTATTTCATTCAAGGAGATGCCACGATCACCAAAAGAGATACTACATCGACTTCTTCACCAGTGCTGGATTTCTGGATTATTTTCCCGGGAACAAGTTGAAGACCTCATGGAGCAAAATTCTGAAAATAAATAACAAACCTTGGTCTCGTGATCCTAATTGCACGGTTAGAGAAAAGTCATGACACAAGGAGCGCTAACAACTCACCAAATAAACGGCTGGGGACTGCACGTCATTTGCTAACATCCTGTAGTCCTTACTACTGGGTTCTCCGCTCCCATAGACTTTCTTCCATTTCCGTGGATCTCACTATACGATCATCCTGTGGTAAAGCTAATGAAATAACCAGAAGTGCAACTCAGTATGAAGGATCTCTCACCATCGTTCATAGGTCCCAGAAGTACCATTTCTTAAAGTTGCATCCGTAGAGATGTCATCTCTGGAAACACCATCTTTGGAAGTATAATCATGGGAGTCAGTCATTCTTGCAAAGTGGCTACTTTAGCACATCGTTCATACAGAGCGCATGATTCAACAAAACAATGAATCATGGAATAAAGGTGCTCACCTCTACAAAATGGCAACCATCCAACTCTTACCTATTTACGATTTCACTAGCTGTAGTGATTACTATCTCGAGAATTTGTTCGCTCCTTCAAACCTGCAAAGACGAACAAAATTCGTTATTCAAAACCGTAACGTGATTTTCATGAAACTGTGAACAACTCACGAAACTTCCATCATGAGAACAATTCACATTATTTTCACCGTGTGAGCGATTCCCATTGAGTGAACGCTCATTGGTTTTGTGCGTACACTATCAGATCACAAAATCCATACAAATAGTATTTTATCAAAAATTGTTTACTTCTAGCAATTGCTGAAAATCAAAAATTTAATTTTACATCAATTTTCACTATGTGAACATTCACCGGTTTTTCAAAAATTGGATAAACGTCCATTCTACAATTATGAAAACTTACATACAGACATTTTTTCACCGTGAATAATTGTCTACTTTCAACAATTGTTCAAAATCAAAACATTGATTTTACAAAAAATATATTTTTCAACGTGAAACTCACGTAACTTAAAAATATATGTATATATTGTTTTTGCTCCCTCTTGCGAGCATCCGTCTTTGAAACGAGAAGCGTATTTTCAAAAATTTATGAAAGCTTACATACCGAAAATAATTTTTTTTTTCATGAAAGCTCATAGACAAAAAATTTATTACTAACAGGCGCACGTCTATTCAAAATTTTTTTTTCTCTCGTACGATAATCCACCTTTGAAACGATAGTTTACTCCCTTTTGTGAAATCTCACATACTTAAAAATAAAATTTTGGCTTTCGTGAAAGCGCATACACAAAAATTTTATCACTATATTTTGTTTGTTTCTTAACTAACGAACGAATGAACATCTGTTCTTAAAACAAGGATTTATTTTTGGGCTCGGGCCCGCAAATGTTAAACCGACCAAAACAGGATGCCCAACCGTCCAATTCAGCAGTGCCTCATCTCACAGGATGATACTCCATCATTCAGGGTCCTTACCTGAGCATTTGCTTGTACATGACACCGTTGGAGCAAATCGAGGATTCTGAAAATACCTTTGTGCAACTGAGCTCAACACTAATCTCGGCGGATGAAAATCACCATTTAATGCTTATTGCGGGACATGAATGTCCCACACTAAGCAGGGGACTTAATGTAGATGGTGGATTTTCAACAGAGGTCAAAACCGTAAAATCATGATACATGTTTCTGACACGGCTTTCAGGCATGTGACGATTCATATTTTTCGAAGCCATGATGATTATGCATTTCGGAAGGCCTCCGCTAGCTGAGCATTCGATACCTCGCATTTCATCATTCCCTCTATGTAGAATAACACAATTTGGAGGTTCTCCGTAAGATTGAGAGCAATAAAGCCTTCAGGACGTCGGTGACACTCACTGTTCCCGCAGTACATGAGAGATACCCCCCTCTACATAGAAGAACGATTGGGAGGTTCTCCGTAAGATTGAGAGCAATAACGCCTTCAGGACATCGGTGACACTCACTGTTACCTGACTATGTAGAGAGACCGTGGATAGACCCAGGCGGTTCTCAGTAAGATTGAGAGCAATAACGTCTTCGGGACTTCGGAAAACATCCGTTGTTTCCTGACTATGCACCTCAAAATGGGTATGACACTTTAACTGAATAATATCCCTTCTGCAATTGATTAATTCTACCGTGACATTCACCACTGGATTCCTAGAAAATAATCTATCTTATCTTATTGCTTCTATTCCATGGTCAAACTCACGACTGGTTCTATGGAATGGTAATAGATAAATGTATTGCTCCGATTACATGATCGAATCCAGGGCTTGATCTCATGAAATGGTAATAGATATTACTCCTATTTCATGGTTGAATCCACGCTGATCTCATAAATGGTAATATCACCACCTATCTTATTACTCCGATTCTGTGGTCGAATCCACGATCCCATGGAATAGTAATACCTATTTTATTATTATTCTGAATTCATGGTCGAATCCACGGCTGATCCTATGAATTAATAATAAACTACTCACTTTTATTGCTCAATTTCATGAATCATTCTCCACTGAATTTCATAAATTAGTAATAAATACTCAGCAATCGGGCATCTGAACTATTGCCGAGTGAGTTCCATAAAATGGTGCAAGTGTACTCAACCATGATGCACGAACGAGCACCCAAATGCGTGAACGATCATCCAAAATATGGACAAATGAGGAATCCCGCACAAAACATGAGAGAGAAAATAATAACATTAAAATAATGGAGAAACGCCCATGGGCCAGGCCCACCGGCCGGCCGGCCATGCCTTGGCCGTGGCCAGTCCCATGCTTCCTCCATTATTTTCCTTATTTTTGTTGTTTTCATGAACCCATGAAGACTCCTCCATTCTAGCGACTTTCCTTCTTTGAGCAAAACTCATGGTTTCCCCATATTTTCGTGGTTTCATGAGAAATAATAACATAAAATAGGAAAAGGAATCGCGGGACTGGAAACTTAGCCGGCCGGCCATTCCCTAGCACCTTGCAATCCCTAATTTCTCTCATCTTGTTAAACTTCCCTGTTTGAGCAAAAATCATGGTTTCTTCGTATTTTCTCAAATATTGATCAAACCATGAAAAAGCCAAAAGTCAACATGGTCACACGATCGACTAGGCTACTCACAAAAATATATTAAAATATTATTATTTAAATATTTGCAAAATATTGTTCAAATGAGCACACATGTTCATTCGAGCAAAAATCAAGAATTTCATTCAAGATCGAACTCTTCTGAAAATCCACAATATTGCTCAAACGCATATCAGAAAGTACCGAAACTCTCACGAATAAGACACGGAAATTATGGGGACAGGGTCATGCTTCCTTGACCGACCAAGGCCGTCCATAAGGCTTACACAAAGCCGGTCCCACACATATTTACAATTTTGACTTAATTTGCGCAATTACTCATACTGGGTCCAAACGTTTTCTAAATAACTTGGAGTTTTCTCGAACGCTCACCAGCGGTCCCACGACCACCAAGGGACGGTCTCATACCCATCTTGGCCGGTCCCTCACCTTTCCATAATTAGGTTTTATCACCTAATGCTCAATCAAATACTATTTCAATAAATGATGAAACCAGCATTTAATCGTCATTCCTTCACCAAGCGGTCAACTCAGGACCCTGGTGTACGCTCACTCGAGCAATTGGGCATCACATGGATGTCCATAGTCCCATGTGTTCGGTCCCGCTCATTACCTATTTTCAGCAATCCGTAAATTAATGAGAAATCAATGAAAAACTAGGGTTTTGAACAAACGCTCAACAAATCATCATTCTGAGCATGTTCACACACCGAATAAATTTATGTTGATACGGCAAACAACATGCAGATTAATTTTATAATATTTGGTAATCTACCAATATTTTAATATTTTATTGGGTCACGTCACCAATAAATAATTCGTCGAATTGAGCAATACTTTCTCAATTGCTCGAATATTGATCCAACTATCAATATTCAGTAACTTATCAGTAATCCGTCGAATTGAGCAATACTTTCTCAATTGCTCGTATATTGATCCAACTATCTATATTCAGTAACTTATCAGTAATCCGTCGAATTGAGCAATAATTGTTCAAATGCTCGAATATTGATCCAACTATCAACATTCAGTAATTCATCGAATAGAGCAATACTTGCTCAATTGCCCAACTATCAATATACCAGTAATTCGTCGAGCAATACTTGATCAGTTACTCGAATGTTCCACTGAGCAATTCGTCATTCATGCTCAACTCAACAAAACCTAGACTCATTGTCTAAATCAGTCAACGTAACTAATTAAATACACGTCTGTCATGCAGACTCCACGATTCGTGAGACATCAATCACGTCACAAATGGGGGATATCACTTAGGGTTTTGGTCTGGCGGCCTACAACACGTGGATACATCCACAACAAGAAAATGTGAGTAAGTCGTGTCAATAGTTGAGGGAGTTAGCAAAGTAGTTGGTGAGTGATCAACCAAGTCTCCACACGACTTGGAACTGGTTTCACCACGATCTCCCACTTTCCCACTCTTTCACTCAAGAAACCGTCGCACTTACAGGGATCAGGGTGTTCATCATTCTTGCAATATAAATATGTCAAAATCTAGGACAACCAAAATGGATCATCATTCGTCAACAACTCGATTAAAAGTTATTCACAGAACTCAACTTCAGCAGTTTACCATTATTGCAGAAACCTTCAACACATCCACAATCCTTGATCCCGCATAATTCTCATCTTTCCTCCTACATATCAACCCATCTCCCTCTTTGCGACCGAATTGACTCTGGAACGGCCACTGACTTGGTTTAGGCTGGAGTCCTACAAATTGATCTATCGAATCTAAGCACTCCCTTTGCAGTGCATCTGTGTGAGGTTGAGAAGTTTGGTCGGTTCGAGGAATCTCCATCGCACGGTGATTCCCTCATTTCCTAAAAAACCAGCAAACTATTTTCCCCATCCACAAAAGAATAACTAGAGTTTGGAATAGCCATGATTATGATTACACATAGCTATGTCCAACGTTTTCATCTTCATGTTTTTAGGTTTATTTGTTTAAATTCTAAAAATTTGTTTGGAAGATGATTTTTGCAGTATTATTCTTTATGGTTTTATATATTGCAATATTGTTATGGGATATGTGTGTTTACGTCCGTGAACTTGATTGTCCCATACTTTGTCAAAAGTAAAGTCGTTCACGAGTTGATATGCATGTATTGATGAAAGAATGAATTGACTTTTGACAAATACAAAAGTTAAGACTATTATGTCAATCTTTGATGGAAGATAGGTTAAAATCTTTTGTGTTCAAGGATTATGTCTATTGTATGTCGTTATGCAAATAGTGATGTAAAATAGAATGAATCCTTGTGTATTCCGCAGTATTGATCTTCCCTGATCCATAATCTTTTTTGTATTACTGTGAGGCTCCGTAAGTTTTCTTATGTTGAACACTATTGACTGAGTTGATTATTTCTTATGATTAACTTAGTTATTGCTCCAAAGATTTTCGTAAGTCGAGCATGAACAATTAAATTGATTACTTTTTGTGGTTAATTTGATTGTGTATTTCGATTAGATTAATTATGGGTTCTCTTGTTAGCTAGACTTTATCTATTGCTATCGATTTCTACACACATTTGATCATATTGTTTGATTTTAAAATGAAATCAATTATATAGGCTTAATCTGTGGGAGGAAGATTTGGTTTAAAGTATTCAATTGAGTTGAAGCAACTCTTAGTTGGTGTGACGTCAGCTAAAGGAATCAATTGCTTGCTGGGATTCAAGAGGCGTAAGGAGCGCGACTGTACCTTCATAGGTGGGATATATTTTAGGGATCAACTACATTCCAGTCCGAAGTTAATTGGTAGTAGGATAGTGTATGTAGCGGCTTAATACAGTTTGGTATTCAATCTGGACTAGGTCCTGGGGTTTTTCTTCATTTCCGGTTTCCTCGTTAACAAAACTTCTGGTGTCTGTGTTATTTCTTTCTATCGCATTATATTGTTTATCTTTATAATTGAAATATCACAGGTTGTGCATTGATCAATCATAGTAAAGACATCCGACCTAGTTTATTGGATACGGCTTGATTGATTCTTGGACATTGGTCTTTGGTACCGTCCAAGTTATCTCTTTGTAATTAGGTTCATGGATTCAGTTCTGTAAACGTTCTAATCACAAGATATAAAGAGATATAACTCTAATATATTGTTCCCTAATTGAGTTTAACTCTTGTAACCATATTGAGTTTGTCCATACAGATTGCCTAAGAAAAAAAATGGTGGTGTATTTTGGTACCCTCGCGTTTTCAATGTCTACCTGAAATTTTAGAAATGGGCTCAATTTATTGCATAATTTGAATCCATTTTGAGCAGCAATTAGAGAATTTCTATATTTATGTTGAACTTATTAAACCGACAAGGCCCATCAACAATAGCTTTTACTGGAATGAGTGCTTTAACGACTACATCATTGAAATCATTATTAGCAAAACATACCCACGTTGACGATATATAACCATGTATTATGGAATGTTTACAATTAAAATGAATAAATAGAAAGGCCAAAATAGTGATTACCCATGAACTAGAACTGCATTGATGTTCTTTTAAAAACTGAATTGAAAAATGAGTTATTTTCAATTATGAAGAAAACCAGTTAGAGCAGTTTCAAGAACCAGAATAAGAAGCTTATTGTACTAAAAAACTTGAGTTTTAGCCATTTTACTTGTTTTCCTTAATCATGTTCTGGTAATATTATTCATCAACAGAAATATGATAGAGAACATTTTACTAAACAAACAAGGGGCATAGAGTAGCAAAATTGGCATACCAACTAAACAAATCGTGACACCAGTTTTAATATAATATTTTGTATGCCTAACCAAAATATAATGTAAAACCCTTGATTTATGTTTAGTTCAAGTCAACAGAGAATCCGTACAAGTATGTTTTTAAAGATGGTAAGGCAGAAAAAAGAGAAAAGTTTATATATTCTTGCTCTTTTTGCAGCAAGATAAAAATAAATGTGGCTTTAATATTGTGACTTATGTTACTTGTCGAGTTTTTTTTGGGAACAAGCCACAAAGAAATAAGATCTTAATATAAAAACTTGGGACCAGAATTTGACTTTTTATATGGTTATTGTTCAGTTGATGATGTTGTTGGCATATCACTCTTGGCTTTACAATTGAGATTAATTGATAAAAAAAATTATAAGTAAGGAAACATACAAATTTTCCAACGCATAAAAACTTTAAAACCTATCACATGATAAATGTCTTCACCATAAAATGTCATTGTGGTAGGGGATACCTACACCATACCTCTTAGAACAAAATTGATTAACATAAAAATTATGTTTATAAAATCCAGTCTAAAACATAAGAAAAGAAGAAGAAAAAAAGTCGATATGAATAATAATTTTTGATACCATTGAAGAACACAAATATAGAATTAGTAGGGCCGAAAAACACTAGGCTAAACATGATTTAAGATTGATAGAAGAAGATGTTTGTGTCTTCGAGGTTCTTAAGGAAAAAGATATAGAAATAAAAGTTTTTGTTTACAGGAAGATTGATTGGGCTCACTAGAATATGGTTGGGATACATAAAGGCATCATACTAACGTTTTATTTTGTTTTCTCTAAATACTAGTGTATGATAATTCCAACTCCCGTTAGAATTTAGCTATTAATACATTTCATCAATGTTGTGTTTCATTGGATTCAGCTGAAATAATTATTTCCCACTAAATTGTGGGAGAGTGATGCATATTGCTGCTTGAATCTGTATGCTACTACTAGTATGCAACATTTGTATCCACATCATGTGACTCAGGTAAGAAAGTTTTGGATTTTCGGTATATTATTGAACTTCCACATCATTCCAAGGTTGCTATAATCAGAACAATTTTCAAAATAAAAAAAATACAACCTATCTACATAAAACTATAACAGTATATAAGTAATTATATTAGTAAACAACAATACATAATAAAGACAATTCACACATGTTAAAGTGTTGATCATGTGTAAATAACAAGATTGGATGAGACTGAAATTGGTTTGTTGGCATCTAATTCCAGTATAATATACTCCAAAAACTCTCTCATTAACATCTTCAAGTACTTAACCTTATCCATTATTTTCATATTTTCTTTTTCTTCTGCCTTCTTTTTCGTCAATATTTCGTCTACAATGTTATTAATGTATCAGTTATCAATGGAATAATTAGTCAAAGTATACCAATAATAAATCATAAAAGAAACTACATTAAAATTTTGTTGCAAAAAAAACATCTTATAATTTAACGGTTTCGAGTGCACCTGGTGAATTGCTCCATAAGGAGGCAAGCCAGTTAATGGACTCAAATGATCAAACATGACAAGCAGAATTTCTTTACATGGTAGTAGTAGTAGTACTGAGTTTGGATCTCTTTAAGTCTCTATCACTGCCATGTCCAACGCCTGAAGTTCATGTTTGAGTTAGAACAACTAACAACTGGTCGATAATAATTTTTATAAACAAGATTAAAGCCCGACTATTCGACCGGATAATTTTATTTTATTTTTAATTTTTCTTTCGGCGAGCCGGCTATCTACGCCAGAAGTTAGAACACTTGATAATTTCCTGGGGAAAGGTAAGAGCATTTGACCTCTCCATAGTCATGTTGAAAAGTAGCTCAAATTGCCACATGGAGTGTCAAGAACCTAAGTCAATATAAACAAACTTAAACATATAATCATTATAATCAGTCAAGGGAAGGTACAAACCTTTTCTAGTAAGTTGGATTTGATGGTTAAGAATTTCTTGATTTTACTTCCATCAAATGTGACTTGGGTATATGTAACAATAATAGGCTCCTCTTTTAGATGTTGTACCAATATGTGTCCAAATTTCTCGAATTCTTCTAATAAGAAGGTGGTGGTATTATCATCCCGCACACAACCACGACTATCACCGCTAACATTCTTAAATTAGGATTCCAAAGACGGTTGAATTATGTTGTTCATAACAAAAGTATCCGAAGAAGGCGCGCTGCATCCCGTGATCTAGCGTGAGTTGTTTTGTGGCCTCCATGAAATAATCTTCGACGTAAAGTTTCTCATGAGTTCCAATACTGCTGAATATAGTTATCATTTCAGATTCATAGCTTGGATACTTAATGAAATCTATAAGATCTTCATTATCCGTCCGAAGGATGAGAATTTGGAAATCAACTCTGCCCAATGTTATCGCCCAGTGAAACCCTAGTCCAGATGTTTTGACTTATGTTACTTGTCGAGTTTTTTTCGGGAACAAGCCAAAAAAAAAAAGAGCTCAGTATGGAAACTTGGGACCAAAATTTGACTTTATGTATGGCTATTGTTCAGATGATGATGTTATTGGCATATCACTCTTTTCTTTACAATTGAGATTAAAGAAACTGATAAAATATATTATAAGTAAGGAAACAACCAACTTTTCCACCACATAAAAACCTCAAAACCCATCATATGAAAAATGTCTTCATTGTAAAATGTCATTGTGGTGGGGGATATCTTCATCGCACCTATTAAAACAAAATTGATTAACAAAACGATTATGGTTATAAATTTTAGTTTGAAAGATAAGCAAAGAAGAAGAAAAAAGTCGATATAAATAATAATTGTTGATATCGTTAAATAAAATGAACGGTAAAGAAAACAAATATTAAATAGGTAGGGATGAAAAACACTTTGCTAAACATGATTTAGGTTTAACATAAGAACATGTTTGTGTCTTTGAGGTGTTTAAGGAAAAAGATACAGAAATAACAGCTTTAATTTACAAGATGATTGACAATGTGCTCACTAGAATATGATTGGGGTACAGAAAGGCATCATACTAACATTTTTTTTTTTTTCGGAGTATTGTTGTATGACAATTCTGACTCCCGTCAAGATTTAGCTATTAATCCATTTCATCATTGTTGTGTTTCATTGGATTTAACTGAAACATTCAACTCCTAGTAAATTGTGCAAAGTGATGCCATTGCAGCTTAAATCTATATATGCTAGTATGCAACACATGATTCCACATCATGTGACTCAGGTAAGAAGGTTTTGGCTTTCCGGTATACTATTAACTTCCCACATCGTTCCAATGTTGCTACAATCAGAATAATTTTCAAAAATCGAAAAAAAAATCACAACCTCTCTACATAAGAATATAAGAGTATAGAGGTAATTGTTATTAGAAAACAATAATTAAGACAATTGACACATGTTAAAGTGTTGTATCATGTGTGAATGACAGAGTTGGATGAGACTGATATTGATTTGTTAGCCTCTAACTCCAGCATGATATGCTCCAACAACATTCTCATTAACATCTTCAAGTACTTAACCTTATCCTCATTTTCCATTATTTTCATCTTTTCTTCTTCTTCTTCAGCCTTATTTTTCATAAATACTTCGTCCACAATTTTATCAATCTGTTAATTATCAATGAAATAATTAGTCACAGTATACCAATAATAAATCATAAAAAGAACTATATTAAACTTTGGTTGCAAGTAATAATATCTTATAATTTACCAGTTTCGAGTGTACCTGGTGAATGGCTCCATAAGGAGGCAAGCCTGTTAATGGACCCAAATGACCAAACATGACAAGAAAAATTTCTTTACACGGTAGCAGCAGTACTGATTCCGAATCTCTTTGTATCTCTATCACTGCCATGTCCAACGTCTGAAATGCAGTTTTGAGTTAGAACAACTAATAAAAGGTCAATAATTAAATTAATAAGTTTTAAAAACAAGATTAAAGCCGGATTATGTGACCAGTTAAATTTATTTTATTTTTACTTTTTCTTTCGGCGAGCCAGCTATCCGGCCAGAAGTTAGAACACTTGATAAATTCCTGGGGATAGTTAAGAGCATTGACCTCTCCATAGTCATGTTAAAAAGTAGCTCAAATTGTCAATGGAGTGTCAAGAACCTAATTCAATATAAACAAACTTAAACATATACTCATTATAATCAGTCAAGGGAAGGTACAAACCTTTTCTAGTAAGTTGGATTTGCTGGTTAAGAGTTTCTTGATTTTACTTCCATCAAATGTGATTTGGGTATGTGCAACAATAATAGGCTCTTCTTTTAGATGTTGTACCAATATGTGTCCAAATTTCTCGAATTCTTCCAATAAGAAGGTGGTCGTATTATCATCCGGCACACAACCACGACTATCACCGCTAACATTCTTAGCGTAGGTTTCCAAAGACGGTTGAATTATGTTGTTCATGACAAAAGCATCCGAAGAAGGTGGCATCCCATGATCTACTGTGAGTTGTTTCACGGCTTCCATGAAATAATCTTTAACGTAAAGTTTCTCATTGCCATTAAACTGCTGAGGAATTGAAATCCTACTGAATATAGTCATCATTTCGGATTCGTAGCTTGGATCCTTAATGAAATCTAGGAGATCTTCGCCATCCATCCGAAGGATGAGAATTGGGAAGTCAACCCGACCATTCAAGTACCCAATATTATCATCCAGTGCCACTCCTAGCTGTCGTACAGCGTCCAGTGAGACGGTTCGAGATATCTCTTTGAATACGTGCTGATTAATATCACCATCACCAGCCTTCTTCTTCAACATCATAAATACTTCCTCATCTTCTTTGCTACTATAGTCATAGTTTGAGTATCAGCTGCTGCAACCATTTCTAATATGACGCTATTTGATAGTGGTTGTTGGTTGCAGCACAATTTGGTGTAATAAGAAATGTTTGTGGCTCACATCCTCACTTAGGCAGAATATATAAGGTTCATGTGGGACCCACATTGCCTACCAAACGAATGTGATTGGGACACGTGGATACTGTTTGTGGTATTTTATTTTTGGTCGGTCCGTCTCTCTCATTTGTTTTGTTTGTTGGTAATTTGACTAACTCTTTCTTTCTAGCTAATGATCTCTTCTTCTTCTTATGGATGGTATTTGGTGGGCAAAGCTGTGGCTCCTATTTCTCTGCCGTTGCTTGCATTACATGCCTTTTCTTTTTTTCTTTTTCTTTATATGTTATCCAGACAGGCAAGCCGACTTTGATGATGGTGATACATTTTTGGATTAATTTAGAATATTACTTGTGGAATATATATTGTTAGCTATTTCTCTTCTCCCTTTGGTAGAGAATCCATCCACTAACACGCTAGTTGAACTCGTCTATGATTAACAATGAGCGTCAATGAACAATGACGAAGTCGTCACAAGTTCCCAATTGGTGTAAGCATGACCTAACACCTATATCCAAAGCCCTTAGAAGAAAAAAAAAAGCTGATCGAGATATGTAAAATGGGTGCTAAGTCAAAAGAACGAACCGCTGAACGTGATGACTTGTCACGAGGACGATGATCAGCTTTTCATAACGCAATACCTGGCCGATTATTTTGTTATTGCTCGTGCTCGATCATATTTCCATGTAACTAAGCCCAAAAGAAAAAAAAATGACTCAAGAGCTGAAGCCCATAAATTAAAGGGGAACAGCGTCACATTTCTAAGTTGCACCAACGAATCAAAAAAAAACAACGAATTAACGTATGAATCAGGATCCTATAACAAAAGCATTTGAAAAATGTGTTTAACAAAAACTAATAACCGTTAGATCCTATATATTTAAGGGTTTAATCATTGATGACGTGGCAGGTAAACTATCTTTTATTTCGTCCTCGACATTATCTCTCTCAAGCTATTCACAAAAGTCACCTGGAAATTGGAATTGATTTAAAACTAAACCATCCATAGATATGATATGGGATGATTTTTTCTTTGAAAGATATTTGTAATTACTGGAAATCCAGTAGTACACCCAAATAATCAATATAATGATTATAAGATATTATCAAACAAACGAAATATAAGTTTTTCTTTATGAGATAGATTAAGATGACGATGATGATGTTACAAGTATGAAAGCTCACAAGAACCCTAACTCACTTCCTCTCCACATAACCTCTTCCTATACAAATTATCCAACCCCCTTTATAATAATCTACGACCCCTATTTATACGTAAACTGAATAGCGGAATACAACTCATTTTACTTTGTGGGATATCACACAATTCACGTGATTCTGCTTTATACGTCGTCCAATCCATTTTCAATAAAGTTGTCCCATCTCCTTCGCCGATAACTTTGGTAGCTTGTCGGTACAACTGTCCTAATTTCTTGTTCGACAATTTATCTTCGTCAGGAACTATTACTCACTTCGCTTCGTAGCTCCTTCTTCTTTAATTATCTCCTCGCCCAGTCATCTTTATCTCGCTTGTTGGCTATCTATTCTTATTATACATTTCGCAGATCTCTCTATTCATACTTCGCAGAACCAATATTCGTAAAAGTAACTCTGACATTCCATCCTCGGGTTTAGTTTAGAAGATTTTTTGGTGAGATTTATTCACTTATTTCGTGCAATCTCGTTTGACCACGTGGTGAGTAGGTTTTATGTACCTACATTTTGTCTTTTCTCGTTCCGTTCGCAAGGATTAAGGATGGAAAGAGAATTTCATAATAAATTCGTAACCTCCACGTCTCCATCATTCTCGCCTCCACGTCGTCATGTTCCTTTTGTAACCGCCTACATCCGGTTCCACTTCTTCCACCGTTTCTATAACCTGTGATATCTGGTAACCCGCTGACTCACCATAAATATTTCGACCAGCCCTAATTTCCTTTATTTTTCTCTCAACCTTCTTCTTTTTCTCTGCCACTGCTACTGTTGCTGTGATTTTTCTTTCAGACTTATCAATTCTTCAATTACCACTTTCTTCTTCATCTAACTTCTTCAAACTCTTGATATTCAAGTCCATGGCTCCTAAGAACACTCCATCGTATCGCTAACATCTTCTAAAAGCTATGAGGAATTTCAAACCGAATTTAGAAAAAAGGGTCCTTTCCCACTACCCCGCAGTGGATTCTTCTGTCGATCCTCCCATTTCATCAGCAAAGAACATGGAATTGAACTACAAATGGATTCAATCTGATATGTGGTCTTCCAACAAGATCATCATTACTGCAGGCCAGTTGAGGGAAGGTTTGTCATTTCCTTTATATGATCCAGCGAATCCCTTCTTCTACGAAGCTCTAACCAAGATTCAACGAGGTGTATTTCAGCTTAGTGGGAACGTTATTCGTGTAGTGAATGAGTTTGCGATTCATTCAAAAGGAGGCCCTTCACAGATTCTGAAATACGCGAAGGATTATAATCAAGAAGATTATAATATTGATTTTTTTTGTTGCGAATCACTCTGATAAAACCATGACCACAAGGAAATATCAAGAATGGGGTATTAAGCTTGCTCGAAACACTCTTGAAGACTCATCCAAAGCTCTCTTTCAAGACGTAGACCCTTTTGGCCGTGCAAAGAATGATCATCTTCGTTGGTCTAACGATGAATATTGGATGATATTTTCTTTGGTCATGGAGGATCCCTTGGTCTGGGACTTGAATCGCGATGGTGGTGTTCGTTCTGGTCCTTTTCGTGAGCAGAGTAACTTCGCAGCTTATGAGCCTGGGAGGCTCCAATGGTCTGAGATGCCACTCGGGGTAATTCTCGCCTCTTCTCGAATTTGCTTACTTATCGTTAATGGCATTTTAACCGTATTTCTTTGTTTCAGTATTCTATTCCTTCTGCTGGCTTACTAAAGGACCGCAAGAAGCGAGATCTCACTGCTGAGTCTCCTGCTTCTGAACAGGTAATTTCTAGTCATTTTTACTTCGTTGCTTCTATCATTGAATTACTTTTTAACTTGAATCTCGTAGGATGATGATTTTGCTGGTCCTCAAGCCGCTCCGGGGTCAACTAGGGGTCATAGAAAGCGCGATCGTTCTGTGGTGTCTCCCATCACTGATCAGGTATTTTCATTTCTCTACTTCGTAGTTCTTTTCTCCGAGTTATTTTTTAACTTCGCACTTTGCAGAATGACTCTACCAATCCTCCAAATGCTCCTTGTGTTAGAGCATGGCTCGGTTGAACCCACCAAGCGTTGGTATGTCAAGTTTGGATGTCATATTTTAGTGAATCAAAACTCATGTTAAGAGTCACTTGATTATGTACTAGAGTCAACTTAGTATAGGTTAGCTTGAAAGTGTTAGGATATGAGACTTTACAAGTATTGCGAAGACTTGAAGATGTGAAGAAGAAACGATCTACAATGACAACATCATCCTTCCACTTGTGGTTAGTGATATTTGACTTGAACTGTTTCATACCCTAACGTATCTTTCAAGTCGTGCATATTGAAAACAAAACTGCGAAGCATGTTTGAACTCTAGATAGACATAGTATAAAGGAATACAATACGAGGTTTATTGCTTAACCATTAACCTTTGTAGATAAGACATCGACATAATCGTTTAATGCTATTGTGATTATGTATGGGTATGAGGTGAGGATTTCATCCTAGGGAACAATGTTTTACATATGTTCTAAGGAAGTAAATTCATGAACTTGGTTTGTGAATCGAAAAGGAAATCGCCAGGTGTTATTGGTATTGTTATTCATTGCATATCTTGTGAAAAATCAATATGTATGATTAGTATAACCGTTCATGACTTGTTTGTGTTCTTGGTAAAACTATTCACAAAGGCCTGAATTATGTATTGGTATGACTTTTATTAGTGAAACCGATCTTAAGTAATCACCTGAGATGGTATGATCGAGTTTGTGATTTTATGACTGACCAAATCTGGGAAAAGGGGAACCGATCCTAGTAAGAGGTGCAGTACATCACAAAGGGGAATCGATCCTTGTATTAGGTGCAACAAGTTTATAGCAGAAAGGGGAACCGATCCTATGGACATGTGCAACACATATAAGTCAGATACCATAAATATGTGGGGAACCGATCCTAGTACCTAATCAACCGAATTTTGGAAAGATAGTGTGACTAAGCACAGTACTCACATGGAGGTAGAGCCGAAACTTGTTTTGGTAGAACCGTTACACCCATGATTTATGATTGAGTGTTCTTAATAAATCGCATAGTTCTTGAAAGTAAGATGAACTAATTATAAACTTGTTTGGAAGTGTAGCAAATCGGTTTCAAGGTTGTAAGCATGAAAGAGGACTTACAAAGTAAGGATGTCGACATACTTTGAACACGTGCTTTGAAAGTTAATCTTTAATTGTTCAAAGTTATTCCTTAATAGCTAAGGAAAGGGAATCCCAGGATCGAAACATAAATAAGTTAAGAATATTTTAATTAAGGTTATTAATTTCATTTTTAGGAAAATAAGAATTAGTAATGTGCATTTACTAATTAGAGATCTTCCAAGAGATTTCGATCATTATTTTTGGACAGAGCATTTCCAGGAATTATGGAAACCGAATTTGTGCCTTAATGAATATCTTGAGAATATTTTCGGTTTTGGAAATTCCTTGGTGTCCAAACTTCCTTGTCTATAAATATTGAAGTTTGCATTTCTAGCAAACTAATCCTTCGTAACAGCAAACTACCTCTTGTTATGCTGCTACCGGTGAAGCCACCTATTCGGAGAGGAGAGTAACCTAATTAGGAGAAATCTCTTACGGCCGCTTGTTTTAAAGTCTTCTTTGGGATTGAGAAGCTCTATTAGTACCATTGGTGGGAAACTAGATAATTGCGGTTTATCTTTTGTTTTCGATTGATTTGATTGACTAACGGTGGTTGAAATTTAGTTGCACCTAGTTTGTTTATGCTTGAGATTTTCTCTTCTGATATAAGATTCACTCAAACTAGTTCAGAGTTTCGATAGGGATCTTTAGGTTGTTGTTAGTTCTAAAAACGATCTTGTGATAATCCATTGTTAACAGACTCTGTTCTGTGCGTAATTGATCACAAGAGATTCAAGTGATTGTGTGCAGGTGTTTATTAAAGATCTAATAAGAAGATTTGAAGACAAAGAAGATATTGAAGATTTGTGATTTTGGGTTCATAATCTTTGGTGTGCACAATACTTGTTTCGGTAAAAAGAGGATCCAACTATAATCGGTTTTATCTTTGTGATAGAGTTAGATTGATTAGTTGTGTAGATCGGCATCAACTCAATTCTTTGATTAAGAGTGTTTTCTGCAAAATCTTAACGATTACTTAGGTAATTGAACATATGATAGATCTAAGGACCTGACGAAGGAGTTTATGTTAAGATAAAAAGAAGATCCTTTGTCCGACTCATATCACTTGGTTGAAGAGAGTTGATACCAAACAGATTTGTTATTCCTTTACTGTTTGGAATACGAACCAAAGGAATTGTTCCAAGTACATGACTTATTCATAAGTTGGAGGCATGAGAATACAGATGGAATAAGTTGAACTATAGGTTTAGTTGCTTGGTCTCAACTATACGAGGTTAGGTTTAATTTTGTGTAGCGGCTTAATCCTGAGAGTATTCAATTCTGGACAAGGTCCCGGGGTTTTTCTGCATTTGCGGTTTCCTCGTTAACAAAATCTTGCTGTGTCATTTACTTTTATTTTCCGCATTATAATTAAAGTAAATTACACAAAACGTTAATTCCTATTTACTTGATAAGTGATCCCATTGTGTTTGGTTAAGTCCGAACCTCTTTATCAAGTAAAGATACTTCCGTGTTGTACTGTCTCGATCTCGTATCCATAGATGATCACACAAAGTGTGAACCAATTAGTTACATTGTCTCGACTCAATCCATAGACAATCACTTTCGGAGAAAGGACTTATAGGTAGAAAAAGTTTTAGATTGAGATATATTTGGGTACCGTCGTCTTTTTATCTTGTCATCCGAAGCGTAATCGTAGGATCTTGAACTTGACCCGAGTAAAGGATTCTAAACTAGCTTCGAATCAATCTACTACTCCTCCCAAGCATCAGTCATCCATATCTCACCAAGACTTCGTTCCTCCCAAGCCTCTTAAAGATTCGAATCCCTCTCTTCCTACTCCTCCAGTCTTTGAAGCGGAGGATTCCCCTGACAAACTTTACAAGGATAAGAAGGAGGAAGAGAAAAGAAAGAAGAATATGTACGAAGTAGACGATCCTTCCTATATTCCTGATCTTGATTTTCTGAAGAAAACCTACATTTCAGCTCGGCAGAACGCGTCTTTGAGGTCCCCTGGTCTTGAATCGTTGGTTCTTTCTGTTCTGACACCTTCCTTTATGAAGATCAATATTTCTTGGAGAATTCTTCGTTGAATTTGTCTCTTCAATAGCATGCTGCCTTAATGGGCTTGGTGAGTCTTAGTCTCTTCCTTTGCAGTATTTCGAGAATTCTTCTCTTACTTTTACTTGATACTTCACAGGAATTCAATCATTACATGGCTAACCTCGTCGAGACTAGAATGTCTCATGAAAGATTGGAGGCTACTGGTATTCGTATTAAAAAATTGGAGAAAGAACTTGCCGATGAGAAGGAATTCGTAGACAAACTGGAGAAGAAAGCTGGTGAACTTCGCAGTAAGTTTCTTTCTTTCGTGTGCTTAATTATTGCCTTAGCTTTACTTTCATTATATTCTTATTTTACTTCTCGTCAAGATCGATCTATGAAACGTCAAATGGATTCCCTTGAAGCCAAAGATTTGTTGGGAGATATTCGTGCCGAGAATTCAAATCTTTTGTCCCAAATCGACTGCTACGTAACTGAGAGTGAGATTTTGAACGAAAAGATAGAAACTCTCTTCTCGCAAGTGGACCATTTGACCGTTGAATGTGCTCGCAATGAGGAATTGAATTTTCATCTACACAACGAAAATGAAAACTTGAAGATTGAACTTAGGCGAGTTGGGAATTCTCTTACAACTTCAAGGAATCTCCATTCTACATCAAAGAAGTTAGTTGAACGATTGCAGGAAGACAAAGCTCGCATAATCAAGAAGAAAGATAAGAGTGAGGTTGATCTTCGTAAATCTCGCAACAAAGTTGATGATCTAAAAATTGAGAATGGTCGTCTAAAAAACGAAGTGACCTTTCTTCTATCTCGCTTGGAGAAACTTCAATGTAAGAGACATGATGATCCTCCTTTGAATACGAAACTCGTAGAGCCCTTTAAGAATAGGGTACCTGTTACCATTCCTTCTGGCTAAGATGATTCAGAATATGGTCATGGTAAAGGATGGGATAATTCGTATCACGAGCTTTGTATTCTACTTGAAACTGCGAACCTTGAAATTTCTAGGCTTGATCATTTTAGCGCTGATATTCAAAAGACTTTGGGTTCTACTATCTGTCAGAAGGTAATACTCAAAAGAATAAAAAAAATATATAAAAGTATTTACCTGTCTCTTATTCTTTTGTATAGTTCCGAAGCATACATGTGCTTCATTGTGCATTACCTATCTTTCGTTGCTTTAGTTCAACGTCTATCTGAGTACTTTTCCTTTTGCATATGGTTCTGGAGTTTGTATTTTGTAATTCGTCATTTTCCTGCAACATTAGTTATTTTATAGCAATAATGGATTATACATGATGGTATTCTTCAATGATGTTGTAGTAAGATGGTTCGTTCAAGACTTGTGAAAGCAGATTTTTTAGACTTAAATTGTATAAATGATAATAATAAACTCAAATAAAAAGGTGATGTGAATATTGTGGAGAGAATGGGGCTAGGATTCCACCATTGGTCAATATTAGTGATTTAATAAAACAATAATTTCGCAACTCAACATTCAAATTGATTCTAATAGTATTGCCTAGACATGTAGATTTTTAAAAGAATAGATGTTAATCCAAGCATAGAATATCAAAACTCTAAAGCAAGCATATTCTATCAAGAGAAAATACACCTAACTTATCAAAATCATATAATCCATTTTTAGTTCAATGCAAAAATCATAATAGAATTGCTATAATTAATTTAAAATAAAGATATATCACTTTTACCGAAACAACAGCTTCCTCCATCGCCCCAAGGATTGGGTTTAGCTCTTCATCATGGAAACACGCTCAAAAGTTGATTTCATTTATGCTCAGAGATGGTTTACATGTGATGAAAGTGTGAGAATGATTAAAATTAAGAGAGCGATATATGTTGACTGTCGTTGTTACTATAGCAAATAAGACTGTCGCGCAACAGTCGCTGAGACTGTAGCTTCTAAGACCTACGGATGTGTGTCGTTATCACTGTTGATAAACGACTGTCTTGGTTGGTCTGTTCTTCGTGTTCTTCAGCTATGCAGCAGCAGAAATGGCGTTTCCTGCAACTTTGATTTCTCGACTCTCTGTTCGTTCTAACTGCTCCTCAAACTCCCCGTCCTCACTCTATTACTCGTCGACACCTTATATAGCCTCCCATGCACAAGAAATCTCCTCCATAACTTCATATATTTCTCCATTACTCGGCATTAAGAAAAATATTCTCGGGAATAATTTCTTACCTTTTTTAATCTCCTCCGAGCCTTCATTTGCTTCAAACACACTCCCTACACGCTCCAGAATAAGTTGATAATGCTTTATACTCGTGCAGGGCTGATATCTCCATGCCTCATCCACAAAGAAACCCGAGTTTCCCTTCACTCCTTTGTTTTCTTTCACACGAGATTACAGTCAATTCTAATTGAAGCAAGCAACCATAAAACGCCTGTTATGGTAATTCACGTCATCCCATGCAATTCCAGCTATTGAGTCACGCTAAATCATCACCAAATCTCGTACCAAAAATCTCCCAGGAGACTACAAAATTTCCCGCCAAAACTGAAATTTGAATGAAGAAGATGGTGTCCCCCTAACCAAACTGAGGGTGCGAATAGCAGGCGCCCAACTGAGGTTCCCCTTATCCAAAGTGAGGATGCCTTTAATACTTTTCTTCGGGAGTCCAAATAGCACTTTTCGAGTAACTTTTTCCACACAAGTGTATTTCTCCAAAAACACCTACAAACACACAAAACATCAAAATTAGTGCAAAATCGAGTACCAACAATATCAAAAATTGAGGACAACTAATACACAAAAATGTGTCTATCAATACACAAGAAGTTTTCCTCTTGCCTTTGTTTCACGAACTTGCCTCTTTTTATTCATTTTTTTATTATGGATGTTGCCTCTTGCTTTGATTTTTCTTATGAACTGTTATTTCAAGGTCTTATTGCGCCTCCTAGTTAAGGTCTTATTGAGCCTCACCCTGTTTCTTCAGGGTCTTAATTTTATCTATGAAGTCTCAGGCGTTCACTATTCTTCCGAATAATGATCCATCAACCTCGCCTTAGCTCTCGTGTTCTTACCTCGTCAGGTTATTTCGCAACAATACGGTATGACTAGTTTTTCCTGTGAATAATAGCCCCATGATATTGCCGTTTGGTTGGTCACACAGCTCCCTAATATGGAGGATTTCGTCCCTTTATATTCCCCCTGATTGCCCTTTTAAGGAGGTTAAACCTAACATGCATGTTGGTCTCCTCCCATCCGATTTTTACAACAATCAGTTGCTTTCGTGACTTCTTATCCCTTCGCCGATATGTTTCATGGTTACGAAGTCACACCCTAGGTGGGTTTATTTGGGACTGATTGCATCGTAGCCAGGACTTGCCATACAGTCATGGCCGGTAACGCTCCAGACGTCCCAGGAACCCGCATCTCAACCAAATACGTCGGCGCCCTGGTCATATTTCTGCACTCCTTACAGAAGGCCATCATAAAAGGGACCTTCAGCTGATATGTCTTATCATTGCCCCTACTTTATATCTCTGAGAGTTGTTCATGACGTGTGTTAGGTCTTACCGTTGCCTCTTGTATTTTCATGCGAACTAAAGTGCACGCCATGAGTTCCCAGCCTTCCTAGGCGAAGGGTTTAAGTTTTCATAGAAATTGTTTTATTTCGTGGGTCTTATCAGCCTCCTAGTGAGGTCTTACTTGCCTGTTGATGAGGTCTTATTTTTCCCTATTGTATTTTCTTCGTGAATATTTGAAAAGATATTTCATTATATATTTGATCTGTTGTTGAGTACATATCTTTTTCCTTTATTTATTTGCTAGTACAATGCATAACTATGGAAATATTTTTTTATATAAACTAGATTCCATGGATGATCCAGTCTCCGGTCTTGCCTTTCTACTTCGTCATATATCAGATTTCCCTCGTAATCTATGTCTTTCCATTGATAGTCTGCGAGTTCATAAGCCCCATTAACCACAACTCTCTTCACAATATATGGACCTTCCCATGTGGGTTCCGACTTTCCTCCTGGTCCTTTCTGATATGGTGGGATTTCTCGTAGTACTAATTCTCCTGGAACGAAGCTTCGCCTTTTGACTTTCTTATTATACTCCTGAGATAATATTTGGTGATAGTTTGTCATATATCGAAGTGACATCTTCCTATTCTCCTCCAAATCATCCATCTTCACAAGAATCAGATTTGAATTGAGACCCTTCTTCTATGCCTCTTGCTTAGTTGTGGGAATAAGTATCTCGGTGGGCAACACTGCCTCTACTCCATATGTCAAGCAAAAGGGGACATTCCTGTCGCATCTCGCCTTGTCGTTCTATATGACCATAGCACGTTTGGAACCTGCTCGCACCATCCTTTATGGTGGCCTTTTAACTTCTTCTTCAACGTGGTTTCTATTGTCTTGTTCGTCGCCTCTGCTTGCCCATTACTTTGTGGGTATAACGGAGTTGACTTTCCTGATTGTATCTTAAATGCGTTGAATAACATCTTCATGTTTTCTCCCTAAGACTGCTTCTCATTATCAAAGACGATTTGCATTGGAATTCTGAATCTGCATATGATGTGTTCGAGAATAAAGTCGTATACATCGCCATCTCGTGTATGCTGTGATGGTTTAGCTTCGACCCACTTCGTGAAATAGTCCGTTGCTACTATTAAATATCTTCGTTGCTTAGTCCCAGTTACGAATGGTCCTACAATATCTATGACCCACATAGCGAGTGGTCAAACACTCGGTATGGAGTTTAAGTTCGTAGATGGTGTGTATCTGTTTCCCAAATCTTTGACATGCTTCGCATCTCGTGGCAATATTCTTTGCATCGTTATGCATGTGTGGCCAAAAATACCCTTGTGTCTTAGTCTTATGAGCCAAAGATCTGGTACCACTGTGATTGCTAGCATCACCATATGTATTGCCTTTATTATTTCAATACCCTCTTTTTGCGAAAAAATCTCAGCAATGGGCCCAAGAATGACCTTTGCTACAGGATTCCTTCTCGCAATTCATATTTGTGGCTTTGCTTTTAACCTTATTTTCCTCAATCTATCACGAGGTAAATCTTCTTTCACCAGATACCTGTAAATAGTAGCCGATATTCGTCATCTAGTTCTGTTTCTGCTTCTTCATTTTCCACGAGCATGATCTTTGTATCCTCATCTTCTTTGCTCACCGATGGTTGCATTAGTCGCTCGATTCGAATATGTTTAATTGAGGAGTCAATAACCATTGAAGCTATGAAAGCCAAAGCATCATCATGTCTGTTATTTCCTCTGCATACGTGCCTCCAGATCACACTTGGTATTAGGGAAGAATATTCTTTCACGAGTTGCAAGTACTTATACATCATGGAGTCACTTGCATTGTATCTTCCTTCAATCTTCCGAACCACCAATTGTGAATCACTGGTTATTATTATTTCTTTTAACTTCATTTCATTAGCTAACCTTAAAGCGTGTACTACTTCCTCATATTCTTTCTCGTTATTGGTTGCCTTATATTATAATCGAAAGAAGTAAACTATTCTCGCTCCTCCCGGCGAAGTGAATACTATTCTCATGCCTCCACTTGAAATGTTAGAAGATCCATCAACAAATATTTCCCATCTTTGTGGATGATTCTCTTTGAGTAAGTCCTCCGGGTTTAGGCGATCCTCATCCATATCCATCAGTTCCTCCGAGGGAAACTCAACTAAAAACTCCGCAACTATATATGACTTTGTTGAAGTTTGGACTTCATATTTCAGCCCGAATTGATCAATTTGAGTGTTCCACCTTTCAATTCTTCCTACCCTCTTCGTGTTCTTCAAAACAGATTTTATTGGAACTCTAGCCAGCACCTTAATTTCATGGGTTTGAAAATAAGTTCTCAGCTTATGTGCCGCATATACCAAGGCTAGTATCAATTTTTCGATCTTCGGATAATTTCTTTCAGCAGAATTAAAAGTTTTACTAATATAGAAGATTGGATTTTTTTTTACTCCTTCATCCGAGCGAAGTAAAACTGCACTAAGAGCATTTGATGTAGCTGCGAGACAAATTAGTAATTCTTCTCTGGGTTCTGGTTTCTGCAGGATGGACAACTTGATGAGATATTCTTTTATATTTTGCAATGCCTGTTCGCACTCGTATGTCCATGTGAACTTCGTTCCTTTCTTTAAGATATTGAAGAAGTGTTTATATTTGTCCGAGGATCTTGAAATGAATCTTCCCAAAGCTGCTAATTGTCCATTCAATTTTTGCACATCTTTTATGGTGGCTGGGGATGGCATATCTAGTATGGCTTGGACCTTAGTTGGATCCACCTCAATTCCTTTCTTCGAAACTATATGGCCCAAGAACTTCGCTGACTCAACTCCAAAGATACACTTCGCTGGATTTATCTCCATCTTATACACCCTCATTTGTTCAAAAATCTCTTTCAGATCTTTTATATGCATGGTCTCCAGATTCCTTGGTATTTACGAGCATATCATAACCATAGACCTCCAACTTCATATGCACCCATCTGGCGAAAATATTCTCTACCATTCGTTGGTACATAGCCTCTGAAAAAGGGGGGATCTAACAACACCACCCAGTATTTCCCTTAGCAATTTGTATGGACAAACTCCAATATACTTTCTAGAGAATCAATTAGACAGTCATACTCAATCCAGATAAAAGTATATCAAAGAGTTTATATCTCAATCTCTCGATTTGATCTATACTCAAGAAAATAGAAATCTGCGAGTCTTTATCAAAGAGAGATAACTTGGATGGTACCAAAGACCAATATACAAGTATCAATCAATTTAAATCAACAACCATAAGGTCGGATATTCTAATTGATTTAACAACGCACAACCTGTGATATTTCAATTATATAACAAAATATAATGCGGAATAAAAATAACACAGACACCAGAATTTTGTTAACGAGGAAACCGCAAATGCAGAAAAACCCTGGGACCTAGTCCAGATTGAACACACACTGTATTAAGCCTCTACAGACACTAGCCTACTCCAAACTAACTTCGGTCTGGAATGTAGTTGAACCCTAACCAATCTCACACTGATCCAAGGTCCAGTTACGCTCCTACGCCTCTGATCCCAGCAGGATGCTACGTACTTGATTCCCTTAGCTGATCTCACCCACAACTAAGAGTTGCTACGAACCAAAGTCGAAGAATTTAATAAACAAATCTGTATCACACAGAAAAGTCTACGGTAATAGATAAATCCGTCTCCCACGAATATACCTACGAGTTTTGTTCCGTCTTTGGATAAATCAAGGTGAAGAGGAACCAATTGATAATCCGGACTTATATTCCCGAAGAACAGCCTAGTATTATCAATCACCTCACAATAGTCTTAATCGACACAACAAAAAAAGATATTGCGGAATCACAAACGATGAGACGAAGATATTTGTGATTACTTTTTATCTTGCCTATCGGAGATAAAAATATCAAGCCAATTATTAAAATTGTACTCGTACGATAGAAACAGTAAGATCAGATCACACACTACAAGAAAAGTAGTATCGGTCTGGCTTCACAATACCAATGATATCTTTAAGTCGTTAACCCGGTTTGAGAAAATAAAACCAGAGGTTAGAGGAGAATTGACTCTAGGTTAGCACAAGTAGTATCACACAGAATGTGTGGGGATTAGTTTTCCAAGTTGCTAGAGTTCTCCCTTATATAGTCTTTCAAATCAGGGTTTGAAATCAATGTTAGCTTAGTAACAAAGCATTCAATATTCACCGTTAGATGAAAACCTGATTAGATTCAAGCTAATATTTATCAACCGTTAGATCGAAAACATAACTTGTAAAACACAAATGAAATGCATATTCCTAGGCTTGTGTAACCGTACCCAAACTTGTACATTAGTTGGTTTAACAATAGTTAACCAAATGGTTATCCATATGATCACTTTCATATCAACCATATTCTTCTTCACCATAACTAGTTCAAATGACTCAAATGAACTAGTTAGAGAGTTGTTCAATTGCTTAGATCTTATGTAACTTTACAAGACACAATCGAAGCAAAAACTATTTGATTCACTCGAATCGGTTCATGAACTTTATAGCCACGGTTTGCAAAAGCATTCCTTAATCAATAAGGATGAGTTCAAGAACAATCGTTTTTAGATATAACCTAATCAAGTTCGCGGACTGGGTTCGCGGACTTAAGTTCCCGGATGGAGTTCACAAACTCCAACAGAAATTCTCGGGTTTGAGAACTTCGCCAGTTCGCGGACTGAGTTCGCGGACTGAGCTTGCTGAGTGAGTTTTCAAACTCCATTAGATATTCTCGGATGAGAACTTCTGCCAGTTCGCGGACTGAGTTCGCAAACTGTGCAAACAATTCCGGTTCTCTTGATCAACAAAGTTCGCAAACTTCGGTTCAAGAAATAGGACTTATACATATATGTGTTTCCACAACAATCCTTATATCCGTCAATTGTTATACAATCTAAACTCTCATTTCAATGATTGAAACATTCTCAGAGGACGTTATACAGTTGTTATTCACAAACCATTTTTCGTCAAAGCAATTTTCAAGGTGATTGAAACATAACATGACTTTCGTCACTAGGTAAAGATGAACTTGGCTAAAGAGAAATCTTTACCAACATATTTCGAGAAATAGATAGGCGAGGTAAACTCGGATTGAAATACCAAATGTGTATGATCTAAGTCTATATAGCAAAACGACTTTTGTCTCAAGATACGAGATAGAGTAGATAGACTTTTGAGTGATAGATAAGTTCAAGTCTCCATATACCTTTTAGTCGATGAAGATCCATCGGTTCCTTGAGTAGTCCTTCATCTTGTATGATTATTTCCATGGAGTTCTTGAGATCAACTACACTTTCTATCCTAGTCCGAGACCTTAGCTATAGTAGACTAGAAATCAAGACTTATAGTTTTGATCACTAACATTGACAAACATGCTTGAGATAGCAACGCATGCGAGTTAGACTGAGCAATGTTCTAATAATCTCCCCCTTTGTCAATTTTAGTGGGAAAACTATTAATACATATGGAATACAAAAAAGATAAGTACATTTTTGAAGCTCCTACTCCACATGCCTAATCTTCAACATTACTTGAAATCTTTGTCACTCCAAGTATTCCAATGATCCCAAAGGTTGTAAGTTTAGCATCATCGTTGTTGAAAATCCGTATCTATAACAACGAGAAAACAAGAGTTCTCAATTATTGTTATACAGTGTCATAGTATTATTACACAGCGTCAAAGTTCAATTGTATCATAACTTTAACAACAATACTATGGTGATATGTCACTCCCCCTTAGTCAATACTCTATCTCACATGGAAACCACTCCCCCTTACAAAATGATCTGAAAACCATATGTATTTGTAGTGTGAACTACATATTAATTCTCCCTCTTTTTGTCAATAAAATTAGCAAAGGTACAAGAACGGGATCCTAATGAAATTTCCAAAAGATACATTTCATGACCAAAAGAAAGTACCAACTTGTTCTTTAGATGCAAACATAAAGCCGAAGCTAAATGCATTCATCAAGGAGTTTAAATATACAAGATACCCCCTAAAATATTCCACAGCCGCACTCCCCACAAATATTTGGCAATTAAGCACAAGTTCAAAAGAACTCTCCCCTATTAAATGTCCTTCCCTAAAGAACAACAAGAGCGACCTTAATTTCAAGAGAAAAGAAGGATTTTTATTGGACACCAAAAACCATAAAAATGATTTTCTATATCCAAAAACTCAATCAAATTAATCACAAGAAAACCCATGACTAATTTAATCGAAATACACAATCAAACTAATCACAAAAGTAATCAATTTAATTGGTCATGCTAGACACAAAGTATCTCATGGAATGACTACCATGACAAAACAATGACTTAGTTGTTAGCTCAACATAAGACACTTTATGGAACAACACAATATGTACACAAATTGTGGATCGGAGATCGACCTAATACCGTGGAATAATGAAGGACTCATTCTATTTTCATTTTCACATAACATCCAATAGACATAATCTTGAAACACAAAAGATTTTAACCTATCATTTATCAAAATTTGACATAATAGGCTTAACTTTTGTATTTGTCAAAAGTGAATTCATTCTTCATCAATAAATGCATATCAACTCACGAACGACTTTACTTTTGACAAAGTATGGGACAATCAAGTTCACTGACGTAAACACACATATCCCATAACAATATTGCAATATATAAAACCATAATGATCAATACTGCAAAAATCATCTTTCAAACAAATTTAAAATTTAAACCAATAAATCTAAAAACATGAAGATGAAAATGTTGGACATAGCTATGTGTAATCAAAATAATGCCTATTCCAAACTCTAGTTATTCTTCCAAGAAAAACAAGAAAAATAGAACATTTACTAGGCAAACTTATTTGAGAAACCCTAGACATGTTCAGCAACGAGAGTTTGAACAAGAACAAGCTCATCAGATGCTTTCTTTAGTTCGTTCTTCAGGAACTCAAGATTCCTTGTTGCAATTCCAAGTTGTTCACGAACCACCTCAAAATCCCGAAGAAGATTTCCTACTAGTTGTGAAGACATCTGAACTGGTAGTTTGTTTTCATGATCAATAGCAACATGACAAATTATGAAAACAGGATCTTCATGGAACTCGATAGTCTTGCCTTCCTCGACCACATCTTTGTTGCTTTCATCCATTGTGCACACAAAGAAGACTCAGCAGAATCTTTTTGACCTTATGGAACAAAGTGTCAATTGATAGGTATATAAAAGGTTCCATAAAAACCCTAGGAATCATGACGTTCATGTGGGTATGGTAAACGTGCAATAGTGGTCATAAAACAATGTGACCAAAAATGGAGAAGCAAAAACTTAGTGGGAGGTTAGTTGAACATGGAATTTTCCTCAACAGAGGATGATTAGATCAAACTTCGCGAAGAGAAAGAGCGAGACTTAACAGAATTTTAAGATCAACAAAAAGAGACCATAAAACCATGACAGCTTTCTCAAGACAGCTTCTTGAGAACAAGGAGCATCTTTCTTAATCCACTAAGAGGGATGCTATAGAGAGCAATTATGGTGTTATGAGATGAGCATTTTGCTCATCAATGTTGGCTTCTTCCTTTTATCTATCAAGGGTATTTAGAGAAACATCACATGTCGAGGTTGAAGTAGTTTTATTATGAGAGGAACTAGGAGTACCTATACCAACTGCTTTCCATGTTTTTTTTAATGCCCCGTTTGAGTCCGTTTATGCTTATCTTAAGTTCCGAGACTCGATTGTTGATATGTAAGAAATCTGGAGCTAAATTCTTGGATCCGCAACCTTTTTCAGAGAGAGATAAGGAACTTGATCTTTATTTCTTTCTCCTATGTCTTTTCCTCTTGTTAGAATAGTTTATGGAGTCAGATATTCTTCTGTCGTTTTTCCTTCTATTATCGTAGGCATTTTTCGCAAAAACACAATGAAGAAAAGACTTATCACAGTATTTTTCTTGTTTGTTAAAAATGCCTTTTACTCCAACAATATGAGACACTGGTTTAATAACTTCTTTAGACATCCACGCAAGAATGTTGTGATGTTTTTCATTCCTTAAACGAATACGACATCTTCGTTCAGGGTGTCCTTCATTTCCGCAATAGTGGCAGACATAAGGAATGTTTTACCTCGATTCGTGTGTGCTGACTTTGGAGGTTGATAAAGTTTGCTCTTTTGAACCTTAACTGCAGGTGAAGGTATTTCACTTTTGCCATCAGTAGAAACCTTTTGTTGAGAAGAATCACTAGCCTTGACAAATTTTACCTCTTTGATAATTTGAGCATCTATTCCCTTATATCCTAACCCTCGTGTATCACGATGATTTTTACTTGATCTTAGCATAGTGGTTAATTGTCTTGAACTAGTATTGAACTTTTTCAATTTATCTTCCAACCTCTTGATTTAATCAAGAGCAGCAGCTAAATCAGCCTCAAGGCGACTTTCTCGAGTGAGATAAGCACTTTCTCTGTCGTCAAAACTTGTTTGCTGAGAGTTAATCCTTTCTTCAGATTCGGCAAGTTTCTCTTCCAACAAAAAGTACTTTTGATAAAGATTATCACATTCAAGTGACTTCATACGTCGGTTTTCCTCATAATCCTTAAGGATCGATTCGTAAGAACGACTTGAAAAATAAACACCTGCGTAGCATCTTCTCAATTTCTTCTTTTCTCGACAGAGAGGAGTCAGAATTGGTGAGACATGAGAAGTTGTAATCTTCTTCATATTCCACGAATCCATAAACTTAACATACTCTGAGACTTCCTCATCAACATCCCTATCAATATCTGAATCACCTTCAGCAGAAAGTTCATCCAACTGTTCTTTTAGGAGTGTTTCCCAATCAACAGTTTTTACATCAAGAGAATGTTTAGATATTGACCTAGATGTGACAGTTTTCTCAGGTGAGTCTAAGCTTTTAGGATTATCTAGTATGTTATTCGAGATAGCACTTCTGTCCATAGAGTCAGATCGCTACAAACACAGACTTGTAAGGTCTTGAACGTGTTTGCCTGCTCTGATACCAATTGAAAAACCGAGGGTCTGACAACACCACCCAATATTTCGCTTAGCAATCTGTATGGACAAACTCAAACATATTTTCTAGAGAATAAACTAGCCAGTCAGACTCAATCCAGATAAAAGTATATCAAAGAGTTTATATCTCAATATCTCGATTTGATCTGTACTCAAGCAAATAGAAATCTGCCAGTCTTTATCAAAGAGAAATAACTTGGATGGTACCAAAGACCAATATCCAAATATCAATCAATTTAAATCAACAACCAAAAGGTCGGATATTCTAATTGATTGAACAACGCACAACCTGTGATATTTCAATTATATAACAAAATATAATGCGGAATAGAAATAACACAAACACCAGAATTTTGTTAACGAGGAAACCGCAAATGCAGAAAAACCCCGGGACCTAGTCCAGATCGAACACACGTTGTATTAAGCCGCTACAAACACTAGCCTACTCCAAACTAACTTCGGTATGGACTGTAGTTGAACCCCAACCAATCTCACACTGATCCAAGGTACAGTTATGCTCCTACGCCTCTGATCCCAACAGGATGCTACGTACTTGATTCTCTTAGATGATCATCTCACCCACAACTAAGAGTTGCTACGACCCAAAGTCGAAGACTTTAATAAACAAATATGTATCACACAGAAAAGTCTACGGTAATAGATAACTCCGTCTCCCACGAATATACCTACGAGTTTTGTTCCGTCTTTTGATAAATCAAGGTGAACATGAACTAATTGATAATCCGGACTTATATTCCCGAAGAACAGCCTAGTATTATCAATCACCTCACAATAGTCTTAATCGACGCAGCGAAAAAATATATTATGGAATCACAAACGATGAGATGAATATGTTTGTGATTACTTTTTATCTTGCCTATCGGAGATAAAAATCTCAAGCCAATTATTACAATTGTACCCGTACGATAGAAACAGCAAGATCATATCACACAACTACAAGAAAAGTAGTATCGGTCTGGCTTCACAATCCCAATGAAGTTTTTAAGTCGTTAACCCGGTTTGAGAAAAGAAAACCAGAGGTTAAAGGAGAATTGACTCTAGCTTAGCACAACTAGTATCACATAGAATGTGTGGGGATTAGTTTTCCCAGTTGCTAGAGTTCTGCCTTATATAGTCTTTCAAATCAAGGTTTGAAATCAATGTTAGCTTAGTAACAAAGCATTCAATATTCAGCGTTAGATGAAAACCTGATTAGATTCAAGCTAATATTTATCAACCGTTAGATCGAAAACATAGGTTGTCAAACAAAAATGAAATGCACGTTCCTGGGCTTGTGTCACCGTCCCCAAACGTGTACATTAGTTGGTTCAACAATAATTAACCAAATAGTTAGCCATATGATCACTTTCATATCAACCATATTCTTATTCACCATAACTAGTTCAAATGACTCAAATGAACTAGTTAGAGAGTTGTTCAATTGCTTAGATCTTATGTAACTTCACAAGACACAATCGAAGCAAAACAAATTTGATTCACTCGAACCGGTTCATGAACTTTATATCCACGGTTTGCAAAAGCATTCCTTAATCCATAAAGATGAGTTTAAGAACAATCGTTTTTAGATATAACCTACTCAAGTTCGCGGACTGGGTTCGCGGACTTAAGTTCCCGGATGGAGTTCACAAACTCCAGCAGAAATTCTCGGGTTTGAGAACTTTTCCAGTTCACGAACTGAGTTCGCGGACTGAGCTTGCTGAGTGAGTTTTCAAACTCCATTAGATATTCTCGGATGGGAACTTCCTCCAGTTCACAGACTGAGTCCGTGGACTGAGCTCGCAAACTGTGCAAACAATTCCAGTTCTCTTGATCAAAAAAGTTCGCAAACTTCGGTTCAAGAGATAGGGCTTGTACATATATGTGTTTGCACAACAATGCTTATATCCATCAATGGTTATACAATCTAAACTCTCATTTCAATCATTGAAACATTCTCAGAGGATGTTATACAGTTGTTATTCACAAACCATTTTTCGTCAGAGCAATTTTCAAGGTGATTGAAACATAACATGACTTTCGTCACTAGCTAAAGATGAACTTGGCTAAAGCGAAAGCTTTACCAACATATTTCGAGAAATAGATAGGCGAGGTAAACTCGGCTCGAAATACCAAATGTGTATGATCTAAGTCTATATAGCAAAACGAATTTTGTCTCAAGATAGGAGATAAAGTAGATAGACTTTTGAGTGATAGATAAGTTTAAGTCTCCACATATCTTTTAGTCGATGAAGATCCACCGGTTCCTTGAGTAGTCCTTCGTCTTGTATGATAATTGCCATGGAACTCTTGAGATAAACTATACTTTCTATCCTAGTCCGAGACCTTATCTATAGTAGACTAGAAATCAAGACTTATAGTATTGATCACTAACATTGACAAACATGCTTGAGATAGCAACGCATGCGAGTTCGACCGAGCAATGCTCTAACAGCTCTTGCATTCTTCAATCCGAATGGCATTCTCGTACATCAATATAATTCTCTTGGAGTGAAGAAAGCCGTATGTTCTTTATTTTCTTCTGCGAGTGGTATCTGATTATAACCCGAGTATTCATCCATCAATGAAATCCGGTGATATCCTGAGCTGACTCCACCATCCGTGGTATGTTGGGTAAAAGGAAACTGTCCTTCGGACAATCAGTGTTCAAGTTACTAAAATCAATGCATATTCGTATCCCTTTATTCTTCTTAGGAACTATCACCATATTTGCAATCCAATATGGATACTTCGTCGGTCTTATGATTCCTGAGTCCATCATTTTTTGAAGTTTTGCTTCTATTTGCTCGTGGTATGCAGTCGTTATTTTTCTTATCCTTTGCCTTATTAGTTTTACCGCTGGATTCAAGTCTAATTTGTGGCAAACAACCAATGGATCAATCCCTGACATTTCATTCATACTCCATGGAAATACATCGTGATATTCTCGTAATAACCTTAGCAACTTCTCTTCTTCGTCCACCTCCATCTTCGTTCCAATATTCACTATTTTCGGTTCTTCGTCACTTCCCAAGTTTATCTCCTTCGTAGGTTCCAAAGCTATGAAATTCATGATTGGTTCACCAAGCGGAGATGGTTCCTTTAATTTCTATAAAGGATCTCCTTCTTTTTCAGGAATCTCACTTGGTATGGCCCATCCTTCTTTTGCTTTGGTCATATATACCATCATCTCTTCTTCTTTCTTTTCTTCCAATACTCTCTTCTTTTGTTCCTTCTTCCTTTTTAGCCTTTCTTTTTAATTATTAACATCCTTCTCGCTGCATTCTCTCGCATCCTTTAAATATCCTTTGATTTCTCCTATTTCGCTTGGCATTGGGAATCGGATTGTCTGATGAAAAGTTGATGCTAATCCTTTTATTCCATGCACCCAGGGTATGCCTATTAGGGCATTGTAAGGTGAAACTACATTTACCAAGCAAACAGAAACTTCCGTCTCCAACTCTCCTGCGAAGATCTTTACAACCAATTCTCCTTTTGGTCTCGATGCAACTCCATTGAATCCATATATCTTGCAAGTGGATGGCAAGAGGTCAAAATCTTTGTACCCCATGGTCTTGAATGCATGATAAAAAAGAATATCTACTAAAATCCCAGTATCTACCAAGATCATGTCCATCCCATGTCTTCCTATCTTTAGTAAGATCATCTTCCCATCGTGAATGTTTGCCAAAATTCAGGGTTATAACCAACGGATCCGTATGCGAAGTTCCTCCTTCGGGTGCGTCTAGAGATGAAAAGAATATTGTCCTCTTTTGTCATTCCTCTAATGGTCCTTTCTTCGCAACACTAAAGATTTCGTTCCCCTCGAAATCTCTCTTGTGTACCCTTCTTAGTACATTATCATGAAAATTCTCGATGCTCTTCGCAGAATGAATGATGGAATTGCAGTTCAACCTTTGTGTTCCCCTTTCTATTTCGATGTGATATACTGGTGCCGCCCGTTCATTTTTATTATTTTCACAATTTGGTGGTGGGGGTGGTAATGCCTGATTGTCTTAAAAATAGGTTAGCTTTCCCTGGTCTATTAAACGAAGTATTATTCTTCGGATGTTTCTGCAATTGTTCATATGGTACCCATGGAAACGATGATATCTAAAAAAGTCGTGACTCCTGCCCGGAGGTGGTTCTATCCCTAAATTTGGTGGGATGAGGATTTCTTCAGTTAACAAAATCGCCTCCCATATCTTTTCTACGGTTGTATTGAGCCTGGGGAGTTTCACATCTTCGAATACTGGTGCATTTGGCCTTCATTCTCCGAATCTTTGACCTTGGTTGTTTCTTCGCCGATCTCCTGAATTATTACCTTTTGGTTCATAATTTCTTCGCCTTGGTTCTTCGTATCCTCTGGGATTTTGATCGATCCATTCTTGATCTCCACTTGATACAGCCACTAGCTTCGCAGGAACTACATTTGAAGGTTCCCCTTTCTCATACTTTGAATCGCTTTCTACTCTGTGTTTTATTCATGGTAAAAGACAAGAAGCTCCTTCTTTCAATGGAATTGGCGGGACTTCATTAACTTCTCTCTGCTTCTCCTCCAGGGCTATGTATTCCTCCTGGTACTCCCTCAATTCATTCATTGTTAATGAATTTCGAATTATGAATATTTGGGTGTACAGGAGATCAGTTGGGATTAGGGCATTCACGAAAGCCAGAATAAAATTCTTCTCGTCAACTCTCCCAGCGAGTTCACTACATACAGTCCTCCATATCGTCACAAGACTTCACGGGCTCTCTCTAAGTCTTCGTCTCAGGTTGAACAAGGTTTCAATTCCTGGCCTCAGCATGTTATTACTTATATAAGTTGTTAGGAATATCCTCTGCAAGTCTCTAAACGAGGAAATTGATCTTTCAGGAAGTCCACCAAACCATGCCAATACCTCTCCTGTCAAACTCACTGGAAAATACTTACACATCACCGCGTCATTTCGTCCCCATTCCATCAATGAGAGAGTGTAAAAAGACGAGGGTACGCAAATATACCTCAATCTAAAACTTTTCCACCTATAAGTCCTTTCTTCGAAAGTGATTGTCTATGGACTGAGTCGAGACAATACAACAAATCGGTTCACACTTTGTGTGATCGTCTATGGATATGAGATAGATACAATACGACAACAAGATAACTTGTGTGATTGACTATGGATACAAGATCGAGACAATACAACAACGAAGTATGATTACTTGATAATAGGTTCGGACTTAACCAAACATTATAGGATTGATATCCAGTAATTAGGAATTAATGTTTGTGTATTTTACTTCTAATTATAATAAATCAATTATAATTGCGGAAATAAAAAAGTAAAAGACAAGGAAAGATTTTGTTAACGAGGAAACCGCAAATGTAGAAAAACCCCAGGACCTTGTCCAAAATTGAATACTCTCATAATTAAGCCGATATACGAAATCTAAACCAACTTTGTATATTTGAGACCAAGCAACTAAATCTATAGTTCACCTAGTTCCCTCAGTATCCCTGCGCCTCAAACTTGCAATAAGTCAGGCACTTGGAACAATTCCTTTGGTTCGTATTCCAAACAGTAAAGGAACAACAAATCCATTCGGTAACAACTCTTTTCAAACAACGTGATATGAGTTTTATAAAAGGCTCTTCCGTTTAACCAATAAACTGCTTTGTTGGGTTCTTAGATTAATCTATTCAATAACTACCAAAGTAATTGTTTAGACTATGCAATCAATACTATGAATCACAAAGAAATGTATTGATGCCGATCTACGCAACTAATCAATCCAATCTATCAAAAGATAAACCGATTATAGTTGTATCCCCAGCCGATCAAGTTTTGTGCAACCAAAGATTATGAACTCAAATAAGAAATCTTCTTTGTATTCAAATATTCTTAGATCTTCAATAAACACCTGCACATAAACAACTTGAATCTCTTGTGATCAATCACACACAGAACGGAGTATTTAATGATGGATTATCACAAGATGTCTTTAGATATACAAACAGTCTAAAGATCCCCGTTGAAACTTCGATCTAGTTTGAGTGAATCTTATATCAGAAGAGAAGATTCTCAAGCATAAAAAAAACTAGGTGCAATCAAAGTTCAACAACTGTTAGTCAATTAAATCAATCGAAAACTAATAATAAACTGCAATTATCTAGTTTCCCACCAACGGTACTCGTAGAGCTTCTCAATCCCAAAGAAGTCTTTAAAACGAGTGGTCGTAAGAAATTTCGCTTAATTAGGGTACTTTCCTCTCCGAATAGACGGCTCGACCAGTAACAATACAACTAGGTAGTTTTGCTGGCTCTGAGGATCAGTTTTGTCGAAATGCAAACTTCGATATTTATAGACCAAGGAATTTTGGACACCAAGGAATTTCCAAAACTGAATATTCTCAAAGATATGCAATAAAGAAAAAATCGGTTTTCATACTCTATCAATAACCTATTTTAATCTGGGGTTTTGATTTTAACGAAAAAATCAACTTGATTCAGATCTGGTTTTTAAAGTTTGATTAGGAAGAAAAGATGTATGTGTATTCGATTTAGAAATTCTAATAGAGAAAGATTTTCGGTCTAGAATCATCATGGATTTTGCTTCTCCAATTGAAGCTTTGCTGCAGGGTTATGCTAACGCGGATTGTTTTCATTGTCGGCACCAATTTCTGGTAAAGCTTCTCTCAGCAGGCCGAATTAATGGTGAAAACTACAGAACTGATCTTATCCCAGGTTTCAATCAAAATCATTTGGCTCATGGGAATTCCACCTTTGGTATGTTCCCCTCCACCATATGATACACCTCCACGAGTGTTTATGTCATTCAATTCAATCAAAACTTCCAGAAAGTTAAATCATGAGTTGCAAAAAACAATAGAAACAACCATAAAGTACACAACAACATCAATATCATCCTAGGTGTTTCAAAATTGGATAACCCTATTTACAACTCAAAAATGGCTATCTTCAACTGCAACACAAAAATCAACCCCCTCCCCCCCTGATAAGCACATAAGTACTACATTTTATACCCATATTTATATTAGATAGGACTCAATATTTTGGCTAATAACACAATTTTAGTGCTTTTGTAGAAAGCACCAGTAAATCGGTGATGTGATTTGTAGATAGTGGTAAAAGTGGTTCGATTCTCAGACTTATGAAGGATATTAATTAGACTTAAATTCTAATATTAAAATAGAAAACTCACTAAAAATTATAGCAAATTCAATCAAAGTTGACATCAATATTAAAAGAACATTGAGGCTAAGATTCCACTATTTTCCAAGTTCAAAGTGATTAAACCAATACTTGTATTTATGCAATTTTCTCGTTTAATTTGATTCTAAAATATTGCAACGAGTAGATTTTCAAAAGTAGTAATTGTAAATACCAAGTATGAAGCATCAAAAGTCTTAAAACTAAGCATACTCCATCAAAATAGATCACAATCACTCAAATAAAAATCATTTTCAATAATAATTCAAGGCAAATAATCATATAATTATTGCAAATAAAAAGATAAAATAGAATATACCACTTCTTGTTGGAAAAATAGCTTCCTCTATCGCCTCAGCAATGGGGTTTAGCTCCTCATATTAATCATGATCTCAAAATATTTGTTTATGTCTCAAAATATGATTAAAAGGATGAAAAGTGATAATACAGACGATTCGCAACAGTTTGTTGGTGTTGCAGAATCACTGTTACAGGGCGAAATAGTAGCTAAAGACCTAATGCAACCGCTGTGATGAACGACACATAGGTTCTGTTGTGAAACAACGATAGTTTTCTGCGACAGTTGCTTGTGCGTCAATGTTCTTCATGTTCTTCCTCTTCAGCAGCAGCAGCAGAATAAGGTATTTTCCTGCAACTCGATCTCTGGAGCTCTGTGGTGTTCTAAACTTCTGTGAAAGGATTCGTACCCTTATATGACTTATCCCCTCTTCTTTTATAGGCCACAACTCGATTAAATCTCCCGAAATACTCGAGATTTCTTATCTTTTTCTTTTACCCCAAGTCACGACAATATCTCCCTTTCTTTTCTCATACGCGTTTCCAGATTCATTCAAACTCTCCTATTATGCCTCCACAAGCAAAATCCTCGGTTGATAATGCATATAACTTCCATATTAAGTCGAACAGGACCAAGATTACTCCCATGTTTCCGTAAATAAGATATTCTTCCCTGTTTAAATCCAACTGATGAAAACTCCTCTTTTTCCTCCTATGCGGCTACTTTGCTTTTTCCAGGACTCTTCCCAAAGATAGAATCAAATCAACAGCACATATTCTTCACACGCAACTTAATCAGACCAAGATATTCTTCCTTCAAACAAATCCCGTAACTCTCCCTGTTTAGAAACTACGTGACTTTTCTTTCGACTTTAAACCCGAGTGCCAAGCCTGTTTCATCATGACATACTATTACTAACCAAAGACCATGGATCTCTGCTAAAATCTACCCAAAAATCGATCGGGAAATTGTTGCAGACGAGAATTAACTTTTCCGCCATTTTTGAAATTTGAATTTGTGAAGAAAGGGGGCGCCCCCTATCCAGAGTAGGGGTGCCTTTAGCAGCTGCCTTAAGGGGTGTCCTGTGGGTGCCCCTTATCCAAACTGTGGGTCCGAATAGTAAGTGTCCTCCGGGTGCTTTCAAACAACTTTTCGAGCCAATTTTTTCCAAAAATGTTTATTGGCCAAAAATACCTACAAAGAAATAAAACACCATAATAAGTACAAAAATGAGCTCTAACAATATATAGAATCGAGACAAATCGGACACAAAAATGTGTCCATCAAATGCCCCCAAACCTATTATTTGCTAGTCCTCGAGCAAAAATAAAATAGAAATAAAATCCTAACTCACTGTCGCAGGCATCGTCGATTGCATTTAGCGTATGCAATAAGCCTTTAAACCCCTAGGTGTCTCTAGTGGCGGAGTGTTGTCTCCGGAGGGCTTACCAGAGGTATACCCACAAAACCTTTATACTCCAGACCCTTTTTATCTACACAGAACCTTGGAAGGCACTAAATAATCTCCTTGGTTGGCATACTTATTGACTACAGGAGGAAGTACCCTGATGCGAAATTCCAATTGTTGTACACGAGTTTGCACTCAAGCATACTAAAATTCATATATAAGTGACAGAGCTTTACTCAGATAGTCGCACTATGGACATCAATATCCTGAGTCAAAACTAATCACATGGATAGATCAAGAAGATGGATATAGAGAAAAACATAGATGGTTTTGATGTTTACTAGGTGAATGGTGTTTCTCATATCTGTCTGAAGGCCTCCGCCAAAATGAACCTATCCTAATGGACTGAGATACTAGTCTGAATATTATCAACACACTGGCATATACAAGGGAACCAGTGATTGATAATCCTAACTCTAGGTCAACACAACTGGCATATACAAGGGTTCTAGTGGTCGACTTTATTGAATTTATTCCAGTTGGTCTGATGGTCTGGTCTCAAATTTTTTTTTTTTCTCTTATTTTTTTCTCTTCTTTTTTTTTTTTGTATCTCAATCACTCTAATTCACCCTAGCATTGGTAACAACTTGAATTGTGAGCCCCACCTAATCACTTAGAGAAACATACTTTAAAAACAAAACAAAATAAAAACAGAAGTGAAAAGGACTCAACGAGATATGGTGAAACTATCATGTTATTTCTAACACCTGAGCTCTGTGCTTTTATGAATATACTCTTTAGATGTTGCCATCTAGTCAGATTGGTTCCTCAACTCCTATAACCAAAATGCTTCCATCCACTTAGATTGGTTAGTGCCATCCTTAATAGGGATAAATTTCTAGGCTCTGGAGTTTATTTATTGCAACGAAAAGGTAATAAAAAGTTCTACCCCACCCCCAAACTTAAATATAACATTGTCCTCAATGTTTCTAATTAAAGAACAATACCAAAAATATAAGTAACATGAGGAAATAGTAAAGAAAGAAGTCAGAAAGATAGTACCTGGGTGAAGTGTAACCAAAAAGTTACAAAAATATTATACAACATACAAAATCGCCTCGATGGTTAATCAAGGTAAACAGGGTCCTCCAGAGGGACCTCCTCAACATCACCTGTAGGAAAAGGCTCTAAAAAGGGCTTCAATCGCTGACCGTTAACCTTCGAAGAACTACTACCATCTGGTGTCTCAATCTCAACAGCGCCATGAGGAAAACAATACGGACCACAAAAGGACCGGTCCACCGAGAGCGCAACTTCCCGGGGAATAGATGCAAACTAGTGTCATACATAAGAACTTTTTGACCTGGAGAAAATGACTTTCGTAAAATATTCCTATCATGCACAAGTTTCATTTTGTTCTTATACTCCTTAGTACTATCGTATGCATCTCTACGAATCTCGTCCAACTCATTGAGCTGGAGCTTTCTTTGAGCTCCTGCCTTGTCAAGTGAACAGTTTAAGTTCTTAATATCCCAATAGGCTCGATGCTCTAACTCAACAGGAAGGTGACATGCCTTGCCAAACACTAAACGATAAGGTGACATTCCAATGGGTGTCTTAAACGCAGTACGGTAAACCCATAAGGCATCATTAAGCCTCGACGACCAGTCTTTCCTGTTTGGATGAATTGTTTTCTCTAGAATACGTTTAATTTCCCTATTGGAAACCTCTACCTGACCACTAGTCTGAGGGTGATATGGGGTTGATACTTTATGGGTAATACCGTATTGTTTCATTAAAAGAGCAAACGGTCTATTACAAAAGTGTGAACCTCCATCACTAATTATAGCTCGCGACGTACCAAAACGTGTAAGTATATTCTCTTTCAAAAACTGGACTACGACCCTGTGGTCATTCGTTTTACACGGAACCGCCTCAACCCACTTAGACACATAGCCTACAGCGACAAGTATGTAAAGATAACCAAAGGAAATAGGAAATGGACCCATAAAATCAATGCCCCACACATCAAAGACCTCAATCACTAAAATAGGGTTCAAAGGCATCATATTTCTACGGGAAATGGTTCCTAACTTCTGGCAACGCTCACAAGAAACACAATGACTATGGGAATCTTTAAACAACGAAGGCCAGTAAAATCCACACTGCAAAATCTTAGCAGCGGTCTTCTTAGCACTAAAATGACCCCCACATGCATGTTCATGACAAAAGGAGATAATACTAGACTGGTCACTCTCAGATACACATCTCCTAATAATCTGGTTCGGACAATACTTAAACAGGTAAGGATCGTCCCAAAAGAAATGCTTAACCTCGGCTAAAAACCTAGAACGATCTTGCTTACCCCAATGTTGAGGCATTCGACCAGTAACAAGATAATTCACTATATTTGCATACCAAGGTGATTGGGAAACATAGAACAATTGTTCATCAGGAAAACTGTCCCTTATAGGAAGGGAATTATTAGGGGAACTAACAACTAGCCTAGACAAGTGGTCTGCTACTACATTTTCTGCACCCCTTTTGTCTCTAATGTCTGGACAAAATTCTTGTAACAAAAGGATCCATCTAATCAATCTAGGTTTGGTATCCTTCTTAGACAAAAGGTATTTCAAAGCAGGATGATCAGTATAGATTACGATCTTAGAACCTAATAAATAGGATCTAAACTTATCCAAGGCAAACACGATGGCTAGCAATTCCTTCTCGGTAGTTGTATAGTTCATTTGGGCATCTTTCAGAGTTTTGCTAGATTAGTAAATCACATGGAGTAATTTGTTTTCTCGCTGACCTAGCACAACGCCTATAGCATAATCTGAAGCATCACACATAATTTCAAAGGGTAGGTTCCAGTTAGGTGCCTGGACTATCAGGGAAGTAGTGAGTAAAGTTTTAAGATTCTCAAAAGCCTCTAAACAAGCATCATCAAAGACAAACTTAACATCTTTAGCAAGCAAACTGCAAAGAGGTCTAGAAATCAAGCTAAAATCCTTAATGAATCGACGTAAAAACCTGCATTCCCTAGGAATGACCTAATATCTTTTACGCTTTTTGGGACCTGTAAAGTCTTAATAAGGTCAACTTTGGCTTTTTCTACCTCTATACCCTTTGAAGAGACGATGTGCCCTAACACAATTCCTGATTTAACCATAAAATGGCATTTTTCCCAATTAAGCACTAAATTTTTTTCCTTAAACCTAGTCAACACTAATGTCAAATGATGCAAGCACTCATCGAAAGATGAACCAAACACTGAAAAATCATCCATAAAGACCTCTAAGAACCGTTCTATCATATCAGAAAATATGCTCATCATACAACGCTGAAAAGTTGCAGGGGCATTACATAGCCCGAAAGGCATGCGTCTATACGCAAAGGTACCAAAGGGACATGTAAAAGTGGTTTTCTCTTGGTCTTCTGGGGCAATAACGATCTGATTATAACCGGAGTAGCCATCTAAGAAGCAATGGTGACTATGTCCAGCTAATCGCTCTAGCATTTGGTCGATAAAAGGAAGGGGAAAGTGATCCTTCCTTGTGACCTTGTTCAATTTACTATAGTCAATACACACACGCCATCCCGTGGTCACTCGGATTGGAATTAATTCATTATTATCATTCTGGACTACAGTGATACCTGATTTCTTGGGGACAACCTGAACAGGGCTGACCCACTTACTATCTGAAATTGGGTAAATAATACCCGCATCTAACAACTTAAGCACCTCTTTTCGAACTACCTCTTTCATGTTAGGGTTCAGTCGACGTTGCATCTCCCTAGAAGGTTTGGAGTCTTCCTCTAAATGAATCTAATGCATACACACAGTAGGACTTATACCCTTAATGTCTTCTATAGTCCACCCTAAAGCTTCCTTATTATCTTGAAGTACATTTAATAGCCTACTTTCCTGATCACTATCCAAATCGGAAGCTACAATCACAGGTAAAGTCTCAGATGGGCCTAAAAACACATACTTTAGAGTATCGGGTAGTGGTTTAAGGTCCAACTTTGGGGACTCTTCTAAAGAAGGAATTAGGGTAGTCTCAGAAACTGGTAACGATTCGAACCTAGCTTTCCATCTATCAGTGTCTAACACAGGGGTAGAATCTTATAGAGCATTCACCTGTTCAATAGTGCTATCATCGTCAAAATCTAAACCAAAATGGGATAGACAACTTTCTAATGGGTCTTCAGACAAAATGTTTAGTAATGAATCCTGAACTAAGGCTTCTATCATGTTCACCTCTTCAACACATGTGTCATCTAGATCATGAGGTTGCTTACTGACATTAAAAATGTTCATCTCCATAGTCATATTACCAAAAGATAAACTCATCACACCATTTCGACAGTTAATGATCGCATTAGACGTAGCTAAAAATGGGCGACCTAAAATCACAGGTATCTGGTTCTTTGGGTCAGAGACAGGTTGGGTATCTAGGACCACGAAATCCACTGGATAAATAAACTTGTCGACCTCAATAAGAACATCCTCGATAACACCTCGAGGGATTTTAACAGACCTATCAGCTAACTGCAGTGTCATCTGAGTAGGTTTCATTTCACCAAGTCCTAGATGTAAGTATACATGGAATGGCAGTAAGTTCACACTGGCTCCTAAGTCAAGTAAAGCTTTTTCTACCCGGAAGTTACCTATTGTGCAAGCAATGGTAGGAGAACCTGGGTCTTTGTACTTTGGAGTTGTGGTGTTCTGAATGATTGAACTTACGTGACTAGCTAAAAGGCTTTCTTATGGACGCTAAGTTTTCGCTTTCGCGTACACATATCCTTAAAGGAACTTGGCATAAGCAGGAATTTGCCTAATTGCATCTAATAAAGGAAGTTTTATGGTAACTAGTTTAAAAACCTCCACTATGTCATTAAAGTTCGACTCCTTCTTTGTTGGTACTAATAGCTGAGGAAATGGGGCTCTAGGCATAAAATCAGACCTTTCAGGAACCGAATTCACATCATCAGAAACTTTATCAGTCTCCTCAGCTACTGGTCCTGAGAGGTGATATTCTGAGGGGTGAACTACAGTATGTTCACTATCGGGCATGGTTACCTTATTGTCTACAACTCTACCACTTCTAAGGGTTCTAACAGCATTCAATTGATTCGATGGTTTTGCACCTAATTCATGAACTCCTCTAGGGTTGGGTTGTGTTTGACTAGGAAACTTACCTTTTTCTCTCAAAGAATCACTTATCAGACCAACCTGGGTTTTTAACTCGGAAATAGCCTGACTATTTTCTTGTCCTATCCTGTTACTAGCTTGTAGACTCTGTTCTACGGATAACTGGAATTTTGCAGTTTGCTGAGTTAACAAGGCGAGAGATTCCTCTAAACTTAGGATTTTCTTATCTGACTGATTCTGAAACTGAGCTAGTCCTGAAGGATTCTTAGTATAGCCAAAACCTGGGGGAGCATTAGAATTACTAAACTGACCTTGACTTTGGCCCTTAGACCACGAAAGGTTCGGATGGTTTCTCCAACCAGGATTATAGGTTTCTGAATATGGGTCAATCTTTTGACGGTTATCAAATCTAGTGTTATTATAAAGAGCATTGCCTGCTCTTCAATATTCTGGCCTTCCCAAAAAGGCTCCACTCTACCACTAGTCTGGCCCACTTCTAAGGCTTCTAACCTTTTTGCTATAGCAGCAATTTTGGCATCTGATTCATAGCCTCCTTCTACCCTATTAACGTTTCCTCTACTTAAAAGAATTGTTTTCTGGGGTGCCCTACTATTTTCCCATTGCTGGGTTTTTTCGGCGATTTCATTAAAAAATTCCATCGCCGCATCAACAGTTTGGTTTTCAAATCCACCAGTGCATAGAGACTCAACCATGGTCGTTGTGGAATAATCTAAACCCTCATAAAGGATCTGAACTAGCCTAACCTTTTCTAAACCATGATGAGGACACTGGGATAATAAATCATTGAACCTTTCCAAATACCTATATAAAGATTCTCCCTCTTGTTGTGAAAATGTGCATATTTGCGTCCTAATAGACGATGTTTTGTGCCTAGGGAAAAACTTATTGAAAAAGGCAGATGTAAGTTGTTCATATGTCTCAATTGACTCGGAGTCCAAACTATATAGCCACGACTTGGCCTTATCTTTCAGGGAAAATGGGAATAACCTAAGTTTCAAAGCATCATCATCTAAGCCTCTAATTCTTAGAGTACTACAAATTTCCTCAAAATTCCTAACATGGTAATAAGGGTTTTCATTTTCTTTCCCTAAAAAGATTGGGAGCATCTGTAAGGTCCCAGGTTTCAGTTCATAGGGTGCCTCTGTTTCAGCTAACTTAATACACGAAGGACGAGTAGTCCTAGTTGGATTCAACAAAGCTTTCAAAGTTGCCATTTCTGGCGCTATCGGAGCAACATGGATTCTCTCCTCAATCAAAGGACGTTCAAAAACAGACTCTTCAAAAGTCGTACTCTCTAGATTAAGGTAATCGAGACGCTTCGAACTACTATGTTTCTCTTTAACAAATCTACCTAGTGCGTCTGTTTTACGTTCAGGCATACAATAGAATTTTCTAAATTGGAAGGGTAAGCAAACACAGATCAAGGCCGACTCAACCAAATCAAACCTATTGATTTCTAGCAAACGAAAAGCATGATGTCTCCACTTAGATTGTTTCTAGACCAGCTTCTAATCCTTCGAACGGGAATTCGTTACAATTTAAGCAAACCCCTCTGGAATCAATCCGAGTTAACGTAAGTTGAATAGAGGCGAGGGAAGCTCGGTGGAGCTTTGATACCCAAGGCCTCACCGGTATTACAAGGCGGTGCAGTCACGCATTCAACTTACAGAAACCGTCAAGAACTTCGAAGTATGCCTAAAAGAGTAACCAATATTTTTCGAATGACTTTCCTGTTAAGCTCGTTACCCTATCGGTCTCGTTCTAGTCAAAATTTTAGGCTTAGGTTCGCGTAGGTTAAGTGTTCCTAAAGCGGGCAAGAAGAGAACGGTGATGAGATCCGAACCCTTATCTTGTATGGCCAGGCCTTGCCCTTTACTAGAAAAATAAATGTCTGTATTCAGTCCTCAACATATATGCATACGAAGGAGTCCAGTAACTCGCTGACAGGGGATTCGCGAGTGTTCAGAATCTTACCTCCCGTTCCAGACGGGGGATGAATAGGTTGTAGTCGACTCGGGCCACTGACTCCGATGTCTAGTGTACGAACCCAAAGTGCAGAGACAATATCGTAATTTTCCTCCTTCTCTGCAAACAGTTTATATTTAAAGTACCCTTCCGTAGGGTAATAAAAAAAATAATGTCCCGAAGTCCAAAAATCCAAAAAGTAAAGAAAAATTACAAAAATAATAAACCCTAATACAGTTTTTTTTTTCCTAAAAGAAAATAAACAAACCCTAAACTAAAATTGTCTAAAATAAAATTGTCTTCTTTTCTATTCTTTTTGCTTTAATCTTTAGCTCCAAGTCTTTATGAAATCACCAAACTCTTTGGCTCAATTTTCTTTATGATCCAGAACCTATAGACACAAGATAAATACCCAAAAAAATAAAAAAGAACAATAAAAATAAAAATAAAATAAATCTAAAACCCTAAAAACAAGTCCGCGTCGGCGACGCCAAAAGTTGATGTGATTTGTAGATAGTGGTAAAAGTGGTTCGATTCTCAGACTTGTGAAGGATATTAATTAGACTTAAATTCTAATATTAAAATAGAAAACTCACTAAAAATTATAGCAAACTCAATCAAAGTTGATATCCATATTAAAAGAACACCGAGGCTAAGATTCCACTATTTTCTAAGTTCAAAGTGATTAAACCAATACTTATATTTATGCAATTTTCTCGTTTAATTTGATTCTAAAATATTGCAACAAGTAGATTTTCAAAAGTAGTAATTGTAAATACCAAGTATGAAGCATCAAAAGTCTTAAAACTAATCATACTCCATCAAAATAGATCACAATCACTCAAATAAAAATCATATTCAATAATAGTTCAAGGCAAATAATCATATAATTATTGCAAATAAAAAGATAAAATAGAATATACCACTTCATGTTGGAAAAATAGCTTCCTCTATCGCCTCAGCAATGGGGTTTAGCTCCTCATATTAATCATGATCTCAAAATATTAGTTTATGGCTCAAAAGATGATTAAAAGGATGAAAAGTGATAATACAGACGATTCGCAACAGTTTGTTAGTGTTGCAACAGGGCGAACTAGTAGCTAAAGACCTAATGCAACCGCTGTGATAAACGACACATAGGTTCTGCTGTGAAACAACGATAGTTTTCTGCGACAGTTGCTTGTGCGTCAATGTTGTTCGTGTTCTTCCTCTTCAGCAGCAGCAGCAGAATAAGGTATTTTCCTGCAACTCGATCTCTGGAGCTCTGTGGTGTTCTAAACTTCTCTGAAAGGATTTGTACCCTTATATGACTTATCCCCTCTCCTTTTATAGGCCACAACTCGATTAAATCTCCCGAAATACTCGAGACTTCTTCTGTTTTTCTTTTACTCCAAGTCACGGCAATATCTCCCTTTCTTTTCTCATACGCGCTTCCAGATTCATTCAAACTCTCCTATTATGCCTCCACAAGCAAAATCCTCGGTTGATAATGCATATAACTTCCATATTAAGTCGAACAGGACCAAGATTACTCCCATGTTTCCGTAAATAAGATATTCTTCCCTGTTTAAATCCAACTGATGAAAACTCCTATTTTTCCTCCTACGCGGCTACTTTTCTTTTTCCAGGACTCTTCCCAAAGATAGAATCAAATCAACAACACATATTCTTCACACCCAACTTAATCAGACCGAGATATTCTTCCTTCAAACAAATCCCGTAACTCTCCCTCTTTAGAAACTACGTGACTTTTCTTTCGACTTTAAACCCGAGTGCCAAGCCTGTTTCATCATGACATACTATTACTAACCAAAGCCCATGGATCTCTGCTAAAATCTACCCGAAAATCGATCGGAAAATTGTTGCAAACGAGAATTAACTTTCCCGCCATTTTTGAAATTTGAATTTGTGAAGAAAGGGGGCGTCCCCTATCCAGAGTAGGGGTGCCTTTAACAGCTGCCTTAAGGGGTGTCCTGGGGTGCCCCTTATCCAAAATCGGGGGTCCGAATAGCAAGTGTCCTCCGGGTGCTTTCCGACAACTTTTCGAGCCAATTTTTTCCAAAAATGTTTATTGGCCAAAAATACCTACAAATAAATAAAACACCATAATAAGTACAAAAATAAGCTCTAACAATATATAGAATCGAGACAAATCGGACACAAAAATGTGTTTATCAATTGGATCATCCGAAGATAAACATCTAATTTGGAAGCTAAATGGTGTTTATGATGAAAATAACCGGCTGCCCTGGTATTTCTATATATCAGAAGCATGAAAATCATTCAGTCCGGGAGGCTCAAAGATTGTAATTCAAGGGAGCAAAGAATTGTTTTCTTTGCTAGGCACATGGAGCCCCACCAGAAGTTGATGGATGAGTGACGTGACTACTGTCCCACCCATTTCGTTGTGGAATCTTACAAGCATTGACAACGCATCTTGTTCTTATATCAAAATGGGAAGAAAAAGCTTCAAGTGGTAACTCTTTCAAGCAACTGTCGTTCCATTCTCTTTAAATTTCTTCTTACAACTGTTGGTGGAAGCTGAGATAGTAATCATGGATCGGAATGGATTATGAGGAGATACAACTGATGAGGAAACCAACTAGAAGGATAATCGACTGGATTCAAGCCGAGAAGAAGACAGTGTTGGCCGTTGATCACAAATTGGTGTTAAATGATGCTGTTGCCGGGCGTGAACGGAGATGGACTGTATATTGCAGTCGCTGGTGTTGGCTGAGTGTTTGGGAAAATCTGCAGAAGTGGTCAGGGAATATCGATCAGCTGAGATGCATAAGAAGTGGAGCTGGTGATACAAGTTGAACGGGTTTGACACGGAACTGAATGGTGAACGCTGCGACTGGTTTTGTTGAACTGAATAGAGAATGATGATTCTTTCAAATGTAAGTGGGGTTTTCCGGTGGAGATGGATTCTGTTCTTTGCATTCACTGGGAGAGTTGTGTATTCGATGATTGCACCTGGTGACCGGTGGACAAAGTTCTGAGATGGACATGAATTGAAGAGGGCAGCGAGCATTGTATGGTGGAACGGGATCTGATGTCGGAAGGAGAATGGAGATGTATGCTGGCTAGTTTTGGTACAATGAAGCCGTGATTGCCGGTGGTGATTATAGAGTTCTTACAGCAACTACAACGGGAATTCGAAGATGGACCGAGATAGATTTGGTAAAAAAAAACAAACAACCTCAGCAACATCATGAATAAATGGAAATGTGCTTGATGGATGATTGCAGCTGGTGTTTGCATCGAGGAAGTGGTTGAATGGAATTGCAGATGACGAGACCGAAAAGATGTTGCTGGAGTGGCTTTGTTTAAGGCTGTACGACCAGAGTGGAAATGGTGTTGTGAACGACAGTGCAGGAAGAAGCTTAGGCATCAACAGAGCTCAGGGGTTTGTATGACCGGAAGGAGAATGGCAGTGGCTAACAGTGAGCTGGGACAGAGACATGAAGAAGCTCGTGATGGCCTGAGTCTAAGAAAACAGAGATGGTGATGGACGACATGCTGGAGTTGGACAAACAGAAAATAGAAAGTGGGTTGCAAACTTGAGTTTGCATGTGCTGACGTTTATGTTTTGCCAGGAATTTTTAATCCTACCACGTGAAGACCAAACACCACATGAATTGTAAATGCCAAAAGTGCATAAACAGGTGGCGCGGCTCCATTGGATGATTTTGTGCAATGATCAACACGTGGCAGCTTTCTATTGGATGGTGATGTGTAAGGAACCAAAGTAAAATGAGAAGCGTTCGAAGGCTATATTTTGAACCTAGACAGACACAGAAAGAAGGGAGGCGCGGCTAGACGGCCGTTTCGTAGTCTAGGGTTTGAAGTTTTTTTATCCATTTTTGCTTAGCTATTTTGATTTTAATCTTTTTATGACTTTTGTGAAAGCCATGGATAGCTAAAGTCATGTTAGGGTCTAGGTAGAACCCAATTTTATTATGAAAACTCTACATTTATATGCTTAATAATGAGTTGATTGATTAGTAGTTTTTCTTCATATAGCTTGGTATTTAATTGCTCATGTGATTTTCTTGATTATTTATGCTTTTCAATTGATATGGCATGATTGGGTTAAATTCTTTGACGTGATATGCTTTAGGATTGATAAGTAATGCTTTAGAATCACTACTCATGAAGCGAAGAAAATTACAGCGGAGAAACAGTATTTGAAAATGCATGGAATATATTTTTAAAGATTAGTAGAGTTTGTATAATTAATTGGTGGAAACCGAAAACCCTAGCAACCCATTCCCATCTTGTTTATTTTAGATTATTATCATTTCAATTTGTTCTAAATTTCTGAAAATCGTTAAAACATTATCTATTTGATTATTTAGTTCTCGTATTAGTTGGTAGAGTATTTCACGCTCCTCGTGGGAATGACCTGTAATTGCCATTGTCTACTAGTTAGACGCTGTGCACTTGCAGTATATTATTGTAGGTTTGTGAGCCTACCCCCCCCCCTAATCAAAGGAAAACCTCATCAACTCAATCCAAATTAACTTATCCATAAGAAACTGCATAAGACAATATCCTGATGAAACTACAATCGACAACTCAGTGAGTTTGTTGACTCCGATTCGATTTTGTTTAACGGCAATAATCCTCAACGACTAGACAGCAACATCACCAATGCATACTTGCGGTCGTGATTCTTATTGAAAAATTATTAATGAAAACATTATCAGACTATATCGCTTTATCAACTTTGCATCAACTCGATCCGATACCGATTCAAGCCATGGTTAAATGCTGAGGGGAATCGGGGATATAATAGAAAATAAGTCGAAAGAGTCCGCACAAAGGTAAGTGGTGTAATAATAGAAGTGACAAAAGATGTCTATTGTCAGTTGGATAAGGCGGAAAAGAGATCTGACAATATTCTTCCACAAGTTTGTCATGAAATGGGAGAGCTTTAACTCGTTTAGTTGCGTCGTGTGTGCGTCTGTCTTAGTTATTATGTCTGTAAATATGTCTGCGATTATGTGTACCAATTACTATGAAAATCTAGTTTTAGGTGATGATATTAAAATTGGTCAGATAGCGAGTCACTCTGCAGGTTTGAGAACCCTTCGACTCCGAAAACCATTCTGCATCAGCTTGCTTCCACAACAACTTGTACATATGCTATCCTCAGCTTCAGTACCAAGTGAACCCTCTCTTCACGAAGACTTCCTCCGAGGGTACTTAGTTTATCAACTAGGGATGACGACTGCGAGGAAATTGGGGTTGGTTATTTACCAACTAAGGATGACAAAGTCTTGGAACTGTTGTGCTCTGGGCTGCTCTTGTGGGTAGTCTTTCAAGAAGCGCTAATAGCATTATCCTTCGCCTTCTACCATTCTAAATGTAGAGTGTATTACCGCATCTCCAACAAGCAGCTGAGATCGGAATCAAGAAGAAGCCGGGTGTGTCATACAACCAGGCAGTCTCATATCATCAAAAATCTTGAGAAGCTCCTAATCACGTTGTCCAACATCTTTCTATGTAAGTTATGTAAACTGAGCGTGGAAAAACCGATAAAAACCTTTAACAAAGAAGCGGATATCACCCGACTACAGTCTTTACCTCTTAGGCTCTTAGAAGATAAGACCCTTTATGATATTCCAAATATGTAGGTTCGATTTCTTAATGAATAAATTCCATCTTTCAAAAAAAAAAAATCTTAAAACTGTGTTATACTAAGGAGTGAGTCCATTGTTTGAATCCTCTTCAACATTTAACTTCACAAAAGCTTCCTCTTCAACAAATCCTCTAGTTGTCTATCCGCTTAACCTAAGTCATCCTTACTCCAGCATTCGGTTTCAAATTTAAACTACGCAATTTCTTGCTAGACACGAATCTAGCCTGCCCGGAAAAAAAAAGTTTAGTGAAAAGAACAATGACGGGTAAGCCAATATACACCAAAGCGAAAAGCATTAGGTCCTCCAGGAACACATTCACACAACAAGGCAGTTGGACAGATAGCAGGGTCTTGCTAAAGCTAATTGAGTGACGGCAAAATGAGCCTCCCAATCAGTAAAACTTAAAAATCTGTCAATTCTTCTTATACTTTGCATTTGATGGGTTATTCCAAGTTTAAGTGGCACCATCCGTCAGTTTATGATCGGCAATGACTTGCTGAATGTACCCGTATCCAGGGCCGGGCCAATAGGGGAAGGGAAAGCCCCACTTCGGAAAAACACGGCCTAGGAGCAACAAAATACTTGCCTTCCATTTTGGGTTCTCATCAAAAATAAAAGCATTTTTATGGGCTTATTCATAGATTATGTGATATGTTTGGCAAAAATTGCATCGTTTAGCGGCTTTAACCTCTCATTCTTTTTTTGTATTCTTGTAAATGTCAATCCTCTTCATAGTTTACTATTGTTATTGTTGAAAAATTAGTAAATTCTAACAAACTATTCCTCCTGGCATCCCTTTTCTACCTATGGTTGGTCAAGTTTTGAGTAATCAACTTAATGGATTTAATGAATAGGTAGTTTTCAAGGGGATTTGTAGAGTCTTGAGTAGATGTCAAAGGAATTGATTTGTTAACCGTACATGACATACAAATTGCAGGCATAATTAGTTGATCTCAATGTTCAAGGCTTCTACCATATGAACATGTTCTAGGTTTCTAGTAATTCAATTTCAAATCATAATTCATGTTTATTGTAGGTACTCCTCTACTTAAAAGAACAAGCATAAAGCATTACTATCTCAAAATAAAAAGAAGAGTTAAACTTATTAACATAAATAAATTTGCAGTATATAATTATGGGGGCAAAAAGTACTCAGGACCGGCCCTGCCCGTATCACCACCACAAAATAACTCATGGCTAAATCTTATCTCATTAAAGTCTCCAACAGTCCAACTAGAACTAGAATTCATGTACAGACCTTGGGATAAACCCAGACGAATCACTTCATTATTATTATATTTTCATGCGGAACATCATATAATGCATTGAAAATTAGAAATCTCATCTGGATCCAACGTGGGGAGCTCATATTGTTTAGACTTCAGACATCAAATTAAATATTCCGGATGGATTCAACGTCGTTCACGGACATTGTCTCTTGGTGCATTGACGCCAAAATATAAAACGGAAAATATGTCATATGTTCAAATATTTTTAAAATATGGTTCAAATGGACGAGGAAAAATTATTGTGGGTGATATGAACACCAAAAAAATAGCAAGGATGAAATTGGATTCATCCCGACTTAAACTTAAAAAATAACAAGGATGAAACTGGATGCATCCTGATGTAAATTAAAAATAAGAAAAAATATTTAAAAATGGGTAGGATGAAACTGTTTACATCCTGGCTATTTTTACATTTTTGTCCATTTAAACACTATTAAAATCTAATTGTCCTTTTCACCAAGAAATTGTTGATTTTGGTCTTTTTAACCAATTTTATGAATATAAAAACGGATGAGAGAAACAAAGGTTACAGGCCAGACGTACATTTTACAAAAATGTCTTCTTCTTCAGAAACGCTTCATGTGGTTCTATTTCCATTCATGGCAAAAGGCCATACAATTCCACTTGTAAATCTAGCTCGTCTCCTTTGCCTTCACCGTAACAATAACATCACTGTCACCATCTTCACAACTAATCCAAATTCAGCATTCATCCGTCAATCTTTATCCGATACAAAAGCTTCAGTGATTGACTTAACATTCCCGGAATTCACACATCCTGAAATTCCTAAGGAGTCGAAAGTGCAGATAAATTACCATCATTTTCTCTCTTTTGCTAGTCTAACTAAACTCCTTCAACCAGAATTTGATAGAATTCTTCAGAGTCTTCAACCGGATGTCAGTTGTATAATTTCTGACGTATTCTTTCCGTGGAGTCTTGAATCCGCTTCCAAGTTAGATATACCTAGATATGAATTCAGTGGATGCAGTAACTTCACCGTTGCAATTTACGATATCCTTGCTATTCAAGAATTTCCAGTCGATTCTGACGACGAGCTTTTTAGTCTTGCTCCAAATTTTCCCGACGTCCGGCTTACCAAGAATGATCTTGAACCTGAAGTTATTCATTCGCAACCAGGTGAAGTGACTGATTTATTTACAGATATCTACAGCGCAACGAGTAACGGTAACAGCATAATCGCCAACAGTTTCTATGCACTCGAGTCGCAATTCGAAGATTACTTGAACAGAAAAAGTGCACCACGAAAAAACAAAAAAAAAAAAAAAAATCCGTTGCAAAAAAATTAAAAATTCCGTTACCGGGACTTGAACTCGGGTCTATCAGGTGAGAGCCGGGTATCCTAACAACCTAGACTACAACAGATTCGTTGTTTGCTTTCTCACCTGTCATCTCTTCAATAGGCTCTTGTCCTTCCAAGGGACTCCGGAATACACTTGGAAAGACAACGCCAAAATTACCAAAATTGAACAAAGAGTTTAGAGTGGGAGCAATATTTCTGAAGGGGCCAAAATGAATTACAGGTTACAACAAAAGAGTCCCTTGTATTGAAAACATTCATTACTTTCATTTTCGTATGTGGAACATCATAATGATGAATAAATTTGAATAGAATTTCTATCTACCCAAGGAAGGAACCTACAAAAACATTATCACATTGAGGGGGGACATATTTTGGCTTTGGATGTATTTTGGCTTTGGATCTATAACAGTTCTTCAATCATATGATACCAAGCAGCAAATTCTTCAGCATATTCACCTGTCTACACTCCGTCTTGCCCTTGGCCTAAATGTTTGTTGCGACCAAGGAGTCCTCCTAGGTGTTTGCCGAGGCTCTGATTGAGGAGTTCCTATGGACGCCGGTCGTGGCTCTGAATGAGTCTCCTGAGATGTTTGTTGCGGTTCTGAATGGGCTTCCCCTGGCTTATATGTTTGCTGCGACCAAGGAGTCCTCCTAGGTGTTTGCCGAGGAGTTCCTATGGTTGCTGGTCGTGGCTCTGAATGAGTCTCCTGAGATGTTTCTTGTGGTTCTGAATAGGCTTCCCTTGACCTATATGTTTGCTGCGACCAAGGAGTCCTCCTAGGTGTTTGCCGAGGTTCTGATTGAGGAGTTCCTATGGATGCTGGTCCTGGCTCTGAATGAGTCTCCTGAGATGTTACTTGTGGTTCTGAATGGGATTCCCTTGGCCTATTTGTTTGCTGCGACCAAGGAGTCCTCCTAGGTGTTTGCCGAGGTTCTGATTGAGGAGTTCCTATGGATGTCGGTCGCGGCTCTGAATGAGTCTCCTGAGATGGTTCTTGTGGTTCTGAATGTGAACCCCCTTCAGCTGTTTGTTGTGCCTCTGATTGAGAAGTTCCCCGAGCTGTTTGAGCTGCTAATCGTGGTTCTGAATGAGCCCCTCGAGTTGTTAGACGTGGCTCTGAGTGAGTGCTGCCATTATCTGAAAGGGTCCCTCGAGCTCTTTGCCAAGGCTCTACGTGGCTACCACCATTATCTGAATGAGACCCTTGAGTTGTTTGACGTGGCTCCGAGTGACTGCCAAGATCATCTGACGGTGCTCTTCCAAGAATGCCCTCTCGCTTCTCAGAAAGATTACTATTACCCCCATCTCTAAGTGATTTGACTTGAATATTTAACACATTGGATTCATCAGATTCATAGGGCAGTGGTTGAATCCCCAGTAGATCTGGCTCAGGAACAAAACCCAGTGGACACTTTCCTTCATCCATTTTCCGAAAGGTGATAGAAATCCTAAGGAACAGGATATAGACATAATGAAGTTATTACAAGGCATGGCAAGTACTAGGATCAACATATAACTTTTGACAATCGATTGTCAATTACCTTTTACATGGAACTGCAGGCACACAGTGCTTAGCAACATCGGCTCCATTTCCTTGTAAGACCAACACAGAGCTAAACAGAAAATACACAATCTATAATTAGTATAGACATTTACATCAGCCAAAGAGGAGCTAAAAATGATAAATATGAAAAGAAAAAAAAAATGAAACATTTACTATCAAGGGATCCCTATAAGTATGTTTATGTATGAACATCACCGTACTTCAACAGAGGGGATCAAACTAAGGTTCTCTCCACTGACACTTTTAAGATCAGCACAGAAAGGATCTGAAGGACGAGATATTTATGATCCCATCACATACACATCCTGTGGCTAGAAATAATTTAATTCACAAATTCTTGTAATCACAATTTTGCCCGATATTTGGACGTGCAAAAGAAATATAAATGCACCAAACAATTAGAGCGAGACAAAGAATGACATAAATAGAAAATATGTGATGATCATACTTACCCCACTGGAAGAGGAATTGCAGCTGAGCCACTAAACTCACCAGGTCCCACGATCTTTAGGTTTGACCCAAACACTATATCACACTCGCTAAGAAAAGAAACGGTGCAAAATGGCCGGATAAAATCGTGGTTATCGATATGTGGCGGTATGCAGTCCCCCTCATCATATATATTGACTATACAACTATCAGATACACAAGATGCAGGAAGAACATGCCACTTCACCAGTCTCCTTATCATCACCTTTAGAAGATTAGGTATTGGATCGACATGTTCATTGCGAAGTATTCCAGGGGGATTGCCTTTCCTATCCTGTCATAGAATTGCAAATAAAAGGTAAGCTTTCCTTCTTTGTCATTCTTTACTTTCATTATACTTTTAATACTTTCTGCTGCCTGTTGTTTTTATCTGTTGCTAGTTCTAATACATCAAGGGAAAGACAAAATTGATTTCTTTCTAGGCACAAATTATGATTATTATGCCAAAACCACAATCAAATATTATGTACCTAATATGCATGGATATCGGCCATTAATATTCAAAATAAAAATGAACAGCAAGTAGGAACATTTCATCCTTGAGATATAAAGTTTACCGGTGCATAGTTATAACAGCAACCGAATTGTATGGTTACCCGCCCCTTGCCACGCATCCACTTCTGGGGAGCAGTATATGTGCGCTCTGCAAAAAGATACATACACTTCTATTACAGCGTTCCTGAATGTACGGGAGCGTAGACCCGTATGACTACAATACAAAAATGAGGAAATAGTTTGCACTGATTTCAAAGTTCAAACGAAGAATTGCAGAAAAATAGATTCGATATTTTGAACACAAAAATAACCTGTAGCTCACCTTTTAACTCTCCTCTGCTTCCCTTTTCCTGAAGTTCAAACACAAAATCAACTATTCGCTTCTGCTCTGCAGCGCTGAACACACCAGCATGCAGTTCAAGCCCCTCAAGTACATTCACGGTCTTTCCCTTAATTCTCTCTAAGCAAACAAAATCCTTCTTTCGCTGCACATTCATGAACCTAATAAACTCCCTTGTTTCCCTTGATAACTCTGGTTTCTTCTTCTCTTCACTTCCTACACCTCCAGGATCACACTCTTGCTGCTGACTGTTTTCATATTCTTGTAGCTCATCTTCTTCTTCTTGTGCCATATCCGCCCACGACATACGTACATTTGGAGCTTCACTAGTAGTCGACACCTCCAATTCACTTTTATACACGACAGGTTCCAACTTACCGTTTTGTCGTGCTATATCAGCCCACGACATACGTACATTTGGAGCTTCACTAGTAGTCGCCACCTCCAATTCATTTTTATACACGACAGGTTCTAACCTACCGTTTTCTTGTGCCATATCAGCCCACGACATACGTACATTTGGAGCTTCACTAGTAGTCGACACCTCCAATTCACTTTTATACATGACAGGTTCCATCCTACCGTTTTCTCCGTCTTTCCAGCTCCCAATAGACTGAGTATCAGAATCACAGTCACCCTCCAGTTCACTTTTACACAGGACAGGTTCCAACCTACCGTTTTCTCCGTCTTTCCAGCTCCCAATAGACTGAGTATCAGAATCACAGTCACCCTTCTCTCCGTTCTTCCAACTCCCAATAGAATGAGTGTCAGAACCACATTCACCCTTCTCTCCGTTGTTCCAACTCCCAATAGAATGAGTGTCAGAATTATCCTTCTTACCGCAACACTCATCAGGAATATAGGCATATTTGTCAATATCTTCATTTGCTGGAGATGATGTCGATTCGCAGCAATGTACATCTGGTACTTGTAATGGTTGAGGGTCCTGGTAGGAAAGTTCTACAAAACCAAGCGATAAAATTTGATAAGAAACAACCTATAGCGGAAAAAAAAATCAGTATGAAAATAATCCTTTCCTTCTGTATACCAAACAATATTCCTGGTTTTGTTTCCAATCCTATTCTCTTAATTCCAAATCCACATTTATCAAACACAACTGTATCTCTAACTAATAATCCCAACATGGGCAACCCTAAATTCACTGTGTAATCATAAAAACCCAGTGAATTAATACCAATTAACCCAACTCAAAAAATGTACAGTAAATACCCTTTTTAAACAGAAATTCGGAAAATCAGAATCTCTAACCAAATTCAAACAACAAAAACGAAAATAGAAGAAAAAGAGTTACCTTGATCGAGTAAATCTACACGATTTAAGAGAAGTTTATTACATTTATTACATAACCCTTCTGTAAGAAACGGAAGCAAATTCTTCAAGTAATTAACTGCAACTGGCAGTTCTTCAATTGGGAATAAGTAGATTGGATCTAATTTTCTTGCCCTAAATCCCTTCATCTCTGAAATTCTCTCTCTCTCTCTCTCTTTCTCTGTGTTAAGACTTTGGGTGTTTTGAGGTCACGAGAGGAGGAAGAGAATGAATACAGAACAACACTGTGGGTTTGAATAGATGGACAGAAGAAGTCTTTTTCTAATGAGAATCAGAATAAAGGAGGAATGTAATTAATAAGTATGTTTAGGGGCAACTTCGGTATTTTCAAAGAGTGATGCGCCTCGAATCAGCATTTTCGCTGTCATCCCCTTCAATGGCACTGGGGACCGGGGGTCCTGGGAGAGTAGAAGGAGACTGGGACAATGAATTCAATTTTGGGCACTATTAAGTGTACAGCATCCCAGCTGTCTGATCAAAAAAAAAAAAAAAGTGTACAGTGAGCCTAACTGGCTGCTTAATAATTTTCAATGTTACAGCCTTACTGGTGGGTATTAGTGCTGCCGCAGAGTGGACAAGGATGAGGGCCGAGATTTAGAGTATTGTCACCAATGATTTGGCACAATTTTCCTTTTGGCCTTGCAGTTACATGCAACCAATTAGAAGAAAAAAAAAACAGCATCCAAAGATGAAAAGGTGAGGTGTGTCTTGCAAATGGCAACAAAGAACTCTCTGCATTTCAGTGGTTGATATAAAGCATCCTGCTTACCACTTTCATACAGACTTCCTAGTCAGCATCAAATTTTTTTACCGATCAAAAGAAAAACTTGAAAAATGAGTTATCAAATTTTAGCTCATAGCGTTGGACCAGGCCATCAACCATGTATCTTTAAAATGCGTTGTGTTCGGTGGAATTAATTTTTAACTCTCCAGAGGATTGGTTTCCCCTTCCAGCCAGGTGATGTAAGAAAATCACATTAGATCTAACATTTGTTAATCGAGATTTAATATGTTTGCAATGGAATTGTCTACAGGTTTATATGTGCATAACGAGTAGAAGAAAAAGATATTAACCCCCCTTCTGCTGAAGAGTGAAGACAACCTACCATAATCACGTAGATATAACTTTCATTAAGAGCAAGTCTTATGATGGAATCCAAACTATTCCAAGTGTGGAAAAATCATGCAATGTCAAGTTTAGTGGTTTCCAAGTTGGGGACTTCCACAGAAAATTCAAGCAAGGTTCCACGATTTTGTGGAAGGGATCGTGGAATCCATCTGAACGCCAATAAGAATAGCGTTAAACGCAATTAAGAATGGAGCTAAAATAACGCAATTAAGAATTGCGTTTTTTTTTATCCGTAGATTTAAAATGAGTTGTTAAAATCTAACGGTTGAAAAAAAAAAGCTCCATTCTTAATTGCGTTTTTTGAGCTCCATTCTTAATTGCGTTTTTTTAGCTCCATTAAGAATGGCGTTTCCACTATTCCACCATTACACTTGCGCTTCCATCCATTGTTTCAAGTGCTGAGGTGGCGTGGAAGATGGATGGATTCCACCATAAGACTTGCTCTAATAACATTGTATCATCACAAAAGCCCATAGGAGCTCCCACCTATGATTTGATTAGATTAATGATTTGATTTATAAATAGGAAAGTCCATAGGAGTTTGACCGGTGTGAACACGTAAATCACGAAGCATCTATATGTTCACAAACAATGTTCGCACTCTAGGTACCGTCTCACACTGATAATACAATTGCATTGATTCCTTGGCTCAAAACCCTCGGGTTTATCATAGCCTCATCTAATAACATCGCGAGGGGCGTTTACGCAGGGGAAGATAAAGAAAACGAAGTATAAAAGTAAAACTCAAGGAGCGTTAGGCGAATATAAAGTGTTGAAATGTAAATAAGACTGGGATTTACGTGGTTCAGCACTAAGGCCTACATCCACGGGGTTGTTCTTTCACTATATACTTGATGGTTACAGGGATAGTCGAGTGACTTTGGAGTTTACATAGGTCTGTATATTGTAAAGGACTAACTTACACTCACAATCTTTCTCTCTCCTTCTCTCCCTAATTTTTCCGATCCCCTCACTCTTGGTGGAGAGGGGGTATTTGTAGGGTTAGAGTATGGGACCCATTTCTGAGGGCCGTTGGAACCTTATCTTCTTGTGTTTTGTGTCCATCACGCGGAGGTCTTCGTTCATTACTTGATCACGCAGAGCCATCCTCGTTCGTTCCACGGGTTGATCGACACGTATACTGCTCAGAGTGTTTAATGCGGGTAGTTGAGGCGCCTGCTCGTGTCAGACAAGTGTCTTCTGCCCCTGTCACGTCCATGTCAGTTAACTTTCTATTCACCGTTGATCTTAGCTTCTTTTGGGGATGGGATAAAGTAACTTTTCGGGAGTTATTTGGTGCTCCGCAGTACATCGTGTTTTCGGTGCATCTTTTAACTTCTGCCCCTAGATTTGTTCGGGCAAAGATCCTACGTCACCGGGATAGGCTTCTTGGCTATGGGCGTGTGTCATCGTGTTTTGATGTCTTTGCCTGCATGCTCTCCACGTATCTTCCTATATACACGTGTTCGATGATGAAATATGTACACACAATTTGCCCTTTTCTTCGGGCTTGAATGTTTAGTGGGAGCATTGAAGAAAACAGACGTTACATATTCTTCCTCTCTCCTAATAACTTCTCCTAGATACTTGGGCATGTTTCTTATTCGTGCATTAACTGCTCATTTAATGGGCACATTTCCCATTCCTCCATTAACTTCCTTCTCTTTCTTTCGAGTATATTAAGGAGAGAAGAAGAATTAATTTCATTCTCCCTAAAAATTAATTTCATTCTCCCTGTCAGTCTTCATTCTTTGTTCTTCAACCATTAAATTCTCTCTGCCTTAGCATTAATCACGCTCGCTTCTTCTTTGTTTCTGGTTTGTTGTCCTCTTCCTGCTGCTGTTTGTGGTGGTAAGGTTTCTTTTCTTTGTTCCTGTTGTTTTAAGTTGTGTTGATTGTAAATTTTCTGTTGTTGATCGTATCGTAGCCTCCTATTTCTGCTGCAGTCGTCCCTTGTTTGTGATGAAGAACCTCTTTTAATGTTTGTATGCTAGTTTGCCCCTGTTCTTCGTCTCAAATCGAGGAGGCCATTATTTTACTTGTATTGATTGGACTTTTGAGTTTAGGGTTTTAGGGTTTTGGGGAATTTCAAGCATGTATGCTAGTTTCAGGGTTTCTGTGCTATGTTGAGATGGACTGCTAATTTTGTGGTTTTTTGATCTTTGGTGATGTCCTTGTGTTTGTTTCTAACTTGTTTATGTTGTACCTCTTCGCAGCCATGTCTGACCGTCCGCGGCTTCCTTATCAAACTCCGGGTTCTAGTCTACCAAGATCCCCTCCGCGCAGAGAGTCTCAAATGGATCCCCATGGTATTAGAGTTTCTTCTTCTGGGGCGAAGGCCTCTCCTCCTAGGAAAGAGGGTCCCTCAAAAAATCCTTCCGGGTCTCGAAACGCTGCCGATCGTGCGGTTTCTCGTCCTCGTGATGACGTTAGGTGTACGCAGACACCTCCTCGTGCTGTCGCCTTTGATGTTCCTCCTCTGCGTTCTGTAGTTCCCGTGCAGCACCCTCTGCCGCCACCTCCAGTACTTTCTTTCAAAGGGAAGAACACCAAAGGTGGTGTCCCGAGAGTTGAATCTTCTAAGAATCCTTCTTTGAAAAGAAGAGCTTCCGAGGATTTTGTTGGTTCATCCGATCCCGCGGAAGAGGATGAGGCTGCCCCGGTGATACGCAGCGTTTCGGTCAGCAAGAAGAAAGTTACGTTCAAGCATATTGACCTTGAAGTTTTCAAGGAAAAGCATGAGCTTCAAGCCTTCGAGGTTCGTTTCTATGCCCCTGAGGATGATATTACTTATGAGCTCATCTCGAAGTATCAGTTTGATGAGTTTCACTTGTTGACTACGGTTGGAGCCTTCAAGGCGGGTCTTATGCTTCCGTTGTACAAGTCTGGTGACTCCTTTTATTACGATGTTCTTGATGGTCGTGAAGGCTCTTCCACCAATACTCATAGTCGTTCTGTGTCGCAATTATCGGGGAATTATCTCCGTGCATTGAGGGAGTGTTATCTGCGGAGTAAGGGGGAGACGACGATGACGTGTTACGTTCCAAATCCCGCGGAGAGGGAATGGTATACTCCTGAAAACTTCAACAACTCCTTTGGTGATTACGTCAATAGTAGGAACCGTAAACCGTGGAGTGTTAGCCTTCGGAATCTCGATGCTCCTCGGGGCGAAATTCGTCTGTTAAGTGAGGTGAGCGATGCCAAACTGAAGTATGTTCCAGGCACCGAGGGGTCTAGTCAGCGGAAACTTTTTCCGGCACGTGAGAGGATCAAGCGTGACCATGATTATGAGTGGCACGCTACTGTTATTGAAATTGTGGGTCCTTAGGCGTACGGTTGGATTCCCGGTCCGCGCGGTTGGCGTCCTTCTGATAGTAGCAGGCCACGTGAATCTCCTCCTGCTCGTTATGGAGATTTCTGTCCCTGGCGTTTAAATTTCGAAGGCATGAATGATGGGTTTTATAAACAACCTACAAATTGACCTGCAAGTATACAAGGTCAATTGTAGCTAGAATGGGAAGAAAGGGAAAGTCCACAGGGACAAGGGGGAGAAAATGTTGTTTTCTAGCTTCTCTAGCTGCTTCCTAAGCTAACATGGAGCTGAATGGGGGCAGTAAACAGTGAGTGAAACAAGTAAAGATTGTGGTGCTAAGACACCACTGTGAGCATGAGGGGAAAACAAACAGTGAGCAATGAAGGTAAAAAAAATGAAAGAAAACAGAAAACAAGCAAAACAGTTGAAGATGGATGAGAATTCTCCTTCACCTAGCTAGTTCACCTTGGTTACATCCCTGTCATGTGGCTAGTTAACTACCTAAAATCCTTGGATAACCCCTAGCATTGCCTATCTGATTAAAGCATAGGCAATCACAGGTCATTTAGGGTCTAGGTCTCTAACTAATATGGCTTTGTGAATCCCTTAGAGTATCACTAACTCCTAGCATTAATGGTCTGTTTAAAGCACCACTAATCACAAGCCAGTGAACCTTTGGAATGTTACTAACCTAAATGTTTTGAGCTCAACAGGGTCTAACCCAAATGGCTAACCAACAAAGTTCAGTTGTCTTCTCACCCTAGTGGTGAATTAGAACATAACAAACATGGTGATTTACATGAACATTAACATACACAAGAACATGAACATAACATCAGAACAGAGTTTAACAGTGAAGAACAAGTAATGACAGTATAATTGAAATTAAAATTAAACATGAAATTGAAATTGAAATTAAACATGAAATTGAAATTAAAATTAACCCAATTAGGGGGTATCTCGGCTAACCCAAGAACACCTATTACAACACCCCAAAGCATCTATTTATAGTTTATACACACTCTCTCCAAAATCCCCAAACAAACAGAAAAATTAGGGTTTGATAAAAATTGAAATTAATGCATACCTAATATCTGAAAACACTTGAGAGCTTCGACCCATGCTTCTATTTCCTCTATTGCGTCTCCTGCTACTCTCAATTGCTTCTCTAACCTAACTTATTTCATCATCCCTTAATCCTAGGGTTTCAGAGAAAAAGGGTTGAGAAATGATGAAATAAGTTGATAGAGGGGTAGGGTAGTGATGGGTTTACGTATGGAAGAGATTTGAGGGCTCGTGTGGAGTTGGTGGTGGTGGCAGCGAGTTGGTGGAGCAGGTGGAAGGGGAAGGCTCTGCTGTGGAGAAGTAGAAAGGGGGAGAAGAAGGAGAACCCGATGGAAATTTGTTAGGGTCTTGTTTGGGTGTGGGTATTAGGTATTTGGGTATTAAGGTGTGAGGCAGGGATAAAGATTTTGATGTTTCGCAAAGCTGAGCCGTGGGATGATAACTTCTGAAACGAATCTAACGGCGAGATGGAGACAGATTATGAGCGACCGTTGGATGCAAAAATACAACGAAACTAACGGCTCAAGATGGAGTTAGGTGTTGTAGTGTTGGTCAGGTGCATCGAAATCTGATGAATGATGACGCAGCGACCGTTGGATGATGGAATGGATCCAATCTTACGGTTAAGAAGGAAAACGGGTTTGGGTATTGAATTTTGGGTTTAGGATATGGGTTTGGGTTTAGGAATTGGATTTGGTCTTAGGTAATCTTGAGCCCACTTCTTCTTTAAGAACAATTTCTTCCTTTTTAAGCCCATTTTCATCCTTGAGTCTTCCATACCGCGTTCTGCACTTCTTTTCCGCTAGAGTTTCCTCCGGCTTTTTTTTCGTGTCTTTGCTCTTTTCGCTCCGCAACTCATCTAGTCTTTATTTATTACCTAAAAATGCAAAATTAATTAATAAAAATATTTATTCTTAAAAACAATGAAAATACAGAATATGGGATAAAATGTAGAATTAATGCACAAAGGATGAGTTAAATGCCAAGAAAAATATATAGAAATATGCACTTTTTAGCACTCATCAATGAACTTTCCTTATGCCCTCCACGTCGTTGAAGGAGACGAGGAGGAAGGTTCTGGTGCTATACTTTTACCGAAGAGTGCCATTACTGCCAAGGTATGCAGATTCTGTCCGCGCCTCTCCTCCTTTTAAAAATCAAACTGTTCGAGGAAAAAAATAACTCTTTTTGTGGAACGTGTTGGTTTGCAGGTGTCGAAGAAGAAAAAGATTGGGCCGAAGCAGTCTTCTACCATTGTGACGGGTGAGGCTGAGGTTCATGAAGAAGTTACCAGTCCGTAAACGAAGAGTTTGCCGAGGATGAGGAGATTTCTGATGGGGAATAACGCACTGATACTTCCCCTCTCAATGTCGAGGAGGAGATTGGTGCGGGTTGTGATGGTGATGAGGGGAGAAATAATGCCGCGGTAGCTGACGGCAGTGTTATCGCTGATATGTCTGTTCCTGCTGGTAATGCTGCGGAAACTCTCCCCACCATTTCTCAAGAGTTCTCTTTTGACAGGATTTATTCCGCAGGGGAACTCTTTGACGATGCTCTCGATTTTCCTGAAGACTTCTCTCTGCTTTCCCCCAATGATGATTGGGATGTGCTCGGGGTTCTGGTAAGGAAGACGCTGCTGTTCAAGATGGGGGCGCAGATGATCATGATGCGCATGTTGATGCCGAAACTTGTGCTGATGGGGCAATATCAGCAAAGGGGAAGTCCGTGGTTGACTCGCCTTCCGAGGATTTCCCTCATTCGCTGACGTTTGAGGGTGAGGACGTCATAATGGATTGGCTCAAGAAAAAGGGTCTACTGTTTTTCCCTCATCCTGCCCCGGTGGTTGCTGGTGAAAAGGATTCCGATGCGTATACCCGTCGGATGATGGAACTATCTTCCAAGGCGCGGGTATCTGAGATGTGGAGGAAAAGCTTGAGTGTTCCCGAAGCTACCCTCGTATCAGAACCTCCTACTTCTGTCGCGAATATGATGGCCATAGCCGATGGGTACCAATATGGTTTTCCTCAGCAGCGTGTCTTGGAGGTAAGTCTTCGTACATATCTCTTCGTGACGATTGAATCCTTCGGTGTAATAATGTTTGCCGTTTTGATGTGTAGATGATGAGGAGTGAGCATTGTAACCATGTGTCGTATCAATTCTTTAAAGCGAAATCTTTGAAGCTGGAGGCTAAGCTTCGTCACAGAGAAAAGGAATTTTATGCGGCTGAGGTGGAAATAGAAGAACTGAAGAAAAGCCTTAAAGAGAAAGAAAGGCTGGGTGAAGCGGAGGCTGGTCTTCGTTCAGAGCTTGCTGCCGTTCGCCCTGAGTTAGAGCAAACTCGCGGCCAAGTTTCAGCTTTCACAGGTTTGGTTCTTTTTCCTCTTTTACCTTCGCAGTGCGTCGTAATTCCTCTATATTACTTAGTTGTTCTGTCTGAGTCTCCCCACCCTATCTCCAGTGGGTGGCGTCCCCGAGCTGATATGGCTTCGAAACGAAAGGGCACGGCAAAAATCTCGTATCAAAGAGCTGGTCGAGAAAATTAAGAGCGAAGCCAAAAAGTGGGACGCTCGGGCTGAGGGATGGCGCGCAAGGCATGTTCAAATGGTTGATATGCAGAATCTGTATAACCATGACCGTACTTTGTTCAATGGTACGCTGCTGTGGACACGTGAGAATCTGCGGGAATCCCGTGAGCGCACTTCATTGTTGGAGTCTAGGATACATCTTCTGGAAGAGGAATTACGAAAGGCTCGCTCCCTTCCTTTTCCGGGAGTTAAGGAGAGCATGCTGTGTCTTACCAGAGAAAGGGACGATGCCCGAGCCGAAGTTGGGGCTCTAAGCAAAGCGCTTGCTGCGTCTCGCGCTGAAATAGCTCGCCAGGCTGAGTCTGAGAGAAATCTTGAAGTATGTATATACAGACTTAGCAAAGGGGTATCAGAGATAAACAACGAAGTCAACCACCTTCGTCACATGGATTCGATGAAGCAGGTAGAATTAGATGCCAGTCAATTTACTCTCACCAACCTTCAACTAGATTATAAGAAATTATCCGCGGAATATGACCATCTTGATGAAGCGCGAGATGCGGTTGTTAATGAGTATGAAGAGGCTTCGGCTTGTGTCGAAGGTATAACCCTATTTCATCGAGTGTGATTGTGTCTTTTCTATGCTTACTCTTTGGTGTTGTCTTTTTCAGAGCTCGAGGGACAACTCCGCGTTGCAAATGAAAAATTTGAAAAGGATCAATCTTCCTTAGCGCAGCAGGAAGAACAGACTAATCATTTTAAGAGCTTGGTGGCATCCCGCGAGGAGGCCATTGGTGCTGCTTCTAAACAAGTGAATCGTTTATCTTCATTGTTATCCCAAGCCCAACAGCGGACGACAGTTATTATGCATAAGGCTCGGTGTCAATTGGCTGAGGAGACAAACAAGATGCTGGAGAAGATTGAGCTTGGCCTTAAGACCGACCATGACCTCGTGAAGAGCTATCCGCGTCGTCCAGTACCTGCCTCCTTGCCTGGCTCCTCGGGACCCTCATCTGGTGGGAGCGTCCCTTCAACTCTTCGGAACAACCCTGCTGATGGGGAGGCATCATCTAAGTAAATACCGCGGCATCATTATCCTTCCGTTAGATTTTGCTAGTATTTTGTAAAAAGAATATTTTTGATGTGTATTCCTTGTATTGGCCTTGCCGCTTTTTGTAACCAACCTTTATGAAATGGATCATTTTTTTGATATACCTGCAATATCAGTTTGTTGTTTATTTTAAGCATTGTGATGAAGGACGCTAAAAACAAAAGAAGAGTTTTTTAAGTGTTTGGGTGCGATACCGAAGGGAGGTACCTTCGTGATCGTCTTGAGACCTGTCACCCCGCTGGCGAACCCTTGGCCAGAGGATTCCCAGACGGCGGGGGCCGAGGCAACGTTCTAGGATATGGGGTTAAAATATTTACATACACCCATTCCGTCGACCCGTTGCCTTAAGATTGGTTGGGTATCTCTTTCTGCTAGGTGCCTTCCCCCTGGTCTTACACTTATGGACACTGATGAGGGAGCCCTGAGAGATTGTAGATTAACTACTTTCCCCAATATTGTTGATAGGTTTTTTTTACTTGAATTTTAGAAAGCTTGTTTGATTGATAGGTTGAGGCCTGCAATTCCTCGTCCAGAGATAGAAACATGTAGAGCGGTCACGCTGCCTTCTTCTTCTGGTCTTCTTCACGCAGATGCAAAGCTGCGTTGCTCCTATGGGTAATATAGTTTAAGCCACTTAGCATTCCAAGGATGCCGGAGGACCTCGCCTTTCAGATTGCGAAGGTAGTAGGAACCGTTTCCCGCAATGTCGTGTATTATAAAAGGTCCTCCCCACGTAGGTGCTAACTTTACCCATCTCTTTTCTCGTTGATACTGTGTGATTGTTCTCAACACATACTGCCCCTTTACAAAATTTCGAAGCTTTACCTTTTTGTTGATAATTTTCCATCTTCTGCAATGCTGCTTCCCTTCTTCCTTCTAGATCGTCCAATCTCTCTAACATCATTCTGTTGTGAGATTTTTCTCCCATGCTTCGGTCTTTGTGGTTGGCATGAGGATCTCTGTTGGGATGACTGCTTCAGCTCCATAAGTGAGGAGAAACGGGGATTCCCCAGTGGAAGATCTTCTTGTTGTTCTATATGCCCATAACACATTATGCAACTGTTCACACCATCGCCCCTTATGTTCGTCTAATTGTTTTTTGAGGATAAGGGTGAGGGTCTTGTTAGTGGATTCCGCCTGTCCATTGCTTTGAGGGTATATGGGGGTGGATTTGTTCTCCCTTATCTTGAAAGTATCGAAGAGCATGTCTATGTTTTTCCCTTGTAATTGCTTACCATTATCGGACACTATTTCTGCTGGTATGCCGAACCTGCAAATGATGTTCTGGAATATGAAAGTAAACACATCCACGTCTCTGATCCTGGCTAAGGCTTTAGCTTCCACCCATTTACTGAAGTAGTCCGTGGCTACTATCAAAAATCGTCTTTTCCCTGACCCTTCGACGAAAGGCCCGACGATATCTATGCCCCATTTTCCAAATGGCCACGGTATATCTACAGAATTTAACATTGTTGCCGGGGCGTGTATCTTTTTGGCAACGCGCTGACATTCTTCACACCATCGGGACATCCTTGAGGCATCCTGTATCATTGTGGGCCAGTAATATCCTTGCGTTTTTGCTTTGTCGGCTAGTGATCTCATGCCGCTATGATTCCCTGCGTCACCATAATGGATGTCGTTTAGAATTCGATGCCCCTCTTTCCGGGATAAGCAACGTAGTAACGGTCCGAGGAAGGATTTCTTGTACATGACCCCATCCCGGAGATCATATCTTCCTACTTTGGAGAGTATTTTCCTAGCTTGTTTATGATCCGCGGGTAAGCTTCCCTTTTCGAGAAACGCATGGATCACCATTCTCCAATCATCTTCGTTGCTGAAGTCTTCGTCTTGATTTACTCTTGACAGGATATCTTCTTCGTCAAAATCGTTATGGATGTCTTCTCCTACCTGGTCTTCGATATTTTCTTCCACTGTATCTTGATTGGTAGCGAAGGAGAATTGAGATGCAATCTAAGGCTCGTATACCCTTGTTATTTTAATAGCTTCGACGCTTTTATCCTTCAGCATGGATAATATATATGCTAGGGCATCCGCGTGCCTGAGATCCCTTCTGCATAAGTGCCGGAACTTGATGTTCGGAATTTGTGATGCCAATGTTTGGACCAAGGCCATGTAAGCTGAGAGGGTGTCATCGTACACATTGTACTCGAGCCCTATTTGCCGTATGACAAGATTCGAATCACTTATCAGTCTTACATCGATTACCCCCATTTCTATTATTACACGGAGGGCATGTACGACTGCCTCGTATTCGACGATGTTGTTGGTATGCTCTTTGAATTCTAACCTGAGTGCATGTACAATCCTTTCTCCGGTTGGGGTGGTGATGACAATGCCTATTCCTTCTCCTTCCTTATTTTTGGAACCGTCGACGAAGACTTCCCATTGTCTTTGACTCGCGGGTTCGAGGATATCCATTGGATCCTTGCTTTCTTCCTCGGCTTCTGGTATTCCCTTAATCTCTTCTTCGTTGTCCAGGAGGAGGTTTGCTAAGAAATCCGCCAAAACTTGGGATTTTCGAGAATGTTGAATTTCATGAATGATGTTGAATTGGTCCAGGTGGGTGTTCCACTTGGCTATTCTGCCCACTTTTCCCGCGCTTTTGAGGACTGCTTCCAGTGGTGCTTTGCATGGGACCCGGACGAAGTGAGTTAGGAAGTAGGTTCTCAGCTTTTGAGTAGCCCATACCAATGCTAGGATAAGCTGTTCGATATTTGTGTAGTTCCTTTCCGCAGAATTGAGGGTCTTACTGACGTAATAGATAGGTTGTTCTATCTTCGTATTGGTTTTGACCAACACTGCGTTGACTGCGTCTTCTGTTGCTGCTATGTATAATGCCAAAACCTCATCAGGATCCGGCTTCTGCAGGATCGAAATTGAAGCTAGGTGTTCTTTGATTTTTTGGAAGGCTTCTTCGCATTCTGCGGTCCATTCAAACTTGCTCCCTTTTTTGAGAATATTGAAGAAATGTTTGCATTTGTCCGAGGATCGGGCAATAAATCTTCCCAAGGCTGCGATGGACCCATTGAGTTTCTGCACTTCTTTTAAATTCTTCGAGGATGGCATTTCTACTATGGCCTGAATCTTCACTAGGTCTACCTCAATGCCCCTTTTTGTTATCAGATACCCGAGGTGACGCCGAAAGTACATTTCTCTGGATTCACTTTCATGTGATGTTTTCTCATTGCTTCGAAGATATCTCTCAGATCCTGGTGGTGATCTTTGCGCAGCTTACTTTTGACGAGCATATCGTCAACGTAGACTTCTAAGGTACTACCAATCCATGGCCTGAAGATAGCATCGACCATTCTTTGGTATGTTTCCCCTGCGTTTCGAAGTCCGAAGGGAATTCTGGTGTAGAAATAAAGGCCATGTGGGGTGTAGAACGCTGTGTGTGGCTGATCTTCTTCTGTCAGGGATACTTGGTTGTAGCCAGAATGTCCATCCATGAATGACAGTTCTTCATATCCTTCTACTGCTTCTACCAGCTGATCTATGCTTGGCAGGGGATAGCTGTCCTTTGGACATGCCTTGTTGATGTTAGTAAAATCGATGCATGTTCTAACCCCTCCATTTTTCTTAGGAACGACGACCATGTTAGAGATCCATGTAGGGTACTTGACTTCCTTGATAAATCCTGCGTCTAGTAGTTTCCGAAGTTCTTTTTCCACTGCCTTATGATACTCTGGTGCAACTTTTCTAATTTTCTGCCTGAACGGGGGTGTGCCTGGTTTGATGCGTAGCTCGTGTTGGATTACTTTCGGGTCAATCCCCGGCATATCTCCTAGCTTCCAGGCGAATACATCCGCGTATTTTTAAGTAATTTGGTTAGAGAATCTTCTCTTCTTTCGTCCATTATGGTCCCTACTTTGATCATCTTCGGGTTTTCTTCCGTTCCTATGTTGATTTCTTTTACGGGCTCTACTGGCGTGAACACCGGCTTCGGGTCCCCGAGGACTGGGACGTTCTTTGATTGCTATTTGGTATGTTTCTGTCCTTCGTTGGCTGCTGAAGTACTTGTCTCTGTGCTTAGTACATTATCATCTTTTGTCAAGCCCTTTCCTGTAGTTTCGTTGAGGAACAGGTCTATGGCCTTCTCTTTCGCGGCTTCTTTATTTTTAATTCTTCGGGTTTTTCGCTGCTCTTCTTGTTCGTTGTTGATACGATCCTGAGTGGCTTGGCACTCTCTTGCAGAGACCCGATCTCCCTTGATTTCCATTACTCATTACTCCCTCAGGTGTTGGGAATCTGAGATATTGGTAGTACGTTGCCGCCACTCCCTTGAGTTTATGTAACCATTTTCGTCCAATAATGGCGTTGTAGGGGGATGGGGCGTCCACCACGCTGAATCGTGTTTCTACTTTCATGGGTCCGCGTCAACTTGCAACACGATGTCTCCCAATGGCTTTGTGGGTGCTCCATTGAATCCGTAGATGGTGTAATAAGAGGTCATTAGATGTTCTTCATGGAGCTTCATTCGTTTGAATGCGTCGTAGAATAGAACGTTCACTGAGCTTCCCCCGTCTATGAGGATTTTTTTAAGGTTACATCCAGCCACTGGTAGTGTGAGGACCAGGGGGTTATGGTCTTCCATATCTTCTTCGATATCTTCAGCATCGAAGATAATAGGTGAGTCCATCCACTCTTCGTGCTCGTCCACCTCTATCCCATCGATCTTATACAATTCGCAGCGGTCTTCGAACTGCTTCCGTAACCTCTTTCCTATCTGTGCTGTAAGTGAGGGCCCTGCGGCTTCAGAACACGAGATGGTGTTGATTGTGCGGTTCCCTTCTGGAAGTTGGACTGGCTTGGTTCGTTTGGATCTATCCTCGGCGACATCCTTTCGTACGTAATGTTTGAGCTCGCCAGCATCGATTAATTTTTGGATCATTATTTTGAGGTTTTTACATTTTTCGGTCTGGTGTCCGTTGAAGCAGTGATATTCACAGTAATCTTTAGACTTCTCGGTTCTCGGGGCTGTTTTCCCTTAGACCATGGCCACTCCAGGTTTTCCCTTCCTTTGATCTCTCGCAGGATCCGAGCATAGCTAGCGTTGAGCTTCGTGTAAACTTGATCTTCGAATTTTCGGTCGCCTGTTCGTCGTTCATCCCTTCGTTCCTTCCTGTCTTCGTGAGGCCGCTCCACTGAACAATTCCTTTTGGCCCCATTGGTTTGTTCTGCTGAATTGGTACGGTGAGACCTCTGCGTGTACGCCCTCGGGTTTTCACGCTGGATTTCTTCAAGACGAGCGTGCTTTTCAATAATTATTCGAAGATCTCCCTCTGTCTTAGGCACGCTTCCATGAATCTCAACAAATAGTGGACTCATTCGGTCTAATCCCCACTTGTAGCAGTTGATACTTACCACTGGGTCCACACTTCCTATGGCTTGGCAGATCTTGTGCCATCTGTTAGTGTATTCCCTCGTGGTTTCCTTGTAGCCAATTGCCAGTGAAAAGAGCTTATCCATTCCGGTGTTAACAGTCTTGTTGTACATGTAAGTTCTTAAGAACTTTTCTGCGAGTTGGTCGTAGGAGTGGATGGAGTCTGGCGGCAGATTATCAAACCAAGACAATGCCGATCCCTTCAGGCTTGACGGGAAGTATCTACAGAGTACGGCGTCGTTCTGACTCCATCTAGCTAAGACACGGTTATAATACCGAATATGTGCAGCGGGATCACTGGATCCGTCATAGCATTCGAACGTCGGGACAGGGCATTTCAGCGGAATAGGGGTGTTGGCCAGGCGATGAGTTAGGGGCGTGGAGTTAGCCTCTCTCATGACCTCTTCTAACCTTCCCCCGCCTTGTCTACTTTTTAATTGCCTGATCTCGGCCATCATTTCATCACGTAGCTCTTCCATCGCGCGGTGATGCCCTACGCTCTTCTGCTCGTGATAGTCTGACTCTCCGTCATTGTAATCTGGGTCAGATGCGCTACTTCCCCTAGCCGTGTCTCCATTGGCTGCTACGATGACTCTTCGGTCTCGATTTGGTTCTGGTGCCTTTGAATTTGCCTCATCAAGTTGCTGGCTGGTCTTCGTGCTTAGGGCAATCCGGTCTTTTAAATCTTGGTTTTCTCTGGCCAGCAGAACTACAACATCTGCGTAAACCTGCTGGCTTTTCTTCAATTCTTCAAGCTCAGCCATCAGTCGATGTGATTGGTTTGACCCCTGATTGGGAGTCCCCGCTCGTGCTACTACGGCCATGGTGCCGCCTTCTTCTATGGTTTGTACTAAAGGTAGTGGAGGTTCAGCTTCGATTGTTGGCAATTCCAAATCGGGCAGAGTGCCCACCGGCACAGTTTGATTCTGTTCGTTTGTTGGTGGCATTCCGAAGGTTGGCGGGTGCGCGGGTTGATGTGTTCTGGATTCATCCACCCTTTCTTTTGGTTGGTGAGATTGATTCGTAACAAGAGTTTTGCTGGCTTCCGCGACCTTTGGGGCTGCCGCTTCCGTACTGTACTTCGTTGCCGCTGCTCTAAGGGTCGCGGCTGCAACGGAGTTAGCGTTCATAGGCAAAGTGATTTCCGCAGTGTCCTGTCTCTGACTAGTTATTTTGGCTTTGTCTCCTTTCTGCTTGCTCCGGGTGATGACCGGGGTTGTCCTTGGTGCTTCCTTTGACGAGGCTTTGGATTTTCCTGCTTCCTGCATCTTTTCAATTGTGTTGTCGTTTTCTTTCTGTACAAGGGAATTTCAAACAGCGGGAGACAGAAATGTCCGTGCGGATCGGGTTAGTTTACGAAATTCATTACTACAAGACAGAAAAAAAACTGCCCGAGGGCCACAGAGAACTTTTTAAAAATGCGTGTTCATTGAAGGTATGTGGATACGTGAAAGGATCCCTTTGAAAATGCACGTAGATATTTTTGAAAATTTTCAAAAACCCATCGGAAAGACAAGTCCGTACGAGATCTAAAAAATGTAAATCCATGGATCTAAGCAATAAATCTTTTAACCAGTTTGAATGGCTTCGACAGATACTGCCAGAGCTAATGAAGTAGAGCAATCATATGCTAATTTGATATGAAATCACAGGATAAGATAAATCTTTTACCGGGAGGAAGTCCCTGTTTCTAGCGCCAAATTGTGAACACGTAAATCACGAAGGCATCTATATGTTCACAAACAATGTTCGCACTCTAGGTACCGTCTCACACTGATAATACGATTGCATTGATTCCTTGGCTCAAAACCCTCGGGTTTATCATAGCCTCATCTAATAACATCGCGAGGGGCGTTTACGCAGGGGAAGATAAAGAAAACGAAGTATAAAAGTAAAACTCAAGGAGCGTTAGGCGAATATAAAGTGCTGAAATGTAAATAAGACTGGGATTTACGTGGTTCAGCACTAAGGCCTACATCCACGGGGTTGTTCTTTCACTATATACTTGATGGTTACAGGGATAGTCGAGTGACTTTGGAGTTTACATAGGTCTGTATATTGTAAAGGACTAACTTACACTGACAATCTTTCTCTCTCCTTCTCTCCCTGATTTTTCCGATCCCCTCACTCTTGGTGGAGAGGGGGTATTTGTAGGGTTAGAGTGTGGGACCCATTTCTGAGGGCCGTTGGAACCTTATCTTCTTGTGTTTTGTGTCCATCACGCGAAGGTCTTCGTTCATTACTTGATCACGCAGAGCCATCCTCGTTCGTTCCACGGGTTGATCGACACGTATACTGCTCAGAGTGTTTAATGCGGGTAGTTGAGGCGCCTGCTCGTGTCAGACAAGTGTCTTCTGCCCCTGTCACGTCCATGTCAGTTAACTTTCTCTTCACCGTTGATCTTAGCTTCTTTTGGAGATGAGATAAAGTAACTCTTCGGGAGTTATTTGGTGCTCCGCAGTACATCGTGTTTTCGGTGCATCTTTTAACTTCTGCCCTTAGATTTGTTCGGGCAAAGATTCTACGTCACCGGGATAGGCTTCTTGGCTATGGGCGTGTGTCATCGTGTTTTGATGTCTTTGCCTGCATGCTCTCCACGTATCTTCCTATATACACGTGTTCGATGATGAAATATGTACACACAACCGGAATTCTAGAAAGGTCGACATCTGAGCCACAGCAAACACTTGAGCTAGACAGACAGCTTAAAAATGAACTATTGCAACCTACCTAGCTTTAAGAAAAGGACTACGGACCAGAATTTTCTCTATCTCATCCTAGAAGCACTAGTGTTGGTGCTCTTAGCCCTGGTCCCCGACAATTACTCTCTGCAGACAATTCCATTTAAACTGGGGATACTACTGCTAGTACGAAATTCCTAACTGCCCAGCCTAGCTTAGTAATTTTGATGTAGCAGGTAGGCATAATGAAGCTGTAACATCCATCCTTCGAGCCAGAGATTTAGACCGTGACGAGGGCCTGGAGTTTTAAATTATCTCCAGATCAGAGATTTAAAAAAAAAAACATCCAAATCTCTGGAGATAACAAAGCTACTGCTAATACCATCTCCAAAAGGCTAACTCCGTAGGCAAGAAGACCGGAGTATCGTCAATGAATGTGTGATTTGAAGGGGTTTTGTTTTGGTTTGTGTAGCTGCACTATAAATTGCAAATCAGCAGACTACTCACCTGGAACTGTTGTAATAGTGTGGGAACTAGAATGGGGTTACCCCCAAATGTTTTGCTTATGAGTTGGGAGCTCAGTGTATCTATCTTGTGTTTAATTGTGTATTTTTTCCTTCCTAAAACAAAAGAGAAGTTCAAGACCAAAGCACCAAGATAAAAATAGAAATGTAGTTCACCAAATTCAAACAGGTTATAAGAAGGTAATCAGTTATCAGATATGTCAAAGAAGTATTTAGAACAAAAAAATACACACACTTGACATGCCACAAGCAATAAAAGTGAAAAGACTTTGTTCTTCACACTTTGAGCTAGTCGAGGATCCCCTAGAGGACAACATAGATTCCAAACATGAATCAAGAAGAAAAAAAACTTCACACCTTAACAGAATAACAAAGAAAAATTTAATAATAAAAACCTGTAATAATTCTCACCACAGCCAAAATCAGCAAAAATCAAACATGGGTCATAAAAATGACTGCCTTTCATGATATGACATACATGGGAACAAGAACAAGTCGGTCGAACAATCATCAAGCATAGCAGTTACTACCTGGAGTTAAAGTTTATCAATGTAGTCAAACTCTTTCAAGTTTTTGGTGCAATTTTTCTAATATATTCAACATGTAGACATTCATTCTAGCGTGTATTTATCAAATGTTTAGACAAGATTAGGAATCGAACTGTTTTACCTGAAATTCAAATTCCTGAACAAAACATATCTGATAAAAGAAACTTTAAATAGGAGTAATAGGATGACAACTGCACCTTATCTACCGCCATGTTTGAACACAAGTCTTCTTTGAGGATGATATTTGCTTATGCACATTCTGTTTACGTTGTTGACAATGATTGACCAGAACTGAAGGTGACGAGCCCAAGCTTGGCCAACAATCTGAAGATAGGTTTCCTGGTGTACCCATCTGGCTCCTGAGTGTCCGACTCATACTCCCAGTTGTTCGCCTCAGGTTCTGATTTATGACCACTGGTTCAACCACTGCTGTCGACAACTTGTTTTGGTAATTACCTCTACTTATCAGTTTCTCATGGGTTTTCTTACCCGCTGCGGCTGGCACAAACTTCAGAAGCTCACTAGTTCCCCATGGACTAGTCGGAAACTTTGATTGGACCTTGTTGTTACTGTTCTTCAATGCTGTTTTAAGTAGTGATCTTATGCTCTCATCTACAATTTGGTCTTCCTCCAAGGCTAGAAGCTTCACAGCAGAAAAATTCAATTAAAAAAATGAGGTTATCCATGATTAACAACATCTAGTGCACACATTAATCAAATAATTCAAAAAACTGTACATCAACTTCTAGTCCATTAGAGCTCTAACTGCATTCTCCAACTAAACCATTTCTACAGTGAAAACCACACAATAAAAATATCAAGTGATACCTTATGTTGAAGCAATAAAGGTTCCTTGGAGTTTTCCTTGGCCTTTAAAAGAATTCCAAATAACTCATTGAGAGCTAATCTTTTCTCCTCTGATTCCCTTAATCTACTCAAGGCTTCAAACTTTCTCTCCTCTTCAATTTTCGCCTCCTTCTTTGCCGCTTCAAGTTTCAATCTTCCATCCAGAATCACTCTCTCCATCTCACCCACTACATCAAGTAGTTTCTTCAAAGGACCACCTGTTGCAATTTCAGCTTTAATTTCCTGAACATAATCCACCATTGGCTTACACATCTGTTCGGATAATTCACGTATAAAGCTTCAACACCATGGCAATGAGCGCAGTAGTTTCACCTTGATCATTATTAGTTCGGGAAATACGGTGAACGTTTGTAAGGTATGAAGCAGATTTCTGGAAGATATTGTGGATAGAATGGGAGTGACGGTTCAAGGTTTCTAGAATGTCGTCTTGACGAGTATTCACATGAATCTCAATCTTTCTCAGAAGGTGAACAAGTTTTTGAAGCTGTACTCTTTGTTTCTCCATGACTGCATTCCTTGCTTTTCTAACTCTTTCACTGTAATTTCCTCCTCCTTCAAAACCAAATTCTAAGAAAATTTACACATAAAAAAAGATAAAATGGCGCAAAAAGAATTTAAAAAAAATTCCAATTCTTCAGAAAATTGGCGGGGAAATCTTTGAAATTCAAAATCACTACCTCCATTTGATGAAATTGATCTCGTTCTTCAGCTGTAAATGGAGATTTACTCTGATTCTCAGACACAAAAACATTTCTCTGATGCTGAAAATTGAGTTGAGTCGAATCGGATTCCACAAAGAAGGTAGAAGATCTTCCTTCCTCAGCCATTTCGTCAGTCTTTCAACCAACGAGTTTCATTAAAGGAATAGATAATGAATTAAATACATCTCCATCCTGTAGATAAACAAGAAAATCTATCAAAAATCATAACCTAGAAAATTAAAAGAAATAGGAAGATTTCAAAATGAAATAGAATTTGATTACATCGAGTAAACCCGTCTTGATCTGAGATTTGAGGGTGTGAAATGAATTTTTCAGTTGTCCATGATGATGAACGATCTTCAAGAGCTTCTTACGAAGATCTACAGGTAATGGAGTTTGGAATTTTTGAGCTCCTTTGCGTTTCACCATTTTTCAGTTTCTCTGGCAGAAATAATACCTCGTCTGGAAATGTAAATGAAATTTGAATTTAAAATGTAAAGTTTTTTTTTTGATCGGTAAATAAATTTATATATATAGAAATGTTTGTGTACATAATTTTTGTACCAAACCCACTTACAAGATGCAAACCCACATGGATGATGTACCCGGTACCCACATAGAAATGTCCCTAAAAGGACCCAAATGGAAAACCCACATAAATGAAAGCCCACAAAAACCTCGTACCCACCCAAAAACCTAAATCAACCAAAAGAAAATTATAGCAGGGTAAACTGAAATAGCCGCCGCCGCGACCCAATCTTGAAATTGACGTTGGAAAGAACTGCCATAATCTGTACCACCGTCTTTTTAAAATGTAAAGTTATACTTGAGAGTCGAACTCGTGGACGTGGACACATTAGACACATAGTTATTAGGCCGACCGAGCAAAGCGAGGAAGGACTCTATAGCTGATGTTTGAACTATAGAAATGCTTTTCCATTGTATTGTGTTGTGTTGTTGTTGTGTTGTGCTATAGAAATAAATCAACATGATGTTTGAACTATGATTTAAACAAAAAACAATCCAATTCTTCAGAAAATTGGCGGGGAAATCCACTACCTCCATTTGATGAAATTGATCTCGTTCTTCAGCTGGAAATGAAGATTTACTCTGATTCTCACACACAACTGTTGATGGTAGTTTTTAGCTTAGGGTTAAAATCGTAAAACTTTAGTCTGACGTAGCGTCACTCTGTAAGGAAACGGATCCGTGAGTACCAGTATCTCCACTAGCACACTTATTGAGCCTTTCAATACGTCTACGAGAAATTTACCAGGGTACCTTTTTTTTTTACATATATGCTATGTTCCACGACAGAACCCTCAGTACTGACTGGCACCATCTCCGCATATGTCAGCCACGCATGATGGCCAACCGTGCAAACCGCATGTCAACCATGCCGACCACACCTCCGCGCCAAAGGCATGCCAACCATGCCAGCCGCACCACCGTGCCAAAGGCATGCCAACCATGCCAGCCGCACCACCGTGCCAACGGCATGCCAGCCACATCTTCGTGCCAATGGCATGCCAACCATGCCAGCCGCACCACCGTGCCAAGTGCATGCCAACCATGTCAGCCACACCTCCGCGCCAAAGGCATGCCAACCATGTCAGCCGCGCCACCGTGCCAACGGCAAGCCAACCATGCCAGCCACACCTCCGCGCCAAAGGCATGCCAACCATGTCAGCTGCACCACCGTGCCAACGGCATGCCAACCATGTCATCCACACCTCCGCACCAAAGGCATGCCAACTATACCATCCGCACCACCGTTTCCAACGTATGCCAGCCATGCCAGCCACATCTCCCGCCAAAGGCATGCCAATCATGCCAGCCGCACCACCGTGCCAATGGCATGCCATGCCAGCCACATCTCCGCGCCAACGGCATGCCAATCATGCCATCCGCACCATCGTGGCAATGACATGCCATGCCAGCCACATCTCCGCGCCAACGGCATGCCAACCCTACCAGCCACACCACCGTGCCAATGGCATGCCATGCCAGCCACATCTCCGCGCCAAAGGCATGCCAACCGTGCCAGCCGCACCACCGTGCCAATGGCATGCCATGTTAGCCACATCTCCGCGCCAAAGGCATGCCAACCTTGCCAACCGCACCACCGTGCCAATGGCATGCCATGCCAACCACATCTCTGCGCCAAAGGCATTCCAACCATGCCAGCCGCACCACCGTGCCAATGGCATGCCATGCCAGTCACATCTCCGCTCCAAAGGCATGCCAACCATGCCAGCCGCACCACCGTGCCAATGGCATGCCATGCAAACCACATCTCCACGCCAAAGGCATGCCAACCATGCCAGCCGCACCACCGTGCCAATGGCATGCCATGCCAGCCACATCTCCGCGCCGAAGGCGTTCTAACCGTGCCAACCGCACCACAGTGCCAACGGCATGCCATGCCAGCCACATCTGTGCGCCAAAGGCATGCCAACCATGTCGGCCGCACCATAGTGCCAATGGCATGCCATGCCAGCCACACTTCCGCGCCAAAGCCATGCTTCCATGTCGCTGGCTGCCAAACAAAGGGTTGCAAAAATAAACGGCCTCCCTTCCTTCTGAGATGCAAATTTCAGCCGTCCAAGTTCTCCACCAAACGCGTGGCAACTTTTGGCACAACGCCAAGCCCTAATTTTGTCCGCACCTAAAACTATGCCAAAATCCTAGATTGGTCGCGCCTAAACCATGCCAAAGCCATGTCGTCCATGCCTCCATCCCACCGGCTACTAAACGAAAGGTTGCAACAATCAACGGCCACCCTTCCTTCTTAGGTGCAAATCTCAGCCGTCCAAGTTCGCCATCAAACGCAAGGAAACTCCTGGCCCAATGCCAAATTTCATGGTTTACGGCAAACCCTAATTTGGCCGCGCCTAAAACATGCCAAAGCCATGCCTCCATGCCGCTGGCTGCCAAACATAGGGTTGCAACAATCAACGGCTACCCCTCCTTCTGAGATGCAAATCTCAGCCGTACAAGCTTGCCACCAAACCAAACGATTTGTGTCAACCTCTTGGCTGCGATGCAAAAGTTCCACGGTTTGGGCCAAAACCCTAATTTGGGCCGCGCCAAGAGCATGCACGAGCCGTGCTGGCCATGCCGCTGGCCGCCAAATGGAGGGTTGAAACAATCAACGACCACCCTTCCTCCTGAGATGCAGATCTCAGCCGTACAAGATTGCCATCAAACGACTTGTGGCAATATCTTGGCTACGATGCCAACTCTTGGCCAGGATGCCAAAACCCTAATTTGGCCACGGTGCCAAAGCCCTAATTTAGCCACAGCCATGCCAGCCATGCCTCCATGCCGCTGGCTGCCAAACGGAAGGTTGCAACAATCAATGGCTATCCTTCCTCCTGAGATGCAGATCTCAGCCGTACAAACTTGCCACCAAACGACTTGTGGCAACCTTTGGCTACGCTGCCAACTCTTTGTCCACGACACACACTTAGCTATGCCAATTCTTTGATCACGGCACCAAACCCTAATCATCCATGCCAAGAGCATGCGCAATCTATGCCAACACCATGGCCACGCCACTGGCTACCAACGGAAGGGAACCACAATCAATGGCTAACCTTCCTCTCAAGATGCAAAATCTCGGTCGTCGAAGGTCACCACCGAACCGACAAACCTCTCAATCTTAACTTTCCAAAAAATAGCAACATGCTACACGTTTTCCGCGAAAACACTCGAGACATCAAAACATGTCACAAACTGGGGGATGCTCATCGGGGTATTGGTCTGGCGGTTTACAGCGTGCGGCGTACACTACGCCAGTTACAAGAAAGTGTCATAAGAGTGAGGCGGTTAGTAAATACAAGAAGTAATGGTGAAATGTTTCCTTCATTATGGAAACATCAATTCCAGGCGTTACCCGTTACCATTTTCTTCCATTTACTCAACCGTTTCCATTTTTTACGAGACTAGGGTACGTTTCGTTACGACTTGTATAAATAGGTCTCACCTATTTCCACCAAAGAACAAGTTTTGGTCAGGATAATACAACACTCACAAATCACTTGTTAGCTTCCCAATCTGCCAGCGTTTCACTTTCTGATACAATTCGTCAAACAACTATTCTTCCAGAATCAACTATTTTTGTCTCAACACTCTCTTCGCTTCCTTCCCTAAGACCAACCCTTCTCCTTCACTTTGTGATCGAAGAAAGTCTAGAACTTCCATTTCTTGGTTTAGGCCGGATTTGTACAGATTGATATCTCAAATCAAAGTACTCCCTTGCAGTACATTGTTTAGGGTTTAAACTCGTTTCTCACACACATACACGAAATTACCGAAATCAACAGAAAACGTTTTCACCCTCAAACAATTGGCGACCACAGTGGGATATTAATCTCTCGGTTACAATATCAATTTCCAATTCCCGATTTCATCTTTCAATTCCGAACTCAGGTCCGGATCAGCAACAAGCCCTGAGAACACCAGCGCTGAAACCATCCCCGGTACTAACACTCCTTCCAGTGGCATTAATACGCCACCTACCAACGCCAGCGGCACGGAAAGCGTTGCTTCAGGTGTTACACCACCGTCACCAGAGCCGCTGCTACTCCACCATCGAGACGAGAGACTGGGGGAGCCAGAAGAAGCCGACCGTCTCTTACCACTGTTGATTTGATGGTAAGACAAAAGGATATCGTAAGGCTCAGACAGACATGGCTACAACTCAGAAAGAGATACTTATTTTCCTCAAGACACTAACGGAGCGACCGTCACAAGAGTCACGTCAACCCATATGAAGCTGACAAGGAATACCTTTAACAGCCGGCGCAGGCACTTTAGTAGGACGCACGTTTATAGATGAAGAGGCTCGCTTTGCTCTTGAACGCCCGGTAGAGGATAATCAGCAATCCAATTTCATCACACGTGAAGATCATGAACGTCCTCTCCAAAACCAAGGCAAAGAAAATTAACAACCCCCCTGAGTTCACAGATACCCTCTTCCCGCCAGGAGCTGCATGATTTCTGGGGACTTCGCCCACAAAATCGTGCAGTCTACGATGAAACATTTATGTGAGATTCTATATTTATCCAAGACACAGCGTCAAGATATATTTGCAGCCCTCAACCGCACTGCATCAGCAAGACAGCTGTTTCCATCCAGGGAAGTCGTTCCCAAACCCCAACCTCGATCTCCTGGGAAGCACGATTGATAGATGGAACTGGGGACTCGTAACCAATGTTCTCTTGAAGGATGTCGAGTTTGACAGCATGCTGATTGACGCGGCCTCCGACTTCAACATTGTAACCCTCGAGGCTCTGAGAGTTGCAAGGGAAAATCAAAAAGAATAAGCATATTCTTTCCCATGAGAGAAAACAACTTTCCGACCAGCACTATTCGTGTCGTCTTCCCATATGTTATATCGTATCAAGTCGTCTTTCGAAGTCAAGGGTTAATAGCGCCCTGACTGGAGTTTTCTCCAGAAGCCGCTTCAACGCTCTCTCCATAAGTCGCTCCGCTTCAACGTTCTCCAACAGCGGCTCCGCTTCAACGTTCGCTCCAGCAGCCGCTCCGCTTCAACGTTCGCTCCATAAGATGCTCCATGATCCAAAGTCGAAGCTTCAGCATTTTGCTCCATAAGTTTCAACGTCGTCTCCAAGGGCCGAAGCCGCTTCAACGCCTCCTTCCTGCCAAGGTTCGTGCCCGCGGCCGCCGCCCCCTCCTGCCGAGGATCATGTAGTAGTTGCCACTCCTTCTTTCCAAAGATTGTGTCGTAGCCATCACTCCTCCTTTCAAGGATCGTGTCGAAGCCGCCGCTCTTCCTTGTCGAGGATCGTGCCGTAGACGCCACTCCTTATTTCCAAGGGTCGTGCCACCACACTCCCCATGTCAAGGATCATGATTGCAACCAGCCAATTTTCGTAGTCGTGGCCACCTTTTGATCCATCCCGCTAAAGCTCGTGGTCCTGGACAGTTTGCTCGCTGACGCATCCAGCTAATCCCTTTACTTCCATGGACACCCATACAATTCCAGCCAACCTACTTTGTTCCCATAACAATGTAGTCTCTTCTGTTACATCTGTTGCCAGGAACTGTTGGCGCTCGTTTGTTGATACCAGCCAGGGATTCACCATAGCAACAATCACTACAAAGATGGAAACCCGTAAAGCGCACTTGGGGACTGAGGATCTACACGGAATCCCTTCACTGTCAAATCTCAGAAGACAAGGTCAACTAAAATGTCATATCCACGACAAGGTCATCTACTCTTCAAGGGTGTAGCGTAAGAATATCATCACCTCTTTTTCTAGAAGAAGCCTGTAACACTTTACGAGGCCGCGGTGGATCCCAAGCCTGCTCAGAGGAAATAACTTAAGAAACTAAAGAAAAGTGAGACTGGGGACTGCTCATCACAGTCCATCCCGACGACCATCAAAGATTCATGTGATAACTACAGAGATGCGGCTGAAACATTTTCTTGAAGAAACATAGGGAGCCACGATAAACAACATAACTCTCTCACTTCTACCTCTTCGCTATCCAAAATATTTCGTCCATTATGATATTCTGAGCATCCCAGTGTGAAATCCAGAAGAGTACAATAAGCTCGTATCAAATCCCTTGGACGTGGATTCAAGGCGATGCAATGAAAGTAGGCTACACGTGGGGACTACCAGCATGGGACGTTTTCACTCCCCTCAACCAGGTTATTTCTGATTTCAACATCATCACTGTCGAAGTTTTACGAGCCGCAGGAATTTCTCAACATGAAGCCGTACATGTGCATCGAATACCGTAAAAGAACGCCATAGAGATACATTCGCATGTTCGTCCATGACATCGGATCTAACAGAAATATAACTGGGGACTGCTCACTGCATCCCATTCCATACAATAGTCCAAGATTCAGACGATGGTTCGAAGGATGTATCTTGGAACAAAGTCCTTGAAAACTTGATAGCAGCATATCGACAACAGAACGTCTCCCAACCCATCTATTTCATCCAGTGACTCCGGAAGATTTTGACCGACAACGCAACCACAATCTCCAAGGTTACCCCTGACATGATCGTTGTCGATCATATATTTCATCCACTCGTCCCAAGAATGCGATGGAGTTTGGTAAATTTTGGAATCCACTGGAGAGACACTACAGACGAAAGCACCGATCCGGACGAGCAACATAAAACAGAAGAGGGTCGATACCTCTTTTCATGCGGACGGAGTTTCTAGAGTTTGAACCGAATAAAAGATTCCTTCTTTCTCCATGAACGGGAATAGATGACTGGACGCGACTACGCCACCTACCCGCAACATCCCTCCTGAATTCTTCCTGAGTTTTACTGTCGGAATTTTTTCACCTACTAAAAAAAAATCAAAACCTAAATATACCAGCATTGGGAGATAGGAAATTCTTTTCCGATCGGAATGGAGGGGCGGACCGTCAAAATCCGAGTTCGTACGAGAATTCTACAACGATTTTAGTAAGGGGCGCTAATTAGGGTTTCGACATGCCAAACCCTAATTTAGACAAAGTTGCCATCATTCCACGGAACTGAAGCCATTCGTCATCCTTCCACGGAACTGAAGCCATGTAACGATCCTCGAGCTCGTCAACGCAATTAGACCAGTCAAGAGACGACTAAGCCGTTATTGACTCGATTAATTAGAGATGAACGTAATTAATAGAAATTAATCAAAGAAATATCTAGATACGAAATTAGTATCACTAGGTAGATCTCGAAAAGTTATGCGAATTAGACTATTCGAACGTGTCTTTCGGATACTAGACGAAGAAGATAACATCAGATTTGTACGAGGGCGCAAAGTAGTCATTTTACATCTTTTTTATCTTCGGCCTTATCATCCTAACATGTCGAAGACAAATTCGTTTTCTCTTTTCTTCCTTCTCTCTTCGTTCTTATCTCCTTCTTCTTCTGTTCTCTGTCGAATTCAATTCATAGAATTGAGTTAAATCTTGTGAGTTATTCAAAGAAACTTAGTTAGCTTGATGAACTGAAGAAGATGAAGTTAGAATTGAAGTTGTTGGAGTTCCAGGAGAAGAAGAAGGTGATGTTGGTGTTAGATTGAAGTTAGGGTTCGTGTAGAACTGATGATGATATAGTGTTATTAATGGATGAAGAGAAGAGGGGTTGCTGTTGAATTGATGTGATAAAGCTGTTCTACTGTGGAAACGAAAGAAGAAGGTAAATCAGTGTTTAAATTTAGGGTTCCTATGTTGATTGATTTCTTTATGAAATTGAGTTTAGTTTGGTATTATATTCCATGGTTTTGCTGTTAATTATGGTAGACATGATTGTGTGGAGTTTAATTTTGGTTTCATATAGAATTAGGGTTTTCCCCTGTTCTTCCCCAAATCCAGAAGTTAGGATTTCTTGTGATTTAGGGTGTCTGAATTGGAATTAGCAGATGAGAAAGATGAATTGGTGAATTGGGAATTGTAATTGGTGCTGGTGGTACAGTTTAGAAGTATTAATGCTTAACTTCTGATTTTGAAGTTGAACTGCAAATGAAGAACTGGTGATGATATATCCTTAAATGGAAGTAGAAATTGGTGGATATGAGTGGATGGTTTGGTTGAGCAAGAATTGCATATTAAGGATTTTGTTTATAATAATGATAGTGAAATTACAGATGAAGAGGAGATTCAGGAAATGGCTGTTGATGAAACTCAAATTGCAGGTGAAGAACATGAAGAAGCTGTTTGTGTTATTCAACTGTTGGTGGAGCTCAAGTAAATGGAACCGAAGTTATAAGTTGAATTACAGAGTATGTAGAAGATGAATTGAGAGTTGTATTGCAGATGTGGATGTGAACTGGTGGTGTTGGAGTTGTTGAATGTTTGAAGCTTTTGTGTTGCAGCAGATGGAACTGAACTTGGAGGTGTTAGACTAAATCTAAATTGAATCAGATCATGAATTGGTTGCAGGTATTGGAGTTTAAATGGTGCAGTTGGATATGAATGTATCAAGATATGGAAGTGGTGATAGGGTTAATGAATGTGAAGTACTAGAGTTGCTGTTGGAGTTAGAGATAAATTGGTGGAGATTGTTTCTGGTTGAACTTCAGGTGGTTGTAAAGATGAATGCAATTGGTGGACTTGAAACTTAATTGAGTAATAGCAGTTCATGAGTTGAAGTGTCAACAGATTAGAGAGTTGAGTTGACTGTGTTGCAAGTTACAGTTCAAGTTATAAGTAATGATACAAGTTTTGTAAAGTGGATTGAGTTATGAAATTGTCTTTAAATGATAATAGAGGTTGTAGTTGAGCTGGAATGAGAACAAGAATGGAGATGGAGTTGCAGAGTTGGTATCGTCTGGAATTGGTTGAAATGATAATGATGTTGCTGCTGGGATTCAAGTCGAATATGCAGAGAATAGGGGATGGATGTGTTTGAGTTGCAGTTGGTGCAATCTAGGAATTAGTTATATCTCTTAGATGTTGTCTATGCAATTAGGATGTTTTGCTGAAGTTGTTTATTTTGTGATAATGAATGTATGAACTTCTGTTTTCTTAAACTTAGACCTGTTAGTCATCCTAGTCAGATTGTCTGACCGACTCTACTCTTACCTGACTTAGCTAATCTGACTGATTTGAATCGGTTCGACTCAGAACTGGCTCAGTGAGCCAAAACCAGACTTGACCAGTTGACCTGACTTTGAATAGTTTGACCTTACTTGACCAGGACCTTGACCTTGAATGGACGTTGACTCTTAGTTGATCAGTTTTATCAGGCCTTGTGTTATTGGGCCGAGCTTAGTGGGCTTGGGCTTAGTGCCATGTTATCTGAGTTTGACGATTTGGACCTCTTATGGCCCGACTTAGCCTTTGGTTCCTTCTACAAAGTTGTAGATATTCTTAAGACATATCTATTGGACTATAGAATCATCCTAATTGAATTAGTAAACCTTTGTTGTGCTAAAAATAGATAAAGAAAGGTATAAAACCATAAATGGGCCTAGAACAATTAGATAGGTCACTTAGTCTTTAACTCGAGATTTGTATGAGATTATGTTATGAGTTTTGTATGAGCCTTTTGGATAATCTCTAGAATGCTTCTCTGATTAACAGTTACTCTTTATCAACACCGAACGATTCAAAAGACGAACCGGTGGATTGTACATCTCGAGGTAGGTGAGGCTTGTCATCAAAAGAGGTGGGACTCGATAACGAAACTCTCTTGTATTCATTATTGTTTTACAAATCTATCTTTTGTGGAATCCATGCATATCTTTGTTACTATATGATAGTGTATGCATGTGTTATGTGTGTAATACAAACTAGTTTTATTTTACATTTTGGGATGGGCTTGGATCTTAGGAAACAACTAATATCTGTGTTTTGGGAGTACTTATTTATTTTCAAAAAGTGATTATTTCCATTGACTGGAAAGTGTTTACAATCTTTACTTATTGATAGCATGAAAAGGAGGAGGTTTCCTTTTGATTGGTGTGTGATGTGGTTGCCCAAAAGGTATATCTATATTTATGCGCTAAAGGAGTGAAAATTGCTGACAACTAATAAGCTATCTAGGTGTGTACTCGTGTCACCAAATATTACTTTCCCTATTTCTGTACGAGCAGCGCATGTCTCGTACATGGATGTTTACGGTTCTTTTAAATTACTTTCAAAAGCTATTATATTATGTTTTGGTGTTTGGAGAGAATGATGTTGAGAATCTTATGTCTGATTGTTGGACTTGATTTGCGAGAGTACAGGGATATCCATGATTAAGTTCTTCCTTCGGATGTAATGTTAACACCATCATTTCTTTTTAGATACTTGTTATGTAGAGTGCGCGTGTATTGAGTTACTTGTAAGGTACCAATCTTATCTGACTACGGGGCCACAAACCTCAGGGTGCTTTAATGATCATTAATGAATCCGCAAGAGTCACACCTTACTACTCCAAAGGAATACGTCGCTCAACTATTATTTATGTTGTGAATGTGTGCCGGTTTATTTGGTTGGTAGAACTTTATAATTTCAGTATTGCTATTATTTTAATATTCTTTATATGTTTTCCGTGTTTATTCGGTTTTCAGTAAAACCTGCATTGTGTTTAAATCATTCTAGTGATTACCTGAAAGCTAGTTGTTATTCCTACGGGGCACCCCTTTTAGGGATGATGTGCTCACCCATTCCCACTTTCAGTTTCAGAGACAGATTCAGATCAAGTTGTGCACGTGGCGATGAAAGCTTTGAGGAGTTGGTTGCGTTAGTTGGTTAGCTTCCGCTGTGTTTATTTTGTGTTTATATTTTACTTGTAAACCAACTCATTATTGTATATGTAACATCTAAGAGGAGTTCTTGTATTTATTTCAGAGAGGGTTTAGATTCAGGTAAATTTTTGTTTAGAACTTCTTTTTTAGTATTTTAAATAGATGTTTTAGATCGTTAGTGCCTTATTTTATAGCTAATTTCTTGGATTAGTCAGCTGCTAGCTTAGGGAGCGCTACAGACTTGGTATCAGAGCTCATTATTAGATCTTACATGGGCAATAATAGGATTAGCCAGTGCCAGTTAGAGAATTAGGTTAATTTAGAACTGGGTAATGGGCTGTGAGATAAATCTTAATTACTAAAAACAGTCAATAACTAAAAGATTTATGTATTGATATGGTTGATTTGCATAATATGTTGATGGTTTGTTCTTTGTTTTGTGTAGGTATGTTCTTTTATAAATTATGTAGTAAAAATTATAGGTGAAACCAGTTATGATAGAAGTTTAGAGATTAGTTAATTTTAATAAGTTAACACTTAAATAATCTAGCACTGGAGAATAGTGAGGTTTGTAATTCTGGTGTGTTTGTGTTGTCTTTGTTTGTAGGAAACCATTATCAGGTCTGACCAGCTTAGACATGGAAACTTACATTCATGGATTACCATTCATGTTAGGAGGACTTGCTTCTATTAGTGAACTGTTGGATCCTAAATTTTATTTAGAAGCCGATAGAGTACCTTTCCTCCTAATTAGAACTATTAGTCTATTGAAGTAGAGATAAAGTTAAATTGTAAAAGTAGTTAAGATAATAGTTCAACCATTAAAATCAATTATAATAGATGATAATAAGATCACTAATAATCATAACGATAAAAATAATAATTTGGATCAAGTAGCTAGGCAAGATTGTTAGTAATTATCCACGGTCATATTTTGCAGACTAATTAAAATTAGAAATAAGTTATTGTATTTTCAAAATCAGATAGATATTATAAGATTTATTATAGTAGACCTAAGAACGTGTAGATACACCGCGTAAAGTAAAAAGACTAAGTTTCTTAGTAATCTTATACCCAAATTATTTTTAGTTCAATAACTGAATTAGTAAATTATTAGAATTAAACAAATACGCATAGAGAAGTGATAATAGTATCTGAATGCTTAGTACAACAATAGACTTGAAAGTTAAAATAAATTCTTTACATTAATAGGAAAATCTAAAGACTATTAAAATACACATAAATTTTATGCAGACCGGAATTGAAATAATATTAGGCTACCAACGCTAATATATATGTATATATATATATATAGTATACAGACTCGATATGATTAGGTGAAATCAATTATAGTCATACTTAGAAAAATTAAGACTTAGTGTATCAACGGGACTATAAACAAACTAATAATGATAATAATAAAAAATGTAGAAAATAGTAACACTGCTGATAATAGTATTTCAATAATTTTGTTAATAGCAAATTTACAGTAGATAATAATATTTGGAAAATTTACATATAGTGTAACAGTAAGGTAAAATATCAGATATTATAGATTTACGTGAAATCAAATTTGGATTAGCTATATGAATAAATGTATAAATAATATATGACTACATCAAATTAATAAACTGCTAAATACTAAACTATAAACAATAGCGCGAAGAACTTAGACATACTTGTCTGTTAGAATCGAATTCACCATAGTGAGCTTAGAGACAATCTTTTTATGAATTAGAAAATTAGTCTATTGAACTTAGAGCTACAAATTATAGATTTTAGTTGTAGAAAGCCATATAGGGTTGTGTTTCATTTCTTGTTGTTGTGAACTCATTTAAAATGAGTTGAGTTTTCACGCTTTTGTAAGTATGAGTAGTACTTGCATTTAGTCGAGAGATAGTATTTTTCTTTAAGGTGGGGAATTTTGAACTTTTAGAAGGGCGCTTCAATTTTCGAGGACGAAAATGATATAAGGTGGGGAGAATGTAACGAGCCTCAAGCTCGTCAACGCAATTAGACCAGTCAAGAGACGACTGAGCCGTTATTGACTCGATTAATTAGAGACGAACATAATTAATAGAAATTAATCAAACAACGATCTAGATACGAAATTAGTATCACTAGGTAGATCTCGAAAAGTTATGCGAAGACTACTCGAACGTGTCTTTCGGATACCAGACGAAGAAGATAACATCAGATTTGTACGAGGGGGCAAAGTAGTCATTTTACATCTTTTTTTTATCTTCGGACTTATCATCCTAACGTGTCGGAGAGATTCATTTTCTCTTTTTTTCCTTCTCTCTTCGTTCTTATCTCCTTCTTCTTCTGTTCTTCCTCTGTCGAATTCAATTCATAGAATTGAGTTAAATCTTGTGAGTTATTCAAAGAAACTTAGTTAGCTTGATGAACTGAAGAAGATGAAGTTAAAATTGAAGTTGTTTGGGTTCCAGGAGAAGAAGAAGGTGATGTTGGTGTTAGATTGAAGTTAGGGTTCGTGTAGAACTGATGATGATATAGTGTTATTAATGGATGAAGAGAAGAGGGGTTGATGTTGAATTGATGTGATAAAGCTGTTCTACTGTGGAATCGAAAGAAGAAGGTAAATCAGTGTTTAAATTTAGGGTTCCTCTGTTGATTGATTTCTTTATGAAATTGAGTTTGGTTTGGTATTATATTCGATGGGTTTGCTGTTAATTATGGTAGACATGATTGTGTGGAGTTTAATTTTGGTTTCATATAGAATTAGGGTTTTCCCATGTTCTTCCCCAAATCCAGAAGTTAGGATTTCTTGTGATTTAGGGTGTCTGAAATGGAATTAGCAGATGAGAAAGATGAATTGGTGAATTAGAAATTGCAATTGGTACTGGTGGTACAGTTTAGAAGTATTAATGCTTAGCTTCTGATTTTGAAGTTGAACTGCAAATGAAGAACTAGTGATGATATATCTTTGAATAAAAGTAGAAATTGGTGGATATGAGTGGATGGTTTGGTTGAGCAAGAATTGCATATTAAGGATTTTGTTTATGATGATGATAGTGAAATTACAGATGAAGAGGAGATTCAAGAAATGGTTGTTGATGAAACTCAAATTGCAGGTGAAGAACATGAAAAAGTTGTTTGTGTTATTCAACTGTTGGTGGAGCTCAAGTGAATTGAACCGAAGTTATAAGTTGAATTACAAAGTATGTAGAAGATGAATTGAGAGTTGTATTGCAGCTGTGGATGTGAACTGGTGGTGTTGGAGTTGCTGAATGTTTGAAGCTTTTGTGTTGCAGCAGATGGAACTGAACTTGGAGGTGTTAGACTAAATCTAAATTGAATCAGATTATGAATTGGTTGCAGGTATTGGAGTTTAAATGGTGCAGTTGGATATGAATGTATCAAGATATGGAAGTGGTGATAGGGTTAATGAATGTGAAGTACTAGAGTTGTTGTTGGAGTTAGAGATGAATTGGTGGAGATTTTTTCTGGTTGAACTTCAGGTGGTAGTAAAGAAGAATAAAATTGGTGGAGTTGAAACTTGAGTAATAGCAGTTCATGAGTTGAAGTGTCAACAGATTAGAGAGTTGAGTTGACTGTATTGCAGTTACATATCAAGTTATAAGTAATGATACAAGTTTTGTAAAGTGGATTGAGTTATGAAATTGTCTTTAGATGATAATTGAGGTTGTAGTTGAGCTGGAATGAGAACAAGAATGGAAATGGAGTTGCAGAGTTGGTGCCGTCTGGAATTGGTTGAAGTGATAATGATGTTGCTGCTGGGATTCAAGTCGAATATGCATAGAATAGGGGATGGATGTGTTTGAGTTGCAGTTGGTGCAATATAAGAATTAGTTATATCTCTTAGATGTTGTCCATGCAATTAGGATGTTTTGCTGAAGTTGTTTATTTTGTGATAATGAATGTATGAACTTCTGTTTTCTTAAACTTAGACCTGTTAGTCGTCCTAGTCAGATTGTCTGACCGACTCTACTCTTAGCTGAATTAGTTAATTTGACTGAGTTGAATCGGTTCGACTCAGAACTGGCTCAGTGAGCCAAAACCAGACTTGACAAGTTGACCTGACTTTGAATAGTTTGACCTTACTTGACCAGGACCTTGACCTTGAATGGACATTGACTGTTAGTTGACAAATTTTATCAGGCCTTGTGTTATTGGGACGAGCTTAGTGGGCTTGGGCTTAGTGTCATGTTATCTTAGTTTGACGATTTGGACCTCTTATGGTCCGACTTAGCCTTTGGTTCCTTCTACAAAGTTGTAGATACTCTTAAGACATATATATTGGACTATAGAATCATCCTAATTGAATTAGTAAACCTTGGATGTGCTAAAAATATATTATGAAAGGTATAGAACCATAAGTGGGCCTAGAACAATCAGATTGTTCACTTAGTCTTTAACTCGAGATTTGTATGAGATTATGTTATGAGCCTTTTGGCTAATCTCGACAGTACTTCTGTGATTAACAGTTACTCATTATTAACAAAGAACGATTCAAAAGACGAACCAGTAGATTGTACATCTCGAGGTAGGCGAGGCTTGTCATCAAAAGAGGTGAGAATCGATAACGAAACTCTCTTGTATTCATTATTGTTTTACAAATCTATCTTTTGTGAAATCCATGCATATCTTTGTTACTATATGATAGTGTATGAATGTGTTATATGTGTGTAATACAAAGTAGTTTTATTTTACATTTTGGGATGGGCTTGGATCTTAGAAACAACTAATATCTGTGTTTTGGGAGTACTTATTTATTTTCACAAAGATTCTTTCCATCGACTGTAAAGTGGTTACAATCTTTACTTATTGATAGCATGAAAGGGAGGAGGTTTCCTTTTGATTGGTGTGTGATGTGGTTGCCCAAAAGGTATATCTATATTTATGCGCTAAATGAGTGAAAATTGCTGCCAACTAATAAGCTATCTAGGTGTGTACTCGTGTCACCGAATATTACTTTCCCTGTTTATGTACGGCCAGCGCATGTCTCATACATGGATGTTTACTGTTCTTTTAAATTACTTTCAAAAGCTATTATATTATGTTTTTGTGTTTGGAGAGAATGATGTTGAGAATCTTATGTCTAATTGTTGGACTTGATTTGCGAGAGTACAAGGATCTCCATGATTAAGTTCTTCCGTCGGATGTAATGTTAACACCATTATTTCTTTTTAGATACTTGTTATGTAGAGTGCGCGTACATTGAGGTATTTGTAAGGTACCAATCTTATCTGACTACGGGGCCACAAACCTCAGGGTGCTTTAATGATCATTAATGAATCCGCAAGAGTCACGCCTTACTACTCCAAAGGAATACGTCGCTCAACTACTATTTATGTTGTGAATGTGTGCCGGTTTATTTGGTTGGTAGAACTTTATAATTTCAGTATTGCTATTATTTTAATATTCTTTATATGTTTTCTGTGTTTTATCGGTTTTCAGTAAAACCTGCATTGTCTTTAAATCATTCTAGTGATTACTTGAAAGCTAGTTGTTATTCCTACGGGGCACCCCTTTTAGGGATGATGTGCTCATCCATTCCCACTTTCAGTTTCAGAGACAGATTCAGATCAAGTTGTGCACGTGGCGATGAAAGTTTTGAGGAGTTGGTTGCGTTAGTTGGTTAGCTTCCGTTATGTTTATTTTGTGTTTATATTTTATTTGTAAACCAACTTATTATTATATATGTAATATCTGAGAGGAGTTATTGTATTTATTTCAGAGAGGGTTTAGATTCGGGTTAATCTTTCTTTAGAACTTTTTTTTAAGTATTTTAAATAGATGTTTTAGATCGTTAATGCCTCATTTTATAACTAATCCCTTGGATTAGTCAGCTGTTAGCTTAGGGGGTGCTACAAGCCAGTCGTCATCCTTCCACGGAACTGAAGCCAGACGTCACCCTTCCACGGAACTGAAGCCAGTTTCCATCATTCCACGGAACTGAAGCCAGTTTCTACCTTTCCGCGGACTGAATCCAGTTTCCACCATTCCGCGGACTGAAGCCAAAGCCAGCGCCCGCGCCAAGTTTATGATAGAGGCTCCATTCCAAGACGACCAATGCTGGCGGCTCCATTCCAAGCCGACCAATGCCGACGACTTTATTCCAAGCCGACCAACGCTGACGGCTCCATTTTACGCCAAGTCTATGCTAGCGGCTCCCTTCCAAGCTGATTCCAACAGTCTGCGTCTCATCCAGCAACCATCTCTAACACCCCGCGGCCTAGCTTGCAGCACAGAATTTACGCAAAGCCACCAACGCAAGAGTCATGGATTCTCTTTACCTCCCGAGAAAAGGTTAGTCGGATCTTCCTGACCATCTTTTCATGATTTTCCGTTTCGATTTTGCCCTTGTCTGTCACCATCTCATGCTTACCTCGCAACAAGGCCCCTATTCCGAGCTAAGCAGGGGACTTAATCTTGATGGTGGATTTTAGCTTAGGGTTAAAATCGTAAAACCTTAATCTGACGTGGAGTCACTCTGTAAGGAAACGGAGCCGTGAGTACCAATATCTCTACTAGCACATTTATTGAGCCTTTCAATACGTCTACGAGAAATTTACCAGGGTACATTTTTTTACATATATGCTATGTTTCACGACAGAACCATCAGTACTGATTGGAATCATCTCCGCACATGTCAGCCACGCATGCTGGCAAACTATGCCAACCATGCCAGCCACACCTCCGCGCCAAAGGCATGCCAACCATGCCAGACGCACCACCGTGTCAATGGCATGCCAACCATGTCAGCCGCATCTCTGCGCCAAAGGCATGCCAACCGTGCCAGCCGCACCACCGTGCCAATGGCATGCCATGCCAGCCACATCTCCGTGCCAAAGGCATGCCAACCATGCTGGCCGGACCACCGTGCCAATGGCATGCCATGCCAGCCACATCTCCACGCCAAAGGCATGCCAACCATGCCAGCCGCACCACCGTGCCAATGACATGCCATATCAGCCACATCTCCGCGCCAGAGGCATGCCAACTATGCCAGCCTCACCACCGTGCCAATGGCATGCCATGCCATCCACATCTTCGCGCCAAAGGCATGCCAACCGTGCCACCCGCACCACCATGCCAATGGCATGCCATGCCAGCCACATCTCCGCGCCAAAGTCATGCCAACCATGCCGGCCGCACCACCGTGCCAATGGCATGCCATGCCAGCCACACCTCTGCGCCAAAGCCATGCCGACGATGATTCCATGCCGGTTGATGCCAAACGAAGGGTTGCAACAATCAAGGCCCGCCCTTCCTTCTAGGATGCAGTCTCAGCCGTCTAAGTTCGCCACCAAACGCGTGACAAGTTTTGGCCCAACGCCAAGCCCTAATTTTGGCCGCGCCTAAAAATATGCCAAAATCCTAGCTTGTCCACGCCTAAACCATGCCAAATCCATGTCGGCCATGCCTCCATGCCACCGTCTACCAAACGAAGGGTTGCAACAATCAACGGCCACCCTTCCTTATGAAATACAAATCTCAGCCGTCCAAGTTTTCCACCAAACGCATGACAACTCCTGGCCCAATGAAAAATTCCATAGTTCACGCAAAACCCTAATTTGGCCGCGCCTAAAACATGCCAAATCCATGCATCCATGCCGCTGGCTTCCAAACATAGGGTTGCAACAATCACCGGCTACCCCTCCTTCTGAGATGCAAATCTCAGCCGTACAAGATTGCTACCAAACCAAACGATCTGTGGCAACCTCTTGTCTGCGATGCCAAAGTTCCACGGTTTGTTCCAAAACCCTAATTTGGTCCATGCCAAGAGCATGCACGAGCCGTGCTGGCCATGCCTCCATGTCGCTGGCCGCCAAACGGAGGGTAGAAACAATCAACGGCCACCATTCCTCCTGAGATGCAGATCTCAGCCGTACAAGCTTGCCACCAAACGACTTGTGGCAATATCTTGGTTACGGTGCCAACTCTTGTCCAGGATGCTAAAACCCTAATTTGGCCACGGTGCTAAAGCCCTAATTTAGCCACAGCCATGCCTCCATGCCGCTGGCTGCCAAACGGAAGGTTGCAACAATTAACGACTATCCCTCCTCCTGAGATGCAGATCTCAGCCGTACAAACTTGCCACCAAACGACTTGTGGCAACCTTTGGCTATGCTGCCAACTCTTTGGCCACGACACACACTTAGCTATGCCAATTCTTTGGTCACGGCACCAAACCCTAATCATCCACGCCAAGAGCATGTGCAATCTATGCCAACACCATGGCCATGCCACTGGCTACCAACGGAAGGGAACTAAAATCAACGGCTAACCTTCCTCTCAAGATGCAAAATCTCGGCCGTCGAAGGTCACCACTGAACCGGAAAACCTCTCAATCTTAACTTGCCAAACAATAGCAACATGCTACACGTTTTCCACGAAAACACTCGACACATCAAAACATGTCACAAACTGGGGGATGCTCATCAGGGTATTGGTCTGGCAGTTTACAGCGTGCGGCGTACACTACGCCCGTTACAAGAAAGTGTCATAAGAGTGAGGCGGTTAGTAAATACAAGAAGTAATGGTGAAACGTTTCCTTCATTATGGAAACATCAATTCCATGCATTACCCACTTACCGCTTTCTTCCATTTACTCAACCGTTTCCACTTCTTACGAGACCAGGGTACGTTTCGTTGCGACTTGTATAAATAGGTCTCACCTATTTCCACCAAAGAACAAGTTTTGGTCAGGAGAATACAACACTCAGAAATCACTTGTTAGCTTCCCAATCTGCTAGCGTGTCACTTTCTGATACAAGTCATCAAACAACTACTCTTCCAGAATCAACTATTGTGGTCTCAACACTCTCTTCGCTTCCTTCCCTAAGACCAACCCTTCTCCTTCACTTTGTGACCGGAGCAAGTATGGAACGACCATTTCTTGGTTTAGACCGGATTTGTACAGATTGATCTCTCGAATCAAAGTACTCCCTTGCAGTATATTGTTTAGGGTTTAAACTCGTTTCTCACCCACATACACGAAATTACTGAAGTCAGCAGAAACCGTTTTCACCCTCAAACAACAACATTTCTCTGATGCTGAAAATTGAGTTAACTCAAATCAGATTCCATGTAGAAGGTAGAAGATCTCCCTTCCTCAACCATTTCTCCAGTCTTTAAACCAACGAGTTTCATTAAAGGAATCGATAACGAATTAAATACATCTCCAGCCTGTTGATAAACAAGAAAATCTATCAAAAATCATAACTTAGAAATTTATAAGAAATAGGGAAATTTCAAAATGAAATAGAATTTAATTACATCGGGTAAACCCGTCTTGATCTGAGATTTGAGGGTGTGGAATGAAGTTTTCAGTTGTCCTTGATGATGAACGATCTTTAAGAGCTTCTTATGAAAATCTACAGGTAATGGAGTTTGGGGTTTTTGAGCTCCTTTGCGTTTCACCATTTTTCAGTTTTTCTGGAAGAAATAATACCTCGTCTGGAAATGTAAATGAAATATGAATTTAAAATGTAAAGCTTTGTAAAATACTTGGGAGTCGAACTCGTGGACGTGGACACACTAGGCAGATAGTTATTAGGCCGACCGAGAAAAGCGAGGAAGGACTCTATAGCTTAGTTTGGTATTGATGTGAGTTTAAAAAAAATGCTTTTTTGTTGTGTTGTGTTGTTGTTGTGTTGTGCTATGGAAATAAATCGACATGATGTTTGAACTATAATTTAAAATCACTGAGAAATTAACAAACTACAAATTTTGTTTGGTAAACTTTTATTTTAAAGTGTTGGGACGTAGTTAATGACGAAAATAGACATAATTTAAAAATTAGTTTTATAAATTATATTTTTAATTTTAATATTATAAGCAAAAAAAAAAAGAATTAATAATAATAAAATATATTGTTTTCCTAAAAGAGGTCTTTGGGGCAAAAAAGTCAACGTGATGTAACAGTTTTTTACTTACGGGGTTGGAATCTTTCTCTTCCGTACATATTTCTTCCTCATTTCGAAATTTATGAAGTGGGTGGAGTCTTTGGAATGACAATTGGTATTTTTATTACATTAGCTAAAGATTATTGTTTCTGTTCATTCTTATTACAACAAGATGGACTTTACCTAAGATGACAATGGATCAACTATTAAACGTCGTTTAATTGGGGGCCCCAAGAAATAATTAGGGGCCCTAAATTTTTATCCCCACCCATGGGAGGCGGATAAGGGGTGACTAAATCTAGTCAAAAGACTAGATTACCCCAACCCTTAGGATTGTGACACGTGTCATCCTATTTATTTTTCTTATTTAATTAATTATTTTAAAAAAATATTTAGTTTTCTAATAAATAAAATTACTATATTAAATTTTAAAATAAAGTCATCATACAAAGCTTTTGGTTGGTAACCTAGCAACAAGCTGGGCTCCAACTTCCCTTTGAAAAGCAACACCTAATATATAAAAAATGAAATTACCTAAGCTACTACTAGCATCATTTCTAATAATATTTTTTGGAAAAATTATTTTTTTAATTTTATTATTTTTTAATAATTTTTCTGAAAATTGTTATTTTTTAATAAACATTTTCTATACCTTTTTTGCAGTTTTTTTTTTGAGAATTTTAATTCCATTTAAAAAATATATTGGATATAAAAATTTGAGTCGTCAAAATTCTAAATTTTAACAATGACGACTATTGTAAGTTTTGAAACTGTAAAAGTCGTCACAGTTCAAATTTGTAGACACTAACGACTCAACCAAATCGTCATAGTATAAATTTATTTATCATAACGACTCTACATAAATAAATTAGAGTCTTCATTGCCTTAAATTTTAACCACAACGAATCTTGTCAATTTTGAAACAGAAATAGACTTCTATAAATGCTATTGCAGTCGTCATAATTCAATATTTTAATCATGACGACTCTTGTAAATTTTAAAACTGATATTGATCATGAATAGTCGTCACTTTTTAATTTATAGAATAATGACGACTCTTTAAAGTCGTCGGTGCATGAATTTAAAGAGTGACAATTTTTTTAACCATAACGACTCTTGTCAATTTCGAAACAGAAATAGACTTCTAAAGTTATTACAGTCGTCATAATTCAATATTTTAATCATAACGACTCTTGTAAATTTTAAAACTGATATTGATCATGAAAAGTCGTCACCTTTTAATTTATAGAAGAATGACAGACTCTTTAAAGTCTTCAGTGTATGAATTTAAAGAGTGATGATTTTTCATAATAATTTGTTGACATGATGAAAAGTGGTTGTAATTTAATACCGTGACGGCTTTTCATGTGAATCTGGAAAAAAAAAGGTAACTTTTTTTGGAAGTTAAAAAAGGATTAAGAAAAATGAATTTTTTTTATTAAACCCTAATTAAATAAGATTATCCCTAATGAAAGAGGGGCAAATTAGCCATTACATAAAATATTTGGATAAGATGTTTTCAAAATTAGGTTTGGGTGACCTTTTTTGTCCTCTAGTGTGAGGCCCCTAATTGTTTTTTGGGCCCCCCAATTAAACGAGGCTATTAAATCTTAGGTGGAAGTTTTTTTTTACCTATTTCTCAAGGGAATCTATTATTGACAACTTCTTTCCAACTCTTTTCACTCTAAGGGCATAAGATATTCTATTCTCGATTTAGAACTTCTCTCAAACAAGAGAAAAGACTTAAAAATTTTCATAAATATTCACGATATGCTCCCTATGGTAACCGAGTTCATTAATTATGGTCAACAAAAAGTAAGAGATGCAAGATATATTGGTCAAAGTTGCATGATTACCTTATCCCACACGAATCTTTTACCCGTAACTATTTAATATCCTTATGGAAAATTAATCACATCAGAGCGCTTCTGCGGTCTAATCCACTTTGAATTTGATAAATGCATTGCTTGTGAAGTATGGGTTCGTGTATGCCCTATAGATCTGCCCGTTGTTGATTGGAAATTGGAAACGGATATTCGAAAAAAAACGATTGCTTAACTATAGTATTGATTTTGGAATCTGTATTTTTTGTGGAACTGAGTTGAGTATTTTCCAACAAACTGTTTATCAATGACTGAAAAATATGAAGTTTATACATATGATCGTCACGAATTGAATTATAACCAAATTTTTTTGGGACGGTTACCGATGACAGTAAGTGGACATTACACAATTATGAATTCTACTCAAATAAAAAAAAGCCACATGTAAACTTCTTGATTCAAGAACTATTACCGATTACTAAGATTATGTTTTAATATAAAGGAGCGGAACTTCTTTTATTTTGTTCGGTTAATAACTAAAAAAAACGCTCTTATTGATTGGTGATTCGCGAGAATCACGGCTTAATTTGGATAAAAAATAATATATCCGCGAGAATTTCGATATATAAGCAATCAGATAGAGAAATGGAATCAATTAATCTATCTACATCAACCCACACCACGTATATGATTAAATTTAATAAGTAACTTATCATAAAAATAGGGTAACTTTCTTTTTGTGTCTAGTCAATAGGATTATGAAACATTTCGACTTATTTATTCCTTATTTTACATATAATGGATTTAACTGAACCAATACATGATTTTCTTTTAGTTTTTTTGGGATTGGGTCTTATAGTAGGAGGTCTAGGAGTGGTATTACTTACTAATCCTATTTTTTCTGCCTTTTCATCGGGATTGGTTCTTGTTTGTATATCCTTATTTCATATTCCATCGAATTCTCATTTTATAGCTGTTGTACAACTCCTTATTTATGTGGGAACCATAAATGTCTTAATTTTATTCGTTGTTATGTGAAAAGACGAGGGTACCCAAATATACATCAATCTAAAAATTTTCCTACCTATAAGTCCTTTCTTCGAAAGTGATTGTCTATGGACTGAGTTGGGACAATACAACTAATCGTTTCACACTTCGTGTGATCGTCTATGGATACGAGATCGAGATAATACAACAACGAAGTATGTTTACTTGATAAAGAGGTTCAGACTTAACCAAACACAATAGGATTACTTATCAAGTAAATAGGAATTAACGTTTGTGTGATTTACTTTAATTATAATAAAACAATTATAATGCGGAAATATAAAGTAAATGACACAGCAAGATTTTGTTAACGAAGAAACCGCAAATGCAGAAAAACCTCGGGACCTTGTCCAGAATTGGATACTCTCAGGATTAAGCCGCTATACAAAATAAACCAACTTCGTATAGTTGAGACCAATCAATTCGAAGTATAGTTCACCTAGTTCCGTCTGTATTCCCATTCCTCCAACTTATGAATAAGTCACGTACTTGGAACAATTCCTTTGGTTCGTATTCCAAACAGTAAAGGAACAACAAATCTGTTTGGTATCAACTCTCTTCAACCAAGTGATATGAGTTGGACAAAGGCTCTTATGTTTATCTAAATAAACTCCTTCGTCAGGTCCTTAGATCTATCTTATTATCAACTACCGAAGTAATTGTTAAGATTTTGCAATCAATACTTTTAATCACACAGAATTGTATTGATGCCGTTCTACACAACTAATCAATCTAATCTATCACAAGGATAAACCGATTATAGTTGTATCCTCTTTTACCGAAACAAGTATTGTGCACACCACCAAATCAGAAATCTTCAATATATTCTTTGTCTTCAAATCTTCTTAGATCTTCAATAAACACCCGCACACAACAACTTGAATCTCTTGTAATCAATCAAACACAGAACGGGGTCTGTTAACAATGGATTATCACAAGACGTCTTTTGATCTACAAATAGTCTAAAGAACTATGTCGAAACTTCGATCTAGTTTGAGTGAATTTTATATCACAAGAGAAGATTCTCAATCATAAACAAACTAGGTGCAATAAAAGTTTAACCACCGTTAGTCAATCAAATCAATCGAAAACAAAAGATAAACCGCAATTATCTAGTTTCCCACCAAAGGTACTAATATAGCTTCTCAATCCCAAATAAGACTTTAAACTGAGCGGCCGTAAGAGATTTCGCCTAATTAGGTTACTCTCCTCTCCGAATAGGAAGCTTCACCAGTAACAACACAACCGAGGAATTTCGCTGTCACGAAGGACTAGTTTGCTAGAAATGAAAACTTCAAGTATTTATAGACAAGGAAGTTTGGACACCAAGGAATTCCAAAAGCGAAAATATTCTCAAGATATGCATTAAAGATCAGGTTCAGTTTCCATAATTCCTGGAAATGCTCTGTCCAAAATAATGATCGAAAATCTCTTGGAAAATCTCTAACTAGTAAATGCACATTACTAATTCTCATTTTCTTAAAATAAAATTAAAAACCTTAATTAAAAGATTCTTAACTTAAATATATTCGATCCTGAGATTTTCTTCCTTTAGATATTAAGGAATAACTTTGAACAATTAAATATTAACATTAATACACGTGTTCAAAGTATGACGACATCCTTACTTTGTAAGTCCTCTTTCATACTTACAACCTTGAAATCGATTTTCCACACTTCCAAACAAGTTTATAATTGGTTCATCTGACTTTCAAGAACTATGTGATTGATCAAGAACACTCAATCACACATCATGGGTTTAACGGTTCTATCAAAACAAGTTTCAGTTCTACCCCATGTGAGTACTGTGCATAGTCACACTAGCTTTCCAAAATTCGGTTGACTAGGTACTAGGATCGGTTCCCCACATATATATGGTATCTAACTTATACTTGCTGCACATGTTCATAGGATCGGTTCCCCTTTGCCTAAAAACGTGTTGCACATGTCCATAGGATCGGTTCCCCTTTCTGCTATAAACTTGTTGCACCTCATACAAGGATCGATTCCCATTTGTGATGTGTTGCACCTCTAACTAGGATCGGTTCCCCTTTACCCAAAGTTGGTCTTACACAAATCACAAACTTACTATCTCAGGTGATTACTTAAGATCGGTTTCACTAATAAAAGTCATACCAATACAAAAGTCAGGCCTTTAGTTTTACCAAGAACACAAACAAGTCATGAGCGGTTATACTAATCACACATATTGGTTGTTCAAAATATATGCAATGAATAACAATACCAATAATGCCTAGTGATTTCCTTTTCGATTCACGAAACAAGTTCATGAATTTAAATCCTTAAAACACATATAAAACATTGTTTCCTAGGATGAAATCCCCAACTCATACCCATACATAATCACAATAGCATTCAAACGCTTATGTCGATGTCTTATCTACAAAGTTTAATGGTTAAGCAATAAACCTCGTATTGTATTCCTTAATACTATGTCTATCTAGAGTTCAATCATGCTTCGCAGTTTTGTTTTCAATATGCACGACTTGAAAGATACGTTAGGGAATGAAACAGTTGAATTCAAATATCACTAACCTCAAGTGGAAGGATGATATTGTCGTTGTAGCTACTTGCTTCTTTACTTCTTCAAGTCTTCACAATACTTGTAATGTCTCATATCCTAATACTTTCAATCTAACCTATACGAAGTTGACTCTAGTACATAATCAAGCGACTCTTTAAATGAGTTTTGATTCACTAAAATATGACAACCAAACTTGACATACCAACGCTTGGTGGGTTCAACCGAGCTATGCTCTAACAATCTTCCCCTTTGTCAATTTTAGTGACAAAACTCTTACATCATATGGATAAACAAATTACAAGGATTCATTACACCTACTCTTGATTCCCAAATTCAATAGCACAATAATATGCATACATTCAGTCCTTAAAATGCCGCTGTTGACATTATAATAACAAAGCTAATACTCTCCCTAAAGGTAAGATAGGTAGATTTTCAATCCGCACGTCTTTGTTATTCCCTTTGTAGGTATAATATGTTACTCCCCTTTAGTCTATGATTTCACACTTTTTTTAGATAAACGTTTAAGCACAACTGTGATTTCCCTTAGTGATACCAATCAGTATAAATCAATGCCGGTATCACTTGTTTACTCCATATATTTCTCCCCCTTTTTGTCACAAAATGACAAAGAAACGAAAAAATATAGGACAAACTGAAAGGATCTTACAAATCTCACAAGACTTTCAACCCATAGAGTTAAGCACGAGGGTTCCACATACCATTTTTGATAACCAATATCAAAACCGAAACTACAAGTAGTTTATTTTGATATGTTACCAAGGAAACAATTGCGCGAAGCAATTTTCCCTAATAGTTTAGCAAACCAAAAAATTGACCAAGCACCTTAGTCCCTTTGCTAAACCGATTGTACAAATACAATCGCTTATTCGATAAGACCAAAATAAAGATAACTCTATTTTTCTCATCAGGTTCTAATTATCCATATAACTTAGACATTTAGATTTTAAACAAGACAAGTACTAGGTTAGTTAACTAGTATTTCTTGGTAATTCATTCGATTAGACTTGAATAATCGAAACCTCCACTTTGATAAATCTAACTAATATCAGAATTAACTTAGTTTCTCTTATCCGGAATCAAATTGGACTAAACAATTCATCCCACAAACCTTTTCTTTCATTAAGCCATAAATAATTCATACAAACCAAATAAATAAACTTGCATAATTATTCACCTCAACCGGAAGCAATTGAAGCAACATAGACATTAAAGCACCGCAATTGCACCGTAATTTTGTAAGACTAAACAATTGATACCACACAATAAAGCAAGATAACAATAGTTTTTCTTAACCGGAAACAATTGAATCACACACATATCCATACACAAATAATGGAATCATCAATTGTACCGATTTTTTTTTAAGCAAAAGCAATAAATATATGAAATAAAATCAGGCTTTTCTTAAACAGGAAAACGATTAACTAACAAACTTGTTACCTCAAATTTCGCATCCTATTCTCCAATATGTTTGCATCTTCGTCCAGTGAGAATTGATATCGAAATATCATCATGTTTTCATCCTTATGCAAAAAAAAAAAAGAATAACAACAACCAACCTTTACCAGAGAAAGGTTGAAAATCGATTTTAAAAATTGCAAGCAAAAGTTGAAAACTGCAGAAACACATATGCTTTTATGCTAAACCAAAACCGATTCAACATATTGTGACTTTTTCACATATTTTTTCTATCAGAACCCCTCATGATTCTTTGATAAAGCCTACCAACATGGGATATAACTTAATCCTGCTAAACCAAAAAGTCACCCAAACCATAAGGGTTCACAAAATTATGAGATCGAATATCAAGGTAATAAAACCAAAATCAAACATCCCATAAACATACATAGCAATAATATAAAGCATTCAAGCACAGGCTATGTAAATGCAAACTATCACAAAAAAAATTATAAATCAAACAATTTTATTTATAATAGTTTTATTCATAATGGACCTGATACAATCATTGAAATAAATAAAAAATTGATGTTTATTTCCTTTTGCAACTCAGTCCTTCATATCAGTGCTAAATGAAAGCGGATTACTACTTTCAGTCTTCAGCTTTTGAATTTCTTCAAGTAGAAAACCTTGTTGCTTGACCAAAATTTCTTGCAGGTGAGAAATTTTCGTGAAGGATTCTGCAAGAGCATGTAATTTCGTCTTTGATTGAGCACAAAAGTGTGTAAATGCTTCAATACACTGATCTTTCCTCAGCGTACTCTCTTTCCTTCTTGATAAGCCAATCTCCCTTTTTGATTTTACTCTTAATATCAAGAGACGATCCAGACTTATTCTTAAGATGATCTTTCTGATCTAACATCTTTTCCAGAGAAGCTATTTGATCCAGACCCATAGTTCGGACAACGAATGACCAAAGTAGGGGAAATATCTTTTTATAATTTTCATACTACCGAAAATATAATATTCCTAAAAATACGAATATATCAAATTTCTTCAAATACTAGATATTATTTCCATAATCTACACAAAAGTGCCTTGATTTTTGTTCTTCCTCACTCAAAGATTTGGTACACGTGGTGAGGAAGAAATTCTAATACCGATCAGGTGTCATCAGTATGAGATTTTCTCTTATTATGGAATTTTGAACAACCAGAGTGTTCTTGATCTAGTATAGTATGAAAATATCTCCTTTTGTTACCTCGAACCAATGAAGTATCTTGAGATTGAATGGAATTGCACATGCAATTCTTAGCAATTCTTAGCAATTATGTTTTTGAGACAGTTTTTGCATCTTGTCTTATTTTTCCCTTTTCCATTAGATGACTTAATAACATCGGAAGACATATCTATTCTTAAAATGGTTAAATCACTAATGGAGGAGGAAGGAATAAGATTAAAAACTAATGCAATATTAGTTGTTTCCTCTTCTTCAGAATCATATGAATCAGAGGGCTCATCTAGATTTACAGCTAGAGCCTTGCTTCTAGTATATTTCTTAAGATTGGGAAAGTCTTTAGCAATATGACCAAACCCTTTACACTTGAAGAATTTCGGATGATAATCATCATCTTCTTCATGATACTTTTTGATAGGAACTCGATCTGTGGACGAGAAGATCAATGAGTATCCTTAATGAATCTCTTATTTCTTTTCTTTAAGAGATCTCGAAACTGTCTAGTAATCAATGATAATGATTGTTCAATTTCATCATCAGAATTTTCTGCAATCTGTTCATCTGAATCATCCATCTGTCTATTCCTCTCCATTGGAGCTTTCCGAATTTTTGCAGCTTTAAAATCAATTCCTTTATTTTGAATAGACTGTGATTCATTATCAAATATCTTTAACTTACTAATGAGTGTGCTTTGTGAGAGAGTTGAAAGATCGTTTGCTTCTATGATTGCATGCTTCTTAGGATCGTATCTAGATGGCAACGATCTGAGAATTTTGCATATTATATCTTTTCAGAAATAGTCTTTCCTAACGAGAAAGAAGCATTAATTATCTCAGAGAGTTAATATGAAACTCTTCAAAAGTGTTGGTGTCATCCATTCGAAGGTTTTCCCAATCGGAAGTGAGAGTTTGAAGTCTAGCTTCTTTCTTTGATGAATTTCCTTCGAACATGATCTGAAGATTATCCCAAGCTTCTTTCGAAGTTTGACATGTTGATACATGATGTTGTAGATCACGGATTACAGCATGTATAATAACATTCAAACCATCTGAATTCTGCTTTGCAAGTGCCTTTTCTTCGTTCGAAAAATCTACTATGCGTTTAAACACAGTTTCTGAAATTTCTATCTTTGGACGAATATAACCATCGACGACTAATAGCCATGTATTAAAGTCTCGTGATTGAAGAAAATATCTCATAGCAGATTTCCACCATAGATAGTTTGTTCTGTCAAATCTTGGCGGTATGTTAATTGAAGTCGATTCATGAGAACTCGAGTTCATTCTTATAGGTTGGATCGCACCAAACACAGATTGTTAGATCTTTTCGTATTTTCCTGCTCTGGTACCAATTGAAAGACGAGGCTACCCAAATATACCTTAATCTAAAACTTTTCCTACCTATAAGTTCTTTCTCCGAAAGTGATTGTCTATGGACTGAGTCGAGACAATAGAACTAATCGGTTCACACTTCGTGTGATCGTATATGGATACGATATCGAGACAATACAACAACGAAGTATGTTTACTTGATAAAGAGGTTCGGACTTAACCAAACACAATAGAATTACTTATCAAGTAAATAGGAATTAACGTTGGTGCGATTTACTTTAATTATAATAAAACAATTATAATACGGAAATATAAAGTAAATGACACATCAAGATTTTGTTGACGAGGAAACCGTAAATGCAGAAAAACCCGGGACCTTGTTCATAATTGAATACTCCCAGGATTAAGCCACTATACAAAATAAACCAACTTCGTATAATTGGGACCAAGCAACTAAACCTATAGTTCACCTAGTTCCGTCTGTATTCCCACGCCTCCAACTTTTGAATAAGTCACGTACTTGAAACAATTCCTTTGGTTCGTATTCCAAACAGTAAAGGAACAACAAATCTGTTTGGTATCAACTCTCTTCAACCAAGTGATATGAGTTGGACAAAGGCTCTTCTGTTTATCTCAATAAACTCCTTCATCGGGTCCTTAGATCTATCTTATTATCAACTACCGAAGTAATTTTTAAGATTTTTCAATAAATACTTTTAATCACACAGAATTGTATTGATGCCGATCTACACAACTAATCAATCTAATCTATCACAAGGATAAACTGATTATAGTTGGATCCTCTTTTACCGAAACAAGTATTGTGCACACCAAAGATTATGAACCCCAAATCAGAAATCTTCAATATATTCTTTGTCTTCAAATCTTCTTAGATCTTCAATAAACACCTGCACACACCAGCTTGAATCTCTTGTGATCAATCATGCACAGAACGGAGTCTGTTAACAATGGATTATCACAAGACGCCTTTAGATCTACAAAGAGTCTAAAGATCCCAGTCGAAACTTCGATCTAGTTTGAGTGAATCTTATATCAGAAGAGAATATTCTCAATCATAAATAAACTAGGTGCAATAAAAGTTCAACCACCGTTAGTCAATCAAATCAATCGAAAACAAAAGATAAACCGCAATTATCTAGTTTCCCACCAATGGTACTAATAGAGCTTCCCAATCCCAAAAAAGACTTTAAACTGAGCGGCCGTAAGATATTTCGCCTAATTAGGTTACTCTCCTCTCCGAATAGGAAGCTTCATCAGTAACAACACAACCGAGGAAGTTCGCTGTCACGAAGGAATAGTTTTCTAGAAATGCAAACTTCAAGTATTTATAGACAAGGAAGTTTGGACACCAAGGAATTCCAAAAGCGAAAATATTCTCAAGATATGCATTAAATCTCAGGTTCGGTTTCCATAATTCCTGTAAATGCTATGTCCAAAATAATGATCAAAAATCTCTTGGAAAATCTCTAATTAGTAAATGCACATTACTAATTATCATTTTCCTAAAATAAAATCAAAAACCTTAATTAAAAGATTCTTAACTTATATATATTCGATCTGTGATTTTCTTCCTTTAGCTATTAAGGAATAACTTTGAACAATTAAAGATAAACATTCACTACACGTGTTCAAAGTATGTCGACATCCTTACTTTGTAAGTCCTCTTTCATACTTATAACCTTGAAACCGATTTGCCACACTTCCAGACAAGTTTAGAATTGGTTCATCTGACTTTCAAGAACTATGTCATTGATCAAGAGCACTCAATCACAAATCATGAGTTTAACGGTTCTACCAAAACAAGTTTCGGTTCTACCTCGATGTGAGTACTTTGCATAGTCACACAATCTTTCCAAAATTCGGTTGACTAGGTACTAGGATCGGTTCCCCACATATATATGGTATCTAATTTGTACTTGATGCACATGTCCATAGGATCGGTTTCCCTTTGCCTAAAAACGTGTTGCACATGTCCATAGGATCGGTTCCCCTTTTTGCTATAAGTTTGATGCACCTCATACAAGGATCGATTTCCCTTTGTGATGTGTTGCACCTCTTACTAGGATCGGTTCCCCTTTACCCAGAGTTGGTCTTACACAAATCACAAACTCGATCATACCATCTCAGGTGATTACTTAAGATCGGTTACACTAATAAAAGTCATACCAATACAAAAGTCAGGCTTTTGTGAATAGTTTTACCAAGAACACAAACAAGTCATGAGCGGTTATACTAATCACACATATTGGTTGTTCAAAATATATGCAATGAATAACAATACCAATAATGCCTAACGATTTCCTTTTCGATTCACGAAACAAGTTCATGAATTTAATTCCTTAAAACACATATAAAACATTGTTTTCTATGATGAAATCCCCACCTCATACCCATACATAATCACAATAGCATTCAAACGCTTATGTCGGTGTCTTATCTACAAAGTTTAATGGTTAAGCAATAAACCTCGTATTTGTACCTACGGTTTGGTTGAGAATGCTTTCCAACCCGTAAGCTTCCCTGGATTTGCATACGGCTTGATTTCCTCGCCGTAACTCTGACTTTGAGACTTCTCTCTCGTTCTGAAATGGATTGTTTTCTCTTCTTAGCTCTTACAACCCCGATTACGTTGACTTTGGATGATTCACCCGAGTAAACAAATAAAATAGAAAATAAGAGTAATACAAGGATAATATGCAAGAAATCCAACTAAAACAAGTATGGAATTGACATTCTTAACATGTAAATTAAGCACTTATCAGAGACTTTCAATGATTGGTTCTTAGTTCGTATCTCCTTGTGGGGTTTCTAAAATCCAATATATGAATCCTTATCTCTGGAGTAAAGTCACTCTTGTTGTTCTTTCGGGAATGACATCTTACGGGGGAGAGTTCTTAATTGAACTTGTGCTTAATTGCCAATTTTTTGTGGGGAGAAGCGATTGTGGAACATATAGGGTTTAATATGTATCTTAATAAACTCCTTGATGAAGTCACTAAGTTTCGACTCTGTGATATCATCTAAAGTAAAGTTGATATGTTTTTCTTTTGGTCAAGAAGTTCCTCTATGAAAATTTCATTAGGATCCCACCAGTTTTCGTACCTTTGCCAATTTATATTGACAAAAAGAAGGAAAATTATTTTGTAGTTCACACTACATATACATATGGTTTACGGATAATTATTTAAGGGGGAGTGGTTTTCATTGTGAGATGAAGTATTGACTAGGGGGGAGTGATACATATCACCGTAGTATTATTGTCAAAGTTGTGACACAATTGAACTTTGGTGCTGTGTAATAATACTATGATGGATCTTCAACAAGTACAGGATGAACACATGCAGAGTTGAAGAACCAAGGAAATTAAGCATGTAGGATTTTGGAGCTGTAATTCCTTTAACAAGTACAATCCATATGTAAAATGGTTTCGTCACTAAAATTCACAAAGGGGGAGATTGTTAGAGCACTGCTCGGTTGAACCCACTAGGTTGGTATGTCAAGTTAGTTTTCAATTTTAGTTTCCAAAATATGTTCTTGATTTATTATACTAAAGATAGTTTCGGACTAGATTAGGTCGAAGAAGTTGAATCAAAGCTATCCTTAAAGGATGAAGATTGAAGACTACAAGAATATATCAACAAGTACTTCATCAAAAAAGGTATGTGATTGATTTCATTTGGATTCTTGTTCAATTCTACCTTTCTAATCTATCAAGATAAATGCTCACTCTATGGAACAATTCCAATGACGGTAAATGTAAATTTATGTATATATACTTGAGGTTATTTGATTCATGGCCTTGGAGACAATAACCTTTATCCTTATGAAGAATCTCATGTTATAGTGAATGAGCTTACGAATCCAACGAGCCAAGAATCACTCAATTCCGAGTTATAACAATGAAGTTATGAGTGATTTATTAAAGTAACAATTATAAGTGTTGCTGTAATTGTTACAGTTCGTTAGTAGGAAACAATCCATGGGTTGTTTGTAACAATTCACGGACTTGAGCCCAATTACGTGACTAGAAGTCCTTTTTAGTCAAATTGGTGATGTTTCCTTGTCTAGGCAAGATGGCTATTAATCCAAACATATTTGATTACCATATTAAAGTGTTTGTGATAACTTTTAATTCCTAAGTTAAAATGTGATTTATTCACATAAATAGATATTTGCTAATTAATTATTTATGCACAATATTTGTAACTTAGGAAAGAATCCCATAATTAGGAGAGTCTTAAAAAAGGAAAATATCATAAACCCTAGCTTAGTTTTCAAGCTAACTTTTCACTATAAATAAAGGGTTCATGAGTTTACACGTTTTCATCCCCTTTGGAAAATTGGCGTAAGCTTTGCAGGTTGTTTCCATGTCTTCTGTTCTTCGTGAACAAGAGTGAGATAAGAGTCTTTGTATTGGGGATCACAAAGCCAAGTTGAATTAAATCTTTGTGATTGATTATACAACTCGTAATATAGGTTTTTCACCTCTTTTCTATTCTAAGGTTTTCTCTTCTGATATAAAATCATTCAAGAGTTGTTGATCGTAAACCCTAGGTTTTGATAGATTTCAGTTTCCGATCGTATACCAATACTTGTTAGTCGAAATCGGAAGCTAAAAAGAAAACTTCGATTAAGGTATCTCGTAAAAAACCTTTAGAAGTTTTAAACAAGATATCTCTAGATTTATTCTAGTTGTTCTTGTTGTAGAGTTATTAGGTTTCTCTTCCTATTATTGAAGAGTATAATAATCCCTAATCTACAAGTGTGTTTTGATATTACTTTTACCTAGTAATTGTTGTTATCAAAATAAACACAAGATTTCCAAAACCTTGATTTACATCTAAAGGGAAATCAAATCGGTGTTTTGTGCAAACGAATATCGAATCGCATCAATCGTGTTGTTGTATCTTCTAAAGAGAACCTTGGGTTCTGCTAGAAGATTTTCGAGAAGAATTCCTAAAGACAATCGGTGTTGTGCTAGGATTTTTTGCTGAAGCAGGTATTACATCTAGTCCGAATAGGTAGTAAGAAATTGATATAACAGCTTATAATCAGTGTGTGTTTATTCTGGACTAGGTCCCGGGGTTTTTCTGCATTTGCGGTTTCCGTGTTAAAATTTTTTTTGTCTGTGTTATTTCTTTTCCGCATTATATTGTTTATCTTTATAATTGAAATATCACAGGTTGTACGTAAGTTCAATCAATTGTGAATCTGACCTTTGGGTTGTTGATTAAATTGATTGATACTTGGATATTGGTTTTTGATACCGTCCAAGTTATTTCGTATATTCAATCGGGCTCGAAAATTCCTATTTGTTTGATTTCCGATTGACGTTAGAAATTGAGATATAACTATTTGATATACTTTTCTTAAGATTGAGTCTGACTGTTTAGTTGATTCTCTAGAAAGTATATTGGAGTTTGTCCATACAAATTTCTATGCGAAATATTGGGTGTGGTTGTTATACCCCCGTTTTTTCAGGTTGAACTTTGATTGCACCTAGTTTGTTTATGCTTGAGAATCTTCTCTTCTGATATAAGATTCACTCAAACTAGATCGAAGTTTCGACAGGGATCTTTAGACTGTTTGTAGATCTAAAGACGACTTATGATAATCCATTGTTAACAGACTTCGTTTTGTGCGTGATTGATCATAAGAGATTCAAGTTGTTGTGTGCAGGTGTTTATTGAAGATCTAAGAAGATTTGAAGACAAACAAGATATTGAAGGTTTCTGATTTTGGGTTCATAATATTTGGTGTGCACAATACTTGTTTCGGTGTAGAGGATCCAACTATAATCGGTTTATCCTTGTGATAGATTGGATTGATTAGTTGTGTAGATCGGCATCAATACAATTCTTTGTGATTAAAAGTATTGATTGTAAAATCTTAACAATTACTTCGGTAGTTGAGAATAAGATAGATCTTAGAACCCGACGAAGGAGTTTATATGATATAAACAGAAGAGCCTTTGTCGAACTCATATCACTTGGTTGAAGAGAGTTGCTACCAAACAGATTTGTTGTTCCTTTACTGTTTGGAATACGAACCAAAAAAATTGTTCCAAGTACGTGACTTATTCATAAGTTGGAGGCGTGGGAACACAAACGGAACTAGGTGAACTATAGGTTTAGTTGCTTGGTCTCAACTATTCGAAGTTGGTTTATTTTGTATAGCGACTTAATCCTGAGAGTATTCAATTCTGGACAGGTTCCCGGGGTTTTTCTTCATTTTCCGTTTCATATATTTATTGTTTTTGCTTAACAAAATTTTGGTACAATTGATGTTTCCATTATTTTTGTATGGATGTGTGTGTGATTCAACTGTTTCCGGTTAAGAAAAACTATTGTTATCTTACTTTATTGTGTGGTATCAATTGTTTAGGCTTACAAAATTTCGGTGCAATTGCGGTGCTTTAATATTTATGTTGTTTCAATTGCTTCCGGTTGAGGTGAATAATTATGCAAGTTGATTTATTTGGTTTGTATGAATTATTTATGGATTAACGAAAGATAAGGTTTACGAGCTGAGTTGTTTAGTCCAATTCGATTCCGGATAAGAGAAACTAAGTTAATTCTGATCTTAGCTAGACTTATCAAAGTGGAGGTTTCGTTTATTCAAGTCTAATTGAATGCCTTAACAAGAAATGCTAATTAACTAACCTAGTACTTGTCTTGTTTAAAAGTTAAAGGTCTAAGTTATTTGGATAATTAGAACCTGGTGAAACTAACCCAGGTATCTTTGTTTAAAAGTTAAAGGTCTAAGTTATTTGTTTAAAAGTTAAAGGTCTAAGTTAGAGAAACTAACCCAGGTATCTTTTTTTAGTCTTATCGAATTAAGCGATTGTATTTGTACAATCGGTTTAGCAAAGAAACTAATTAAGGTGCTTAGTTGTTATGGTTTGCTAAACTATTAGGGAAAATTGCTTTGGGCAATTATTTCCTTGATAACATATCAAGATAAAACTACTTGTAGTTTTTGTTTTGATATTGGTTATCAAAAATGGTGTGTGGAACCCTCATGCTTAACTCTATAGGTTGCAAGTCTTTTGAGATTTGTAAGATCATTTCGGTTTGTCCTTTATTTTTTCGTTTCTTTGTCATTTTGTGACAAAAAGGGGGAGAAATATATGGAGCAAACAGTGATACTGGTATTAATTTATATTTATTGGTATCACTAAGGGAAAGGACATTGGTGCTTAAACGTTTATCTAACGAAACAGTGAAAGCATACACTAAGGGGGAGTAACATATCATTACCATGTGAATAACAAAGACGTGCGGATTGCTACCTATCTTACCTTTAGGGGAGTATTAACTTTGTTATTATAATGTCAATAGAGGCATTTAAAGGATTGAATGTATACAGGTTATTGTGTTGTTGAATTCGGGAATCAAGTGTATGTGTAATGAATTCTTGTAATTTTTTTATCCATATGATATAAGAGTTTTGTCGCTAAAATTGACAAAGGGGGAGATTATTAGAGCATAGCTCAGTTGAACCCACCAAGCGTTGGTATGTCAAGTTTGGTTGTCATATTTTAGTGAATCAAAACTCATTTAAGGAGTCGCTTGATTATGTACTAGAGTCAACTTCGTATATGTTAGCTTGAAAGTATTAGGATATAAGACATTACAAGTGTTGCGAAGACTTGAAGAAGTGAAGAAGCAAGGATCTACAACGACAACATCATCCTTCCACTTGAGGTTAATGATATTTGACTTGAACTGTTTCATTCCCTAACTGATGTAGTACATCTTTCTGATGTATCAACAATGATTGTTGATCCTTTTCTGTTGTATCAACAATGACTGTTGATCCTTTTCTGCTGTATCAACTGTAACAGTTGATCCCTTACGTACGTGTCAACTATAACAGTTGATCCCTTACATTTGTTTTAGTTTATTTGTTTTGCAAGTCTTTCCTTTTCTAGTTTACGTAAAACTCTTTCCTTTGATCGTTTCTTGTAAGCCTATATAAAGGCTAGGTCTCTTGTTTACAAGGAAAAATCTTATTATCAATATTATTATCAAGTTTGATTATCAATATTTTAACCTTAGAATCTTGATCCTTGAATCAGTTTTATATTAAGTTTCTGACGAAACTTAAATATCCCTTCCAATCATGTTATGTGGTACACTAGTTGGTATCAGATACAGAGTTTTTAGATTTTTATCTAAAGACATATCCTTAGCTTCTGCAAACTCAAAACCCTAAAATTTTATCTATTTCATCATCTTTTTTCAATGGCTGATATTAAAGAACTTTTTAATTCCTATAAGATTCTTGAAACCAAATTTGAAAAGTCCTTTAGTTCCTTAGAAACCAAGCTTGATACCAAGATTGATTCAGCTACAAATTCTCTGAAGACAAGACCTGATATGCATGGAGAATGTTTAGACAAATTATGGAAACATGCTGGTTTTGGTAACTTGGAGATACCTAATTTAATTGATGATAAGGACGTCAATAAAGAAGAAATGAAATCAGGAGAAACAAAGGACGATGATGCAATTAAAAGTAAGAAGAATCCTTTTGTTTAAAATAATTCTGTTCCAGAAGAAATTTCCAAGTTTCTTACGTTCACAAAAAAATTTGAGAGCTTTCTTAATAGTCCTTATAAGAAACCTGCAATTGTGATAATAAATAGTGATGAAGATGAAGACAAGGTTGAAGAAGAATTAGAAAAAAGCTGGGAAGACGAAAGAAGATTGAAATCTAATTCTTATGGGTCTTTACCAGAATATAAATTGAGAGCTAATATACCCAACTTCCATGGTGGTTTACATATAGAAGAATTGTTAGATTGGTTTTATGAAGTAGAGTCGTTTTTTAACTTCATGGAGATACCTGATTTTTCTAAAGTTAAACTGGTTGCATATAAACTGAAAGGTGGTGATGCAGCTTGGTGGGACAAACTTTGTGATGATCGTAGAAAATATCTCAAACCTCCTATACATACTTGGAAAAGAATGAGAGACCTGTTAAGAGATAAGTTTTTATCTAAAGATTATATGCAGCAACTGTTTCTCAAACTGCAAAACTGTCGACAAGGAGCTAGGATGGTTGAAGAATATGTAGCTAAATTTTACATTTTAGTTCCCCGTAACCAAGTGAATGAGACTTAAGAGCAGTTAGTTGCGCGTTTTATAGATGGTTTGAACAACTTAATTCAACAGGGGATGACACAATCCGTGTATACTATGGTTGAAGCTATACAACAAGCCATTAAAATTGAAAGGCGTGTCCTCAGTACTTCTAGACAAGCAAATCCACGACAAGCTCGTTATCAATATTATTATAAATCTGTCGGACCATATAATTCTTCTTATGGTTACCAAAGTGAAAAGGATTCAACAGTCTTTGTTGATCCATATTCACATGGGTCAACTATCTTTGTTGATCCACATGACAGAAGTGCAAGCCAACCATATCAGCAACACCAAACAACATCTGTTCCTGCAGACAATGCTCCAATGATGAATATATCATCTGCTAAGCTACCTCAGGCTAATCCGCAACGAGATTTTGCTCGCAATACTAGAGGTAATCAATTTCAACAAAACTTTCCACCATCGTCTAAACCCTCTAATCCTTATTCAAAGTTTCGAGGAGATAAATGTAACAAGTGCAACCAAACTGGCCATACTTCTAGTGATTGTCGCAAGTTTCATGCTTACATTAATGAAACTCAAGAAGAAACACAAGCAGAAGAAGAATTAGGAGATGATCAGTTAAATTATTTACAATAACATGAGACTTATGATGCTGATTTTCTTGGAGTAGTTCGACCAATATTAATCACTGAACCATGTCCTACTCAAATACATAGTATTTTCAAGTCTCATTGTTTCATTGAAGAGAAACTTTGCAACATGATCATTGACAATGGAAGTACAGAAAACTAGGTTTCTGCAATATTAGTTGAGAAACTTGGTTTAACTGTTACTCTTCATCCAAAACCATACTCAGCTGGTTGGATAAACAACTCTTCCACTCAACAGATTACTCATCAATGTTTGGTAAAGTTTTCTTTCCCTGGATATTCAGATTATGCATTATGTGATGTTATTAACATGAATGCAGCGAGCGTATATTGGGAAGACAATGGAAATATGACATTTGTGCAGTTCATAATTGTTATGAGAATACTTATACCTTTGTTCATGAAGGATTTACTTGTGGCCTTTACAATCTTCTTCTTCTCTCAAAGAACCAGCAGACAAGAAGACAACTGCGTTAGTAGCTACTATTGTTCAATCTTTGAATACTAATTCTTTGAGCTCTCATGAAGTTACTAAACCTATGGTGGAGATTCCAGACAAGGTACAACCTTTATTGTCTTCTTTTAGTGACTTACTTCTTACTGAGTTACCAAATGTTTTACCTCCATTAAAAATTCTACAACATCAAATAGACTTTATACCTGGAAGTTTTATTCCTAATCAACCTCATTATAGGTTAAGTCCTAAAGAACATGAGATATTACAAGGTCAAGTTGATGATTTGTTACAAAAAGGTTTAATAAGACTAAGCAAAAGTCCTTGTGATAGTCCAACCTTTTTAGTAGACAAAAAAGATGGTGGATATCGTATGTGTATAGACTGTAGAGCTTTAAACAGACTTACTATACCATATAGGTTTCCTACACCAAGAATTGATGACATGATTGATACGTTTTTTGGTGCTAAAGTCTTTACCAAGCTTGATTTGCGTAGTGGGTATCATCAAATTCATATCCGTGAAGGTGATGAGTAGAAAACATAATTCAAGACAAAGGAAGGTTTATATGAATGGTTAATAATGCCTTTTGGTTTATCTGATGCTCCTAGTACTTTTATGCGTCTAATGAATCAAGTTTTGCAACCTTTTCTTGCAAAGTTTGTCATAGTATATTTTGATGACATACTGATTTTTAGCAACAATGAAGAAGAGCATATTTCACATTTATCTCAAGTGTTTAAGGCTTTACAAGATAATATTTTATATGTGAACTTAAGGAAGTGCACATTTTTTTATAAACAAAGTCACTTTCTTGGGATATGTTGTGTCAGATACTAGTATTTATGTGGATCATTCTAAGATCAAAGCAATTGTTTATTGGCCTACTTCCACTTCTATACGTGAAGTACACAGTTTTCTTGGTCTCACATCTTTCTATAGAAGATTTGTGAGGAATTTTAGCACTATTGCAACTGGTTTGACAGATTGTTTGAAACAACATACTTTGAATGAACTGAATAAGCAGATAAAAGCTTTAATCTACTCAAAGAAAAACTGTGTAGCGCACCTGTTCTTGCCATGCCAAATTTTGATAAACCATTTGAGATTCATTGTGATGCTTCTATAATTGGCATTGGTGTTGTGTTATCTCAAGAAGGACATCCAAGCGATTACTATAGTGAAAATAATTCAGATACAAGAAAGAAGTGGTCTACTTATGAGTTAGAATTAGTTGCTTTAGTTCAAGCTCTTAAGAATTGGCATCTTTATCTTATTCACAGTGATTTTGTTGTCAACAATGATAATCAAGCTCTCAAGTTTTTGAAAACTTCAGCAAAGGTGAATAGGATGCATGATAGGTGGTTATCACTATCAATCAATATACTTTTTCCATTAAACGTCAAAGTGGAAAACTTAATCAAGTATCTGATGCTTTGAGTAGAAGAGCTCATCTTCTAGTTACTCTTAAACATGAGACTTTAGCTTTTGATTTCTTGAAAGATATTTATGGTAAAGACAAATATTTTAAGAATTTATGGGAAAAGTGTGGGTCTTCAACAGGAAGTGTTGACGATTATCTTATTCAAGATGGTTTTATTTTTAAAGGGAATCGTTCGTGTATTCCACATTGTTCTTTGCGTCTTCATCTTATACAAGAATTACATGGAAGTGGCCTTGGTGGACATTTTGGACGTGATAATACTATAGCTTTGATTGAAGAACGTTATTTCTGTCCTTCTCTTAAATGAGACGTTCAAAAGTACATACAAAAATGCATGATTTGTCAACAGTCTAAAGGTAATATTCAAAACACTGGTTTGTATATTCCACTTCCAATTCCTGAAGCTCCTTGGGTGGATATTAGCATGGATTTTGTGCTTGGTTTACCTTGGGTGGATATTATCATGGATTTCAAAATACTGGTTTATATACTCCGCTCAAAAATTGTGTTGTCATGGGATGCACAACCTTGATGTGCGAACTTAAAAGAAAATCCCACGTTCTCTTTGTGGGTCGCAGTTCATAAACGGGTCCAAGCCCATTAATGGGTCTTATAAAAAATAAGTACGCGCACCTTCTTCTTCATCCCATCAGTCCGCGTACGTGAACGCTCTAGGGTTCTTGTGTTTCCACTATTGAAACTTCTTTGGAGGAAGATTAAAAGTAATAGTGTTCAAGGTTCATTCCAAGTAAGTAATTTCCTCTTGGTTCCTTCCAATTTCTAGATCTCATGATGAATTTTAAGGTTTCAAAAAGAATTTCAAAAGGCTTGAGTTCTTCTAGCATGAATCTTCCTTTGGACCAAAATTCTCTTAGGATTAGGTTTGTCAATGATTCTTGTGCTAATGTTTTTGAAAGGATTTCATCTATGGGTTTTATTTTACAAAAGAAATTGAATTTTTCTAGTGGACATAAAGAGGATTTAGTTTGATTTGAAAAATTCAAACTTGGAAACATCTTTGATGGTCTTGGTTAAGGATTTGATACTCTCACAAGAATTTTCTATGCAAACATTTATGATGTTGATCTCGGAAAAATGGAATTCAAAACCATGTTAAATAGAGAAAGGTTTCTTGTTAATAAAGAGTTGATTTCGAAGACTACCAAAATTCCGTTGGGTAATGTTCGTCTACCTAGGCCAAGTGAGGAACGACCATCGCATGAAGAGATATCTCTTGATCTTTGTGGTAAGAAAGTTACGTGGAATCAAGGAAAGTTTCCTACTAATGTTCTTAGTGTGGCCTTAATGGATTTTAGAAAACTTGGTATCTCTAATTGTTGTCCCTCCACAATTGAGAATTCTCCGTAGAGTCGTGAGTGGAATTGGTCTATTTCCTTGAATTGGGTGTTCCGAGTCTCGATATCTGTGGCTTCGTCATCTTTCAAATGACATAGATGGCTTCACCCAACAAGAAGTTAGGTTACCCTTGCTTGATTAGTCAAATTTTCCTTGAACGTGGTTCTGATTCAATTGGAAATTCTCTTGGGGTTCCCAAACCTGTTCGTCCCTGTACTTTCAAACGTATAAGGGAGAATGTGTGCAAAAGACAAAGAAATGATTCTTGTGATCCTACCACCTTGAATCTTCTTCAAAAAATTCACAAGGGTGTGTGTAAGGTCAATGCAAGGGTGAAGTGCGTGCAAGAAAAATTGTCGTTGGTTGCAACTAAGTGTCCCGAGCTCAAGGAGAAATTGAACATGATTTAAGCATCTTGGAGTGCTTATGATGATGAAGATGATAAGTAATTTGTGTTTTTATTTTGTCTAGTAAATCTTCTTATAAGAATTTTATTCTTGTGTTTTTTTAGGAAGAATAACTAGAGTTTGGAATAGCCATTATTGTGATTACACATAGCTATGTCCAATGTTTTAATCTTTATTGTTTTTAGATTTATTTGCTTAAATTCTAAAAAGTTGTTTGGAAGATGATTTTTGCTGTATTAATCTTTATGGTTTTATATATTGCAAACTTATGGGATATGTGTGTTTGCGTCCATGAACTATGATTATCGCATACCTTGTCAAAGTTAAGTTTTTCGTATGTCGATATGCATGTATTGATAAGAGAATGAATGAACTTTTGACATTACAAAAGTGTTAAGCCTATTATGTCATTATGCAAATATTGATGGAATATAGGATGAACTTTTATTTACGAGGATTATGTCTATTGTATGCCATTGTGCAAATAGTGATGGAAAATAGATCGAATCCTTTCCGCAGTATTGATCTTCCCTGATCCATATTTTATGTATATACTATACGGCTCCATAAGTTCGCTTATGTTGAGCATTTAACATGGGTTTTCTTGTGGTTAATTTAAATTCATATTCGTATGTGATTTGTTATGTCCAAAGAAATCCTTCTTTTCTTGTGAAAGTAAGGTCTCTCTTGTTGTTCTTTAGGGAATGACATTTTATGGGGGAGAGTTCTTAATTGAACTTGTTCTTAATTGCTAAATCTTTGTGGGGAGTGCGGCTGTGGAATATTATAGGGGTTATCTTGTATCTTTATAAACTCCTTGATGAATGCATTTAGCTTTGGCTATATGATGGTATCTAAAAAGTTGATATGTGCTTTCTTTTGGTCATGAAATGTCTCTATGGAAATTTCATTAGGATCCCACTAGTTTTCATACCTTTGCCAATTTTATTGACAAAAAGGGGGAGAATTAATGTGTAGTTCACACTACAAATACATATGGTTTTCGGATCATTACGTAAGGGGGAGTGGTTTCCATGTGAGATTGAGTATTGATTAAGGGGGAGTGATAGATATCACTATATTATTGTTTTCGAAGTTGTGATACAATTGAACTTTGATGTTGTGTAATAATACTATGAAAATGTATAACAATGATTGCGAATTCTTGTTTTCTCATTGTTATGACTACGGATTTTCAACAACGGTGATACTAAACTTACAACCTTTGGGATCATTGGAGTACTTGGAAGTGACGAAGATTTCGAGTAATCTTGAAGAACCAAGAAGATCAGGCATGTGGAAGAGAAGTTACAAAAGTTTATTTATCTATTTTTGTATTCCATATGTATTGATAGTTTTGTCACTAAAATTGACAAAGGGGGAGATTGTTAGAGCACTGCTCGGCCGAACTCGCATGCGTTGCTATCTCAAGCATGTTTGTCAATGTTAGTGATCAAAACTATAAATCTTGATTTCTAGTCTACTTATAGCTAAGTCTCAGACTAGGATAGAAAGTGTAGTTGAGCTCAAGACTCCACGGCGATCATCATACAAAGACGAAGAACTACTCAAGGAACTGGTGGAACTTCATCAACTAAAAGGTATGTGGAGACTTGAACTTATCTATCACTCAAAAGTCTATCTACTTTATCTCCTATCTTGAGACAAAAGTCATTTTGCTATATAGACTTTGATTATACACATTTGATATTTCGAGCCGAGTTTATCTCGCTTATCTTTTTCTCGAAATATGTGTTGGTAAGCTTTCGCTTTGTCCAAGTTCATCTTTACTAGTGACGAAAGTCATGTTAAGTTTCAATTACTTGAAAATTGCTTTGACGAAAAATAGTATGTGAACAACAACTATATAACGTCCTCTAAAAATGTTTCAATGATTGAAATGAGAGTTTAGATTATATAACCATGATTGGATATAAGCATTGTGTGGTAACTCATACATGTATAAGTCCTAATTCCTGGAACCAAATTATGCGTACTTTGCTGCTCAGGAAATCCGGAACTAGAGTCCGCGTACTGTCGGAGGTTCTCTTCCCGAGAATTTCTGTTGGAGTTTGTGAACTGTTTACAAACTTATTTCGGATACTTAAGTCTGCGTACCAGTCCGCGTACTTAAGTTGGTTATTTTCTAAAAACGATTATTCGTGAACTTAAACTTATATAAACTAAGGAATGCAAGTTTGCAAACCGTGGCTATAAAGTTCATTAATCCATTTGAGTGAATCAAATCGTTTTTGCATCGATTGTATCTTATATACTTCTATAAGATCTAAGCAATTGAACAACTCTCTAAATAGTTCATTTGAGTCATTTGAACTAGTTATGGTAAAGAAGAATAAGTTTATATGAAAATGCTCATATGGCTAACCATTTGGTTAACTACCGATGAACCAACTAGATGTACATGTTTGGGTACGGTTACACAAAACTAAATAAACGTGCATTTCATTTGTGTGTAACAAGTTAAGTTTTTATCTAACGGTTGAAAGATATTAGTTTGAATCTAATCAGGTTTTCATCTAACGGTGAATATTTGTTACTAAGCTAACATTGATTGCAAACCCTGATTTGAAAGACTATATAAAGGAAAACTCTAGCAACTGGGAAACCTAATCCCCACATATCCTATGTGATATGATAGACACATTTTTGTGTCTAATTTGATCTCAATACTATATATTGTTGGCACTCGATTTTGTACTAATTTTTTTATTTTATGTGTTTGTAGGTATTTTTTGGAAATAAATAATTTTGGAAAAATCGGCTCGAAAAATTATGCGGAGCATCCCCGATGGAAATTTGTTATTCGGACTCTCATTTTGGTTAAGGGGAAACCCAATTACTAAGGGGCCCTCAGTTGGGCATTTGCTATTTACACTCCACAGACGGTTAGGGGGACACCCTTCTTCACGATTTGAAAATTCAAAATGGCGGGAAAGTTCATGCAGTTCACGAAAGAAATTTGGGTTCAATCTTGTGTGGGCTTTGAGCGAGATTCAATCACTGGATTTTGTTTTGATTGACCTGCTTGGGCTAAACAGGGATTGTATGGTTCATGGATTCGATCCAGTTGGGCTAGAACATCGAGTCTTGGTTAAACAGGGAAGAGAGATTATCACGGGATATTGGATGATACGTAACTGCATGGGAGAATATTTTCTTCTTTATGCAACAAGATTCGACCAATCAAGCCAGGATAAATAAGGAAATCCAGCTCAGAACAAACGTGTGAGAAGAGAACATGAAAGTAGCTAACAGAAGACGCGTGAAAGGTGAACAGGGAAAGAAAACATTCCCGTGAAAATAAAAATCATTAAGGGAGAATTATTTGCATTTAACTCGGATTATCTCGGTGCTTTTGAGTATAAATATGTCTATGGGGTTGAATAGAATGGTTGTCGAGAGTTGGGAGGAGAGAAGAGAAGGCTGCAGAGGGAGAATCACCATTTTTCTCTGCTGCTGCTGCTGCCATTGATGAAGAGGAAGAACACGAAGAACAGACGGCCAAAGACCGTCGTTCCCCAACAGTGACAACGACCGGTCTCTGTGGGTCGTAGTCAGCTACGCAGACAACAACAGCACTCTTTTATCGTTCTTTGTAACGGTGTTCTGTAACGCTTATAAGCGTTGCAGTTTACCGATTTTCACCCTTTTCTCCATTTTCTCTTCATTGTAAACACCAATTGAGCTTAATAAAATATTTTGAGAGGTATTTCACTATGATAAGCTAAACCCAAGCACTGGGACGACGGAAAAAGCCTTAATTCATCCATGTGGTAATTTAATTTAATCTTTTATTTACTTTTTGCACTAATTTTAATTGAATTAAGATTTTAAATTAATTACTTGTGATTTTATTTGATGGAGTATGATTGGTCTAAGGGATTTTTGCTGCGCCATGCTCATAAAATACAACTAATATTTTATAAAATCTATCTTGGCAATAAACTAGAGTTAATATTTGTTTTGTTTTTGAACTATAATTGTTAGAATTAATTTCTAAACCACTTGAAAATGACAAAACGGCCGTATCTTTAGTCCCAGTACTCTTGCTCATATTGTTAATATTTTTTTGTATATATTTTTATTTTTAAATCTTTACAAGTCCGAGCAACGAACTTTTACTACCACTTTCAAAACTACAACAAAATGGCACCGCCGACGCGAACTTGTATATAGATTGATTTTTTTTTTTTTAGGTTTATTATTTTTTTTTAGAATTGTTTGTTCCTTTTTACGTTTCTTTTTGTCTTTATTTTGCAGGTTCAAAGTGAAAACTAAGGACTAGGAGAGGAAAAATCTTAAAGCGAAAAGCGAAAAGAGAAGAAAAAAAGGACAATTTTAGGATTTAATTTTTATTTTATAATTTTTTTAGAGTGTGTGAGGAAAACTGTAATTTTTTTTTTATTTATTTTGGACTTTGGACTTTAAACAATTGGACTTTTTTTTTTTAACCCTACGGAAGGGTATTATTATTAAAAAAAAATAATTTATTATATAAACTGTGTGCAGGGAAGGACGACGATTACTATATCGTCTCGGCCCCTCGGGTTCGCACACAGCATAGGAGTCGTGGCCCGAGTTGACGACAACGGTTCATCGCCCGTCTGGTACGGGAGGTAAGTCCAATCGAAATACCCGCGAATCTCCTGCAAGCGGGTTACTGTCTGCCTTAAGGTGATAATTGTTTGAGGACGAACCAGACTGTCTTTATTTTCCTTGTAAAGGGCAAGGCCTGGCCTAAACAAGATAGGGGTTCGGATTTCATCACCGCTCCCTTCTTGCCCGCCTTAGGAAAACGAAACCTAATGCGAACCCAAGCTTTAAAATTTGGAATAGAACGAGACCGATAGGGTAACGAGCTTAATAGGAAACTCGTTCGAAAATTTTTGGTTGCTCTTTAAGCACACTTCAAAGTTCATGATGGTTTCTGTGAGTTGAATGCGTGACTGCGCCGCCTTGTTATAGAGGTGAGGCCTTGGGTATCAAAGCTACACTGAGCTTCCCTCGCCTCAATTCAACTTACTTTGACTCAGATTGATTCCAGAGGGGTTTGCTCAAATTGCAACGAATTCCCTTTCGAAAGATAGAAGCTGGTCTAGAAACAATCTAAGTGGAGCCATCATGCTTTTTGTTTGCTAGAAATCTTTAGTTTTGTTTTAGTGGAGTCGAGTCGGCCTTGTTTGTGGTTGTGTAGAATTCCCTTGCATTTAAGAATGTCGAACTGGTATGATAGAAGCCAATACAATGAGTATCGACCTGAATTTGAATATGGACATCATCAGTTTTATGACCATGGTGGGAATAGTATTTGGAAACGCCAACCTTTTCAAGGTTATGGTTCATATCATAGTGAGCCCAATTACTATCCACACACGAATTGGTCTTACGAGCAAGAAAATCAGGAATATTATAGTACTAGTCATGCGTTTTTGGAAAATTACTTAAAAACTAGTCCTGATTATGACATTTCTAAACCTGTTCAATCTCTAGAAGAAACCTACCAACAAATTCGAAGGGAGTATGAACTTGCAGTTAGTTCAAGAGAAGAGAGTACACAACGGTCTAAGATATTCAATGAGACTTGTGAACGTATAAGTGTTACGCTCAGTGAAATTCAAGCACGTTTAGAGGCAGAAAATGAACAGTTAGCTAATGCTGCTCGAAATAATCTAAATTTCCAAAATAGTGTTTCCAATTCTACCCTTGATATCAATAGTGAATATTTTCCCAATCTAGAGGACGAGGTTAGAATAAAAGACACTACTTATTTAGATAAGGTTCAATCATCTTTGTACTATTATGATGATGAGGATAGTAGTAATGAAGAATCTGAAATATGTAGGCATAGTGATCAGGAATCTATTAATCCAATTGAGCTTTATAATGATTATATTATTTATACTTCAAATCCAAATAATTTTTATGATTATTCACCTATTCAAAAGGACGAGGATTTGATTAGGGATACCACCGTTTTAGACGATGTAGTTTTTCCTTTTGATTACGGAGCCGATAGTGGTTTAGAGGAACGGGTTCATTTCGAAAATACTGTTTTAGAGTCTAGCGACTTAGAAACAATAGTCTTGGAAGAAGAAGATAGACCCGTAGAGATGAGTAAAGATGAACTACCTGATAATAAATTAGAAGAATCAATTGACCATTTTCAAGAATCTAATGATCCATAAATTAGGGAGATTGTTACTAGTCTATCTAGAGACACTAAAAACTCTAAGTTTGGGGGTGATTATCACCTTCATAGTGCCTTACCTTTAACTCTCAGAAAGTCCCTTCACTTAGGACTTGATATCTCTGCCTCGACAATTTTACAAGATTACCTTCATACTCGTTTTCCCGAACCTAATGATATCCAGGAAGAAGTTCAGTCGTTAGAAACCCATCCTCTGGTTGATGTGGTTTTCCCAGGCTATGATCCCCAGATTGACTTTGTTTTCCCACCAAATAGTTTTCTTCCAACTGTGGGAACGTTTATATTCCAAATGTGTCGAATATTAAGTTGTGAGACTAAACCTAAATGCCTTAGGAAATTAGAATCGACACATTTGCTTAAGAATGACCACTATTCTCATTGTGTTCAATTTTGTAAGTCATATCTGATTGACTTAGAGGATCCGCAATTATTTAGGTTATTACTTTGTGATTCCAAGTTCTTATTTGAGTTTTTCCAGACTCTAGGACCTAATAATTTGGATCCAACCTATGAATAAACGCAGCCAATGAAAATATTCTATTTAGACCCTTTCATAGAACCTGAACCGCAATTAGCGATAGTTTTCAGGAAACTAGGTAAGGGCATGCTTTTCTTGTCCATTTTCTTGGTTCACTGCAGTTTCCTATGGTCAGCTCTTTTTGGTTTTGAAGACCCACAGTTATTTCGACTGTTACTTTATGGTTCGAGTTGACCAATCCTTTTCTAAGTCTGGCTGAAGACTTTAAACTTAGCACTTCTTGGGAGGTAACCCAATCTCATGCAACATGGTAATATCTTTCCTTAACTCTTTTTCTTCAAGTGGTAACAGTTTCTCCTTGTTCATGCTTTTAATTTTATCTTTAGAACATTGAGGACAATGTTAGATTTAAGTTTAGGGGTGGGGAAGAAACTTTTTGTTAGTTTTAAGTTGCAATAAATAAACTCCAGAGCCTAGAAATTTACGCCTATTAAGGATAGCACTAACCAATCTAAGTGGATGGAAACATTTTTGTTTTAGGAGCTGAGGAACCAATCTGACTAGATGGAAACATCTATAGAGTCTATTCATAAAAGCACAGAGCTCAGGTGTTAGAAATAACATGATAGTTTCGCCATATCTCGTCGAGTTCTTTTCACTTTCTATTTTTAGTTTTCTTTTATTTCAAGTGATTTGGTGGGGCACACGATTCAAGTTGTTACCTTTGCTAGAATCAAATAGAGTGACTGAGTTACCTTTTCAAAAAAAAATAAATAAATAAATTTAGACCGGACCAGTTAGACCAATCGGAATAAGTATTAACACTTGGATAGAAATATGCGTGTGTTCTCCCTGTTTCCGTCGCCTATGAAAGCGTGGAATGCAGGACCCGTGGGAACTATCGTGTAATCTGCTGACAAGAAGCATGCGCTTGGATCAAAAAGATCTATTCATGCCGTTAAGTTAAAAAAAAAAAAAAAGGGTTATTGTTCTGTGTGGTCAACTGCTGGTTCCCTTGTATTTTCCAGTTTGTTGATATAGATTTAAGTTATTGATCACTGGTTCCCTTGTATATGCCAGTGTGTTAATATTAGTCAGACTGGTATCTCATTCATTTAGGTTAGGTTCATCTTGGCAGAGGCCTTCAGACAGATATGGGAAACACCATTCACTTTTTAACCATCTACATTTTTCTTTTTCCATCTTCTTAATCTTTTCATGTGATTAGTCTGACTCCGAGTATGATGTCCATTGTGAAACTATCTTAGTAGAGCTCTGTCACTTATATGAATTTTAGTATGCTTGAGTGCAAACTCGTGTACAACAATTGGAATTTCGCATCAGGGTTCTTCCTCTTAGAGTCAATAATTGTATGCCAACCAAGGAGGTTCTTTAGTGCTTTCCAAGGTTCTGCGTAGATAGCTAGGGTCTGGAGTATTGGTTTTTGTGGGTACACCTCTGATAAACCCACCCGAGATTAACTCGGTCACTTTTCAAGAATAAATTTTGCTCGAGGACTAGCAAATAATAAGTTTGGGGGTATTTGATAGACAAATTTTTGTGTCTAATTTGATCTCAATACTATATATTGTTGGCACTCGATTTTGTACTAATTTTGTTATTTTATGTGTTTGTAGGTATTTTTTGGAAATAAATAATTTTGGAAAAACGGCTCGAAAAATTATGCGGAGCATCCCCGATGGAAATTTGTTATTCGGACTCTCATTTTGGTTAAGGGGCAACCCAATTACTAAGGGGCCCTCAGTTGGGCATTTGCTATTTACACTCTACAGACGGTTAGGGGGACACCCTTCTTCACGATTTGAAAATTCAAAATGACGGGAAAGTTCATGCAGTTCACGGAAGAAATTTGGGTTCAATCTTGTGTGGGCTTTGAGCGAGATTCAATCACTGGATTTTGTTTTGATTGACCTGCTTGGGATAAACAGGGATTGTATGGTTCATGGATTCGATCCAGTTGGGCTAGAACATCGAGTCTTGGTTAAACAGGGAAGAGAGATTAGCACGGGATATTGGATGATACGTAACTGCTGATAGACACATTTTTGTTTCTAATTTGTCCTCAATGTCTGTATTGTAGGAACTCTATTTTTGTACTAATATTGTGTTTTTATGTTTGTTTAGGTGTTTTTGGAGAAAATACACTTGTATGGAAAGAGTTGCTCAAAAAGTGATGATTTACACCCGAGGATAAAGTATTAAAGGCACCCCAGAAATGCACCGGAAACGTCCCAGAAATGTCCTAGAGGAACCCAAAAAAATTACGATTTCCATCCAAGAATTACTATTTCAACCCAAATTGCTAAAGGGACACCCGTACAGGATTAGGGGGAGGTCATCTTCTTTATTTGAAAAATCAAAATTGGCGGGAAAAGCTTCCTTTCAACTGGCAGAATTTTCGATCCAATTTTGAAGGTGTTTTAGGGTGATTAAATGGCTGAAACTTGGTGAGATTGTTCCTAGGATATATATAAACCTATTGCAAGCGTTCTGGTCGATCGAATTTGGCTAGAATCGGCTAAACAAGTCATCATCAGAGAACATGGCAGTCACGGGTTTGAGAGGATTTTTGAGGGATTCGGACGTGTTATGATGATGCATGGAGGACTCTAACACACTTTTGGACCGTTTAGAAGACAATTAAGGTGATTTTTCAGCTGCAGACGCGAGATCAAAGTCCAAACAGGGGATAGAAATATTTTTGGAAACAGAGAGAGAATATCGAGTTCTCTGTTGGGTTTGTGGAAGATACTCGAGTAAAGAGGGAATATATGGTACCTATATCGAATCCTAGAAGATTGAAAAAACGAAATATCTGCCATTAATGCGTGAACAGAGGCCACAGGGAAAGAAACATCGAATATGGCTGTGAAGAATATTGGAAGATATTCGGGATTAAATCAAGGATATTTTGAAGGTTGTTGGGTATAAAAGGACCCCTTGGGTTTAGTAGAGAGGCTGTCGAGAGTTGGGAGGAGAGAAGGAACGCTGCAGAATCGAGAACCATGATTTCTCTCTGCTGCTGCTGCTGCCATTGATGAAGATGAAGAACACGAAGAACAGACAGCCAAAGACCGTCGTTCCTCAACAGTGTCTAAGACGCACGCCCCAGGGTCGTAGTTCGTCGTACAACAGCAGTTACAATTTATCGTTCTTCTTGTAACAGCTGAACAGCGCCTTTGCACAGTTATTTCTGTTGCGATTTTTCTGTTCAATTGTTTTACACATTTTCATCATTTGTAAACCACTTTTTGAGCAATAAATAATTATTTTGACAGCATTTTTACTATGATGAGCTAAAACCCAACACTGGGACGACGGAGGAGGCCAAACTTCATACTTGGGGTAATTTCATTTAATTCTTTTTTATGGCTTTTGCATTAATTTAAAATTGAAATATGATTTGAATTAATTGGTTGTTATTTAATTTGATGATGTATGCTTGGCTTAGGTGTTTTGATACATCATGCTTAGGACTTACAACCAATGTTTTGAGAATCAATCTTGGCAATAAATTAGAGTCGATATATTTAATATATTTTTTGAGCTATTATTGATAAAAGAATTATTATTTGAACCTTAAGAAATGAAATTGTCGGAATCCTAGTCCCAGTACCTCTCGCCCATTGTGACAAATATTGTGTATATCTTTTTATTTTTAAATCTTTACAAGTCCGAGCAACGAACTTTTACTACGACTTTCAAAATTTCAACAAAAATGGCGCCGCCGACGCGGACTTGTATATAGATTCATTTTTTTTATTAGGTTTATTATTTCTTTTAGAATTGTTTGTTCCTTTTTACGTTTCTTTTTGTCTTTATTTTGCAGGTTCAAAGTGAAAACTACGGACTTGGAGAGGAAAAATCTTAAAGCGAAAAGCGAAAAGAGAAGAAAAAAAGGACAATTTTAGGATTTAATTTTTAATTTGTAATTTTTTTAGAGTGTGTGAGGAAAACTGTAATTTTTTTTTTATTTTTTTTTTTATTTTGGACTTTGGACTTTAAACAATTGGACTTTATTTTTTTAACCCTACGGAAGGGTATTATTAAAAAAAATAAAATAAAAAAATTATATAAACTGTGTGCAGGGAAGGACGACGATTACTATATCGTCTAGGCCCCTCGGGTTCGCACACGGCATAGGAGTCGTGGCCCGAGTCGACGACAACGGTTCATCGCCCGTCTGGTACGGGAGGTAAGTCCAATCGAAACACCCGCGAATCTCCTGCAAGCGGGTTACTGTCTGCCTTAAGGTGATAATTGTTTGAGGACGAACCGGACTGTCTTTATTTTCCTAGTAAAGGGCAAGGCCTGGCTTAAACAAGATAAGGGTTCGGATTTCATCACCATTCCCTTCTTGCCCGCCTTAGGAAAACGAAACCTAACGCGAACCCAAGCTTAAAATTTGGAATAGAACGAGACCGATAGGGTAACGAGCTTAATAGGAAACTCGTTCGAAAAATATTGGTTGCTCTTTAAGCACACTCCAAATTTCATGATGGTTTCTGTGAGTTGTATGCGTGACTGCGCCGCCTTGTGATAGCGGTGAGGCCTTGGGTATCAAAGCTCCACTGAGCTTCCCTCGCCTCAATTCAACTTACTTTGACTCGGATTGATTCCAGAGGGGTTTGCTCAAATTGCAACGAATTCCCTTTCGAAAGATAGAAGCTGGTCTAGAAACAATCTAAGTGGAGCCATCATGCTTTTTGTTTGCTAGAAATCTTTAGGTTTGTTTTGGTGGAGTCGAGTCGGCCTTGTTTGTGGTTGTGTAGAATTCCCTTGCAATTAAGAATGTCGAGCTGGTATGATAGAAGCCAATACAATGAATATCGACCTGAATTTGAATATGGACATCATCCTTTTTATGTCCATGTTGGGAATAGTGGTTGGTAACGCCATCCTTTGGAAGGATATGGGTCATACCCTGGTGAGCCCAATTACTATCCACACATGCATCAGTCTTACGAGCAAGAAGATTATAGTACTAGTTCTTCGTCTCTAGAGGAGACAATCAAACTATTGAAAACTAGTCCCTATTATGATCCTTCTGAACCTGTTCTTCCTCTAGAAGAGTCTCTCAAACAATTAACTGAGAATACAAATAGGTTTGTGTTAGAAATGAATAAACAAAATGCACCCATGAGTGAACCTTTTATACACAATACCATAAGGAAGTCTTGTGAGTCGATTCAAAAGCTTTTATTAGAGGCCCAGGACAGAACTGCTCAAGATAGTCTTAATTTCCAATATAGTGTTTCCAATAGTACCCTTGAAAATGAGGATAGTTATTTGCCTAATTTAGAGGACGAGGTTAGAATTGGTAACACTACTTGTTTTGATAAGGTTCGATCTTTTTCATGTTATTATAGTGATGATTATGATGAGGATAGTATTGATGAAGAACATGAAATATGTAGGCATAGTGATCAGGAATTTGTTACTCCGATTGAGCTTTATAATGATAGTGTTGTTTCTAATAAAAATCCAAATAATTTTAATAATTATTCACCTATTCAAAAGGACGAGGATTTAACTAGAGATACCATCGTTTTAGACGATGTAGTTCATGATCCTTTAGCCTGCAGTATGTTGGATAATCCATTAGTTGATGTGCCTATTAGTGAATCGGAGGAGGTAACTATGATTAAAACCTTAGTTTATGAGCCTTTCTCTGATAATCCTTTATATGATTGTGATGATGGTTTAGAGGAAAGAGTTTACCCTGAGAATACTGTTTTAGAATCTAGCGATTTAGAAACACTAGTCTTAGAAGATGATAAACTCGTAGAAATGAGTGAGGATGAACCCAACTTAGAAGAATCTATTGACCATTTACAGGAATCTGATGACCTAGAAATTAGGGAAGTTGTGACTAATCTTTCTAGAGACACAGAAAACTCTAAGTTTGGGGGTGATTATCATTATCCGTGTGTTTTAACTCTTAGTAAGTACCCTCCTGTAGGACTTGACATTTGTGCCTCAACCATCTTACAAGATTATCTTCATACACGTTTTTCCGAACCTAATGATGTCCATAAAGAAGCTCAGTTGTTAGAAACCCATCCTCTGGTTGGTGTGGTTAACCCAGGCTATGATACCAAGATTGACTTTGTTTTCCCACCAAAAACTTTTCAACCAATTGTGGGAACTTTTGATTTTAAGATGTGTCGGTTATTAAGTTTTGAGACTAAACCTAATCACTTTAGGATATTAGGGTCGACACATTTTCTTCAGGAAGACCACCTCTTTCATTGTGATCAGCTGTGTGAGTCAAATCTGATTGACTTAGAGGATCCCAGTTATTCAGGTTGTTGTTATGTGCTTATAAGTTCTTAGTTGAGTTTTTCCATACTCTAATACCTGAACCGGATCTTAGCTTTGAGGAAATCCAACCGATGAAAACCTGTTATCTAGACCCAGTTATAGAACCTGAACCTGAGCCACAACTAGATGTAGTTGTCTTAAACAAGGGTATGTTCGGCATCTTTTTGGTCTGTTGCAGTTTCCTCTTCTTGTGGGTAATACTTTTTGATCCAGATGACCCACAGTTATTCCGACTACTTCTATATGATTCTATGAGATGACTAATTCCTTCCGATGTCTGGCTGAAGACTTTAAACTTAACACTTCTTGGGAGGTAACCCAATCTCATGCAACCCGGTAATATCCTTCCTTCACTCTTTTGCTTCAAATAGTAACTGTCTCTCCTTGTTCATGCTTTTAATTTCATCTTTAGAACATTGAGGACAATGTTAATTTTAAGTTTGGGGGTATGGGAGAAACTTTTTTAGTTGCAATAAATAAACTCCAGAGCCTAGAAATTTACGCCTATTAAGGATAGCACTAACCAATCTAAGTGGATGGAAACATTTTTGTTTTAGGAGTTGAGGAACCAATCTGACTAGATGGAAACATCTATAGAGTCTATTCATAAAAGCACAGAGCTCAGGTGTTAGAAATAACATGATAGTTTCGCCATATCTCGTCGAGTCCTTTTCACTTTCTATTTTTAGTTTTCTTTTATTTCAAGTGATTTGGTGGGGCACACGATTCAAGTTGTTACCTTTTCTAGGGTGAAATAGAGTGACTGAGTTACCTTTTCAAAAAAAAAAAAATTAGACCAGACCAGTAGACCAATCGGAATAAATACTAACACTTGGATAGCAATATGTGTGTGTTCTCCCTGTTTCCGTCGCCTAAGCAAGCGTGGAATACAGGACCCGTGGGAACTATCGTGTAATATGCTGACAAGAAGCATGCGCTTGGATCAAAAATATCTATTCATGCCGTTAAAAAAAAATGGTTATTGTTCTGTGTAGTCAACTGCTGGTTCCCTTGTATTTGCCAGTTTATTGATCTAGATTTAAGTTATTGACCACTGGTTCCCTTGTATATGCCAGTTGTGTTGATATTAGTCAGACCGGTATCTCAGTCCATTAGGATAGGTTCATTCTGGCAGTGGCCTTCAGACAGATATGGGAAACATCGTTCACATTTCAACCATCTACTTTTTTCTTTTTCCATCTTCTTAATCTTTTCATGTGATTAGTCTGACTCCGAGTATGATGTCCATCGTGAAACTATCTTAGTAGAGCTCTGTCACTTATATGAATTTTAGTATGCTTGAGTGAAAACTCGTGTACAGTAATTGGAATTTCGCATCAGGGTACTTCCTTCTATAATTAATAAGTATGCCACCCAAGGAGGTTCTTTAGTGCTTTCCAAGATTTTGCGTAGATAGTTAGGGTCTGGAGTATTGGTTTTTGTGGGTACACCTCTGATAAACCCACCCGAGATTAACTCGGTCACTTTTCAAGAATAAATTTGCTCGAGGACTAGCAAATAATAAGTTTGGGGGTATTTGATAGACACATTTTTGTTTCTAATTTGTCCTCAATGTCTGTATTGTTGGAACTCTATTTTTGTACTAATATTGTGTTTTTATGTTTGTTTAGGTGTTTTTGGAGAAAATACCCTTGTATGGAAAGAGTTGCTCAAAAAGTGATGATTTACACCCGAGGATAAAGTATTAAAGGCACCCCAGAAATGCACCGGAAACGTCCCAGAAATGTCCCGGAGGAACCCAGAAAAATTACTATTTCCACCGAAGAATTACTATTTCAGCCCAAATTGCTAAAGGGACACCCGTACAGGATTAGGGGGAGGTCATCTTCTTTATTTGAAAAATCAAAATTGGCGGGAAAAGCTTCCTTTCAACTGGCAGAATTTTCGATCCAATTTTGAAGGTGTTTTAGGGTGATTAAATGGCTGAAACTTGGTGAGATTGTGCCTAGGATATATATAAACCTATTGCAAGCGTTCTGGTCGATCGAATTTGGCTAGAATCGGCTAAACAAGTCATCATCAGAGAACATGGCAGTCACGGGTTTGAGAGGATTTTTGAGGGATTCGGACGTGTTATGATGATGCATGGAGGACTCTAGCACACTTTTGGACCGTTTAGAAGACAATTAAGGTGATTTTTCAGCTGCAGACGCGAGATCAAAGTCCAAACAGGGGATAACAATATTTTTGGAAACAGAGAGAGAATATCGAGTTCTTTGTTGGGTTTGTGGAAGATACTCGAGTAAAGAGGGAATATATGGTACCTATATCGAATCCTAGAAGATTGAAAAAACGAAATATCTGCCATTAATGCGTGAACAGAGTCCACAGGGAAAGAAACATCGAATATGGCTGTGAAGAATATTGGAAGATATTCGGGATTAAATCAAGGATATTTTGAAGGTTGGTGGGTATAAAAGGACCCCTTGGGTTTAGTAGAGAGGCTGTCGAGAGTTGGGAGGAGAGAAGGAACGCTGCAGAATCGAGAACCATGATTTCTCTGCTGCTGCTGCTGCTGCCATTGATGAAGATGAAGAACACGAAGAACAGACAGCCAAAGACCGTCGTTCTTCAACAGTGTCTAAGACGCACGCCCGAGGGTCGTAGTTCGTCGTACAACAGCAGTTACAATTTATCGTTCTTCTTGTAACAGCTGAACAGCGCCTTTGCCACAGTTATTTCTGTTGCGATTTTTCTGTTCAATTGTTTTACACATTTTCATCATTTGTAAACCACTTTTTGAGCAATAAATAATTATTTTGAGAGCATTTTTACTATGATGAGCTAAAACCGAACACTGGGACGACGGAGGAGGCCAAACTTCATACTTGGGGTAATTTCATTTAGTTCTTTTTTATGGCTTTTGCATTAATTTAAAATTGAAATATGATTTGAATTAATTGGTTGTTATTTAATTTGATGATGTATGCTTGGCTTAGGTGTTTTGATACATCATGCTTAGGACTTACAACCAATGTTTTGAGAATCAATCTTGGCAATAAATTAGAGTCGATATATTTAATATATTTTTTTGAGCTATTATTGATAAAAGAATTATTATTTGAACCTTAAGAAATGAAATTGGCGGAATCCTAGTCCCAGTACCTCTCGCCCATTGTGACAAATATTGTGTATATCTTTTTATTTTTAAATCTTTACAAGTCCGAGCAACGAACTTTTACTACCACTTTCAAAATTTCAACAACTGCATGGGAGAATATTTTCTTATTTATTCAACAAGATTCGACCAATCAAGCCAGGATAAACAAGGAAATCCATCTCAGAACAAACGTGTGAGAAGAGAACAGGAAAGTAGCTAACAGAAGACGCGTGAAAGGTGAACAGGGAAAGAAAATATTCCCGTGAAAATAAAAATCATTAAGGGAGAATTATTTGCATTTAACTCGGATTATCTCGGTGCTTTTGAGTATAAATATGTCTATGGGGTTGAATAGAATGGTTGTCGAGAGTTGGGAGGAGAGGAGAGAAGGCTGCAGAGGGAGAATCACCATTTTTCTCTGCTGCTGCTGCTGCCATTGATGAAGAGGAAGAACACGAAGAACAGACGGCCAAAGACCGTCGTTCCCCAACAGTGACAATGACCGGTCTCTGTGGGTCGTAGTCAGCTACGCAGACAACAGCAGCACTCTTTTATCGTTCTTTGTAACGGTGTTCTGTAACGCTTATAAGCGTTGCGGTTTACCGATTTTCACCCTTTTCTCCATTTTCTCTTCATTGTAAACACCAATTGAGCTTAATAAAATATTTTGAGAGGTATTTCACTATGATGAGCTAAACCCAAGCACTGGGACGACGGAGAAAGCCTTAATTCATCCATGTGGTAATTTAATTAATTCTTTTATTTACTTTTTGCACTAATTTTAATTGAATTAATATTTTAAATTAATTACTTGTGATTTTATTTGATGGAGTATGCTTGGTCCAAGGGATTTTTGATGCGCCATGCTCATAAAATACAACTAATATTTTATAAAATCTATCTTGGCAATAAACTAGAGTTAATATTTGTTTTGTTTTTGAACTATAATTGTTAGAATTAATTTCTGAACCACTTGAAAATGAAAAAACGGCCGTATCTTTAGTCCCAGTACTCTTGCCCATATTGTTAATATTTTTTTGTATATATTTTTATTTTTAAATCTTTACAAGTCCGAGCAACGAACTTTTACTACCACTTTCAAAACTACAACATGATAGTAGTTGTATTAGCTAGAGTCCATTCTCCTTTAACCTTAGGTTTCTACCGAGACCCTGTAGGTTAACGACTTGAAGACTTTATTGGAATTGTGAAGCCAGACCGATACTACTTTTCTTGTAGTTGTGTGATCTGATCTTGTTGTTTCTATCGTACTAAGTACAATCGTAAAATTGGATTGAGATTGATTTCTCCAATAGGCAAGATATAAAAGTAGTCACAAACATCTTCGTATTATCGTTTGTGATTCCAAAATATCTTCTTTTGTTAGTCGATTAAGATTATTGTGAGGTGATTAATAATACTGAGCTGTTCTTCGGGAATATAATTATGGTTTATCAATTGGTTCATGTTCACCTTGATTTATCAAAATACAGAACAAAAACTCGTAGGTATTTATGTGGGAGACAGATTTATCTATTAACGTACACTTTTCTGTGTGATACAGATTTTTTTATTAAAGTCTCCGACTTTGGATCGTAGCAACTCTTAGTTGTGGGTGAGATCAGCTAAGGGAATCAAGTGCGTAGTATCCTGCTGGGATCAGAGATGTAAGGAGAGCAACTGTACCTCGGATCAGTGTGAGATTGATTGGGTGTTCAACTACAGTCTAGACCGAAGTTAGTTTGTAGTAGGCTAGTGTCTGTAGCGGCTTAATACAGTGTGCGTTCAATCTGGACTAGGTCCCGAGGTTTTTCTACATTTACGGTTTCCTCGTTAACAAAATTTACGGTGTCTGTGTTATTTCTTTTACGCATTATATTTGTTTATATAATTAAAATATCACAGATTGTGCGTTGAATCGATCAATTGGGAAATCCAACATTTGGTTATTGATTGAAATTGATTGATCCTTGAACATTGGTATTTGGTACCGTTCAAGTGATTTCTCTTGTATTCAATTAGACTCGTGGATTTCTATTTGCTTGAGTAAGTATTGAATCGAGAAATGGAGATGTAACTCTTTGATATACTTTTATTAAGATTGAGTCTGACTGTCTAGTTGATTCTCTTAAAAGTATATTGGAGTTAGTCCATACAGATTTCTAATCGAAATATTAGGTGTGATTGTTAGACCCCCGCTTTTTCAACAAGAATCTTTAGACTGTTTGTAGATCTAAAGACGTCTTGTGATAATCCATTGTTAACAGACTCCTTATGTGCGTGATTGATCACAAGAGATTCAAGTTGTTGTGTGCAGGTTTTTATTGAAGATCTAAGAAGATTTGAAGACAAAGAAGATATTGAACATTTCTGATTTGGGGTTAATAATCTTTGGTGTGCACAATACTTGTTTCGGTATAGAGGATACAACTATAATCGGTTTATCCTTGTGATATATTGGATTGGTTAGTTGTGTAGATCGGCATCAATACAATTATTTGTGATTAAAAGTATTGATTGCAAAATCTCAACAATTACTTCGGTAGTTGAGAATAAGATAGATCTTAGAACCTGACGAAGGAGTTTATACGAGATAAACAGAAGAGCCTTTGTCGAACTCATATCACTTGGTTGAAGAGAGTTCCTACCAAACAGATTTGTTGTTCCTTTACTGTTTGGAATACGAACCAAAGGAATTGTTTCAAGTACGTGACTTATTCATAAGTTGGAGGCATGGGAATACAGACGTAACTAGGTGAACTATAGGTTTAGTTGCTTGGTCTCAACTATATGAAATTGGTTTATTTTGTATAGCAGATTAATCCCGAGAGTATTCAATTTTGGACAAGGTCCCGGGGTTTTTCTGCATTTGTGGTTTCCTCGTTAACTCTTGCTGTGTCATTTACTTTTATTTTCCACAATTACAATTGTCTTTATTATAATTTAAAGTAAATTACATAGACTTTAATTCCTATTTACTTGATAAGTAATCCTATTGTGTTTGGTTAAGTCCGAACCTTTTTATCAAGTAAACATACTTCGTTGTTGATTATCTCGATATCGTATCCAAAGACGATCACACGAAGTGTGAGACGATTAGTTGTATTGTCTCGACTCAGTCCATAGACAATCACTTTCGGAGAAAGGACTTATAGGTAGGAATTTTTTTAGCTTGAAGTATATTTGGGTATCCTCGGCTTTTCAGTATTCAAAACTGGACTAGGTCTCGGGGGTTTTCTGCATTTGCGGGTTCCTCATTAACAAAATCTTGTTTTTCCATTTACTTTGTTTTTTTTGAATTATAATTTTTATTGTAATTAAGTAAATTACACACGTAGGTTAACTCCATAACACGTAGTTTAATACCGTACCAATTATCAAGTGAACGCTCCGTTGCCGCATCGCTTCGATCTTGTATCCATAGTCAATCACACAAGTGATCTTGTTGTTTTATTATCTCGATCTCGTATCCATAGACGATCGCACAAAGTGTGTATCCAAGTTGTGGTAGTATTGTCTCGACTCTGTCCATAGACGATCACACGTGGTAAATGACTTATAAGTTGATAAATAAAAAATTATGGTGTATTTGGGTACCCTCGTATTTTCAATTGGTATCAGAGCAGGCAAACATGAAAAGATTTAACAATTTCTGTTTGGTGCGATCCAACCTATAAGATTTGAATCAATAACTGATTCAGTTAACGTATTGGCAAGATTTGATAACTTCAAAGTCTCTCGGTTGAAGACTGATTTGAAGAAAACAATACTCTTGTTCCTAAGTTTCTTAGGAATACGGATTTTGTCTATGTATGTCTCAGATAATATTTTAAATTAATATTTATTTGGTCGCACTACCAATAATTCGTGAAACGATTAATATTTGCTCGGACTAGGAATATTGGTTAAACTATCAATATTTAGTTATTCAAGTGAGCAATACTTGCTAACACGAGCGATATTTGCTCAAATTAGCAATATCGATTCAACTATCAATATTCAGTAATTCATCAAATGAGCAATATTCGCTCAAACGAGCAATATTTTCCCAGATTATCAATATTCATTATGTTTATTCAACTATCAACATTCATTCGAGAATTATATATATGTCTCAACAGACATGCTCAATCCATAAATCATAGAGTATTCGTCAATCATGCTCGACTCAACAATATTAAGACTCATCGTCTAATCAAGTCAATAACTGACTAATTAAATAAATGTCTGCCTTGCAGACTCCACAATCATGAGACATCAATCATGTCACATGGGGGGATATTTACTAGGGTTCCGGTCTGGCGGTCTACGACACGTGTGTTCACCCACGATGAGAAATGTGAGTAAGTCGTGAAAGCAGTTAGATGAGTTAGCAAAGTAATGGGTGGGCAATCAACCAAGTCTCCGCACGACGTGGAACTGGTTTAACCACGATTTCCCACTCTTTCACTCCAGCAACTGTCACACTTCATGAGATCAATGTGTCTACTATTCTTGCAATATAAATGAGTCTCTGAATCCATGATTGAAACAACAAGAACGCTCGTCCAACAAAGAATTCTCATCTGCACAATAATTCTCGTCTGAGCAATCTCTCAACAGAGCAAATTCAATCAATCATAACTTATCTTATTTTTCACGAAGAATACACAACATGTACACAATCCTTGCACACACTTCTCATTTTCCCTCCTACAGATCTACCCATCCTCTCTTGTTACCGAATTGACTCTGGAACAACCATTGTCTTGGTTTAGGCCGGAGTCCTACAGATTGATCTCTCGAACTCAAAGCCTCCCGTGCAGTGCATATTTTGCAAAAGGTTAAAGTAATTTTCTCGGTCGAGGAGTGTCCTCCGCACGGTCCTCTCTTTACTTTCTTATAAAACCATCAGACCGTTTTGTCCCATCAGTAGTCCTTGCATCCACAAAAGGAGGAATGCATTGAGAGCTCAATTTTAGAAAGTTCGACTACCCGTTTATCACAACCAAAATTTTTTCTTTTTTATACGAGCCAGCATAAATGAAACAATTATTAGTGATAGAGGTCTAGTTAGAGAACCTAATACCAATAATGTTACCAAAGGACTTTTGCCCAAACAACATAGCTGAGATCTTGTCTGAACTTCCTGAGAGCCTTTGTCGATCACTTTTGAGGATATCAATCTCATTTTATTTCACAAACAAGGTTTCAATGAACTTCTCATTAAATCTTTCAAACTCGAGAATTTTCACTTTAAGAGATGATTCGAGTTTCTCCACATTTCTCTTCAAACATAGGTTTTCTCGATGAATTTATTCACTTTTATTCAAGAATCTAGAATCTCCTTTTCTGACTCTGAATCAGAAGGTGAATCAGAATAAACAGATATTTCTCCATAAGGGAAGGAATATTCTATCTGATGTTTAGAAGTAAGATCATCAGAGTTATCAAGTGAAACGATGAGAGCATTATTTCTTTGAAAAAGGTCTTCGTCTTGAATAATTGAATCATCTTGAACCTTGGATCGCGAGTGTCTCTTACCAGTCTGTTTGTACTTTCTAAGGACCTTTTTGACTTGTTGTGGGATCATAAATATATTTTATTCATCGTGATCAGCACAATACTCGTCAGACCAAGAAAAGTTTTCCTTCGAAGATGTCATACTTGTATTGGTTGCGACTTTAAGTGAAGGAAATCTATCTTTAGCCACACTATACTCGCGATCAAAGATCTTTAACTTTCTAACGAGACTGTTTCTGGAATGAGTTTCAAGGTTATTCCCTTCCATGATGGCATGTTTCTTAGACCCGTATCTTGGTGGTAAGGATCAGAGAATTTTCATCATAATGACCTTCTGGGGAATGGTCTTCCCTAATGCAAAACATGCATTAACAATTCCAGAAACTTTTTGATTAAACTCATCAAATGAATCTTCATCAAACATACGAAGATTTTCCCATTCATAGTTTAGGTTTTGAAGCCTAACTTACTTTTCTGAGGTATCTCTTTCAAATACGGTTATAAGTTATCCCAAACACCTTTAGATGTAGTACCCGAAGTTACATGGTGCTGAAGATCTGGACTTATGGCGTGTATAATAGCATTTAACCCGTCAGAATTATGTTTTGCAACGCTAATCTCGGTCACTATATCATCCCAATGGCTTTGCAAAAATGTTTCCGTCTCTAACAGCTGTTGGCGAAATGTATTCCATTACTACAAGTTTCCATGTCTCAAAGTCCCGTCTTGTAAAAAATAATGCATATAAATTTTCCATAATAGTTGGATTTCGCTATAGCGAAGCGAAATCTCTTACCATAGTGCTTAGACTTATAAAAAAATTCAATCGGCAAAAATATAAGAGAATGCTTTCCATCCTATAAATGTTTCTCACACATTTGTGATGCAGTAAAATTCAAATCAAATTTGAAGTCGTTTTAAAACGAAGATATAGTAAATAGAAAGAAATAAATAAGATAAGATTTTTTGTTGTTGTTTTTTCTTTTGGTTTTTTGGCCAAAATATAAATTCCTCGTTCTAAGTTCTTTTATTTTGCCGTTATCGTTTTTTTTTTCTCTAATATGGATTTGAAATGAAATAAAAGAGAATACCTCCTATCCTAAAATTGTTGCTTGCACAATTATGATGCAGTAAAATTCAAATCAAATTTGAAATCGTTTAAAACAAACAAAAATATATAGTAAATAAAAAGAAACAAAGAAAAGAAGATTTTTCTTATTGTTTTTCTTCTCTTTTTTCTTTTGTTTTTTAGGCGAAGTATAAATTCTTCGTTCTAATTTTTTAGCCCTAATTATGGATTTGAAATCAAATAGAAGAGAATACATTGTATCCTGAAATTGTCGTTCACGCATTTATGATGCAGTAAAATTCAAATCCATTTTGAAATCGTTTTAAGAAAAAATAGTAAGTAGAAAGGAAAAAAAGAAGAGAAGAAAGTTTTTTGGTTTTTTATCCGAAATATAAACTTCTCGTTTGAGATTCTTTTATTTCGCCGTTAACGTTTTTCTTTTCTAGGAATGAGGTTAGAGGTGAATTAGGAATGAGGTTATGGATGCTGCATTCAACAATGGAAAATGTGTAATGGCCGCAATAGCAGTATACTCATATGGAAACCACATGGTAGTGGTGCACTATTCTTCGATACTTTCTCTTTAATAGTAGCTAAAGCAAAAGCTTACGAATTCGAAATTCAATTGGCAAAAAGACTGCAACTTTCAAACATTATTGTGGAAATGTTGGATATTTTCAACAAACCCTTGAATTATAGGCATTTAGGTTAGAAATTTTCTGTTCTAGGGTTTCTATTATCAATTAGAAAAACTGAACAGAAATCTCGTTTCACCAATAGACGCATTGAAGGAAGAGACGCGCCTGTTCACTCTGAAAAGATGCCTGTAGAGATGAAAAGTCATCTCCAATGGGTGTGATTTCCTCTTTAAATAGGAGACTTGTTTTCCATTCAAGATAACATCTCAACTCTCTCTGTTTTCTTTCTTACAAGCATCATCAGAAACAAAACCAGTGTGTTCTTGGTTGGATCAAGGTCGTACAAGATTTGAATCCAATACTGTTGTGGGGCTTCAAGTATCCTGACGGCAATATTCATTGACCTGTTTGTACTCGCCAATTCAATTGGGAAAGGGTCGAATAATTGTCGAAAAGAATCTTTTATTAGATCCTTGAACCCTAATACAACATTCTTTTCTTCACCCTGTTCTAATGTCAATTTTCCAACAGTTTTCGACAATTAACATCGACATGGAGGGTGAATCTTCAATAGCTGCTGCGCAATCACTGCAAGTTATGAATCATACTTTTAATAGGTTAGAACGATTTGAAGGAGAGGGTTTTACTCGCTGGAAAGAAACTCTCAAATTCAATCTTATGTTTCTGAAACTTTAGTACATTCTGGAAGATGGGTTAGAGGCCATTCCTGCTGCTACTGAAAATGACGATGAGGAATTGAAGAGAAGATGATTTCATGTGCCGAGGTCATATTTTGAATGCTTTGGGGTTGAACGTTTACAATGCTCATCGTACTTATGGAACTGCGAAGGACCTATGGACTGCACTGGAGAACAAATACAAGATTTCTGAGGCCAGTAACAAGAAGTTCCTGATTTGCAACTTTATGGATTGGAAAATGGTTGACAGTAAGTCTATCATTGACCAGATCAGTGATCTTTTGCTTATTGTTAATCATCTTAAAGATGCTGGTATTGATCTTGTAAGTTCATTCATTGTTGGGGTTATTATTTCTCGTCTCCCCCCTTCATGGAATAGTTACAAGAAGGAACTGAAGCATGCTGAAACTGACTATGACTTAGAAGGCTTGCAGTGTCATCTTCGCATTGAAGAAGATGCTCGTAAGCGTGAGACTAAGGATAGTCAGCAAACTGAAAATCATTCTAAGATTAATAATGTGCAAGAATCGGAAACTTCAAATTCTTTGAAAGTTCAGAATGATTCTCAGTTTAAGAAGCAATATCCAAACAAGAATGGTAAGAAGAAGGGCCCTTGTTACTTCTCTAAGAAACCCGACCATATTGCTCGTGACTGTCGTCAAAAGAAGAAACAAATGAATAAGGAAGCAAATATGGTCGATGATTCTAAACTTGTCATTGTTGTGCAAGAGGCCAATACTGTTGCAGATCATGGAAGTGGATGGTGGTACGATACTGGTGCAACCATTCATATCTGTAAATACCGAAATCTTTACAAGACATATGAGCATGTTGTCGGAGAAGATGTGATTTATGCAAATCGTCTTCCTAGTAAAGTACATGGCAAAGGCACTGTTGAACTCAAGTTTACTTCTAGAAAGATTGTTACCCTTACCAATGTATTACATGTCCCATACATATGTAAAAACCTTGTTTCTAGAGTCCTTGTTAACAAGGCAGGTTTCGAGGTTAAGTTTGGATCTGATAAGTTTGTACTGTCCAAAAACGTAAAGTTTGTTGGACAAGGATATCCTTGTAACGGAATGGTTAAACTTAATTTAATGAATAATGGTTCTGCTTATATTGTTGACTCTATTGATTTATGGCATGCTAGATTAGGACATGTGAATTATGGTTCTCTTAGAAATATGAAAAAATTAGGATTAATTTCCAATTGCAATTTTGATAATGTTTCTAGGTGTGAAATATGTGTGCAAGCAAAGATAACTAGGATATCCTTTAAGTCTGTTGTAAAAATTCTTCCTTACTTGAATTAATGCATAGTGATATTGGTGATTTGAAAAGTCATGTTACTCATGGTGGACACAAATATTATGTCATTTTTATTGAGAATAGTACTATATATTCCTATACTTACTTGATGAAATCTAAGGATGAAGTCGTTGATAAATTTAGAATTTACAAAGCCGAAGTAAAAACACAATTAGAACAGAAAATTAAAGTGTTACGTTCTGATCGTGGTGGTGAATATTATCCTACTGAATTTACTGTATTTTGTCAAGAGCATGGTTTAATACATGAATTTACTGCACCATATACACCTCAACAAAATGGTATTGCTGAAAGAAATAATAGGACTTTGATTGACATGGTTAATGCTATACTTATTAGTTCTGGTTTGCTAAATTCTTTGTGGGGTGAAGCCATGTTATCTGCATGCTATATTTTGAATAGAGTACCTTTGAAAAAGAAGAAAGTTTCCCCTTATGAACTGTGGCTTAAGAGAAAACCTAATTTGAAAAGACTTAAAGCATGGGGTTGCCTAGCGTATGTTAGAAAGCCTGATCCTAAAGGACCAAAGCTAGGAAATAGGGCCTATAAATGTGTTTTTGTTGGATACTCTCTTAATAGTATTACCTACAGATGTTTAATCCTTGATACTTTTGAGATTATAGAATCTGTGAAAGTGGAATTTTTTGAAAGCATGACAAGGACAAGTTCTCAGACACTACCCACTGAAAACCCATTGTTACTAAGTCTAGAACCAATTGAGACTGATAACAATGATGAACCTTCCTGCTCTACATAAAACAATGATATTTCAGTTCCTACTGAAGATATTGAACTTAGAAAAAGTAAGAGAGGAAGAATAGAGAAAAATCCTGAACCAGAATTCAAATACTATCTTGTAGAGGGTGATAAGAATGAAATTCTTAGCACTACCATGTATAATATGCATGATGAAGGTGATCCTAAAACCTATGCTGAGGCAATAAGCTCCAGAGATGCTAATTTCTGGAAAGAAGCTATCAATGATGAAAAGCATTCCCATTTGACAAATGGAACTTGAATATACTGTGATTTACCTCCTGGTGCTAAGGCAATATGATGTAAATGGATATTCAAGAGAAATTTGAATGTTGATGGTACCATTAATAAATTTAAGGCCAGATTGGTTGCTAAGGGTTACAAACAACAACATGGTATTGATTACTTTGATACATATGCACCTGTTGTATGAATCACATCTATTCGTTGCTTGATTGCACTAGCTTCTATTCATAACCTAGTTGTACATCAAATGGATGTCAAAACCGTTTTTCTAAATGGTGATTTAGAAGAAGAGATATATATGGCACAACCTGAAGGTTTCATATTGCCAGGACAAGAGAGGAAAGTGTGTAAACTAGTGAAATCTCTTTATGGCTTGAAGCAAGCTCTCATGCAATGACATGAGAAGTTCGACAAAGTAGCTTTGTCATATGGTTTTGTTGCGAATGATGCCGATAAATGTATCTATAGCAAACAAGATAAATCTGAGTGGGTGATTCTCTGTTTGTATGTTGATGGCATGCTTATTTTTGGGTCTGACTTGTCTATTGTGGAACAAACTAAGAAATTCCTTAGTTCAAACTTTGACATGAAAGATCGAGGGGAGGCTGATGTGATATTAGGAATTAAAATCCTAAGAAAGGAAGATGAGTTGGTCTTAACCCAATCTCATTACATTGAGAAATTTCTCAAGAAATATGGTCATTTTGATGACAAACCAGCACCTAGCCCTCTAGATACTAGTGTGAAGTTAATGAAGAACATTGATAGAGTTCATAAACAACTTGAGTATTCCAGTGTTGTTGGCAGTCTTATGTATGTTATGCATTGCACAAGACCGGACATATCCCAAGCAGTGGGAGTGCTATGTCGTTTCTCAAGTAACCCTAGAATTGAACGTTGGAAAGCAATTTCAAGAGTGTTGGTTTACTTGAAGGGAACCATAAATTACGGTTTACACTTCCATAGATATCCCGCTGTATTAAAAGGATACAGTGATGCGAACTGGAACAATGTAGAATCCAAATCCAAATCTACCAGTGGATGGATATTTATATTGGGAGGTGCTGCTGTGTCTTGGAGTTCCAAGAAGCATACCTGAATTTCTGATTCAACAATGTTGTCAGAATTGATTGCACTTACAGATGCATGTAAGGAGGCAGAATGGCTTAGAAATTTACTAGTAGAAATCCCATTATGGATGAAGCCAACTCCTTCTGTTATGATTAACTGTGACAATCAGGCTACGATCTATAAGGTCTCAAACAAGACGTATAATGGAAAGTCAATACATGCTAGTCTTAGACATCAGATTGTCAGAAAATTACCCAAAAGGGGAGTAGTTGCAGTAAACTATATTGAATCGAAAAAGAACTTGGCAGACCCTTTCACAAACTGTCTACCAAAGGATGTGCATTCAATAAAGTGTAAGGAGATGGGACTCAGGTCTGTGAAATAAGTTTGATCACCAATAACGGAAACCCAACTTATTTTATATTTTGAAAAAGATAAACTAAGTTCAATGTGGTACTAACAAGTTATTGCAGTGGTTATGGTACACTAAACTAAAATTTCCCATTGTCCTTCTAGTGTAGTGATTCTGCATGATCTTAGGGATGGATGAAAATCCTTAATAAGTCTAACTTTTATCACAAGGTGTCTCGCAGAAACACCTTCGAGACTTACCTATATGAGTATTTGGAAATCATGCCGTTTCCTATGAGAATAAGACCGTTCTCAGAAAAGGACTCATGAATCCAGGAGAAAGCACGGGGCTATTAATGTGCGAGCTACGGAACACACTACTTCCTGAAATCAATATGTGTGGAGGTTCCGGCTTTATCACAAGGGGTACTTGGTTCGAGATTAAATTCACCATAGGACCTCGATAAAGCTTTGAATATCTTAAACTAAGTGGAGGTTTAAACCAAAAGGTACCTATCATTTATGTATTGGTTTCCACGATGACGCTTTGTCTCAACTTAGCATATATATATATAGAGTTCTTGAGAAGTTGGAAGTCGCAGTGGAAGAAAACCGAAAGGTTACAGGAAGGATGTGTAACCTTAGAAATGGTTTGTTGCAGGTTTAATTTTGGAGTTAGAAACTTACTGTGCGGGAGGATTTTTGTTTTGATCAAATCAATACTATTGAGAGAGTCAAGGGAATTTAGAGTTTGTGTTTTTTGATAAGAGAATTTAGAAATGGTTTGTTGCAAGTTTGAGATTTATAAACTTACAGTGTGGGAGGATCATTGTTTTGTTGAAATCAGTACTATGGAGAGAGTTAAGGGTATAGGTGGTGATATTTATTGATAAGTGAGAGAAATTTAGAGTGTCAGGTATCTGAATTGAAATCAGTAGAATGGTTAGTAATAGTATTTTCTGGTCAGTGTGGTTTGTTAAAACCATTGTCATGAAATGGAACTAATAGTTTTTTCTGGTAATTTTTAACCTTCTTGATTACGTAGTATTTTCTAAATTTTGATTTTTAAGTTAATGTTTCTTTTCAAAATGAATTGGCACAATGATCGGTTGTTGCTCTTAATAAAAAATACACTCTGTTGAGGGTAAGGGGTAATTTTAGAAAGCCACGGAGTAATCTCCAAAATATTAAGCGCCACTTTATTCTCACACACGAAACAAATAGAGTACTTCCAACAACACTGCTTATCTTTTCTTTGCCAACGCCTATTTTTTTTTCTTTACATCCCGTGATACCAACCCTTATATATCGACTGAATTATGGCCAGCCATCACAAGCCTTAGCCTTAAGTGGTGTTCCGGTCGCATTACATCATTAGCCTTGAGTCATCTTTTTTGGCAATGTAAAAATATCCGATCAAGTCAGCCTTAAGTGGTGTTCCAGTCGCATTACATCATGGGTTGGTAGACTCCCAGCTTTATAGAATTGGCCAACTTAAACAATTCCACTTCACCTCTCATTATTTTAGTCCGATAACGGGTTCCGTTCTCCGAGAAGTCGATTTTGTTTACCATTATAAACATTCTCCCTCATTCTTTTTTGGGTGCGCTTCCTTTCCTTGTCTGCCAATGGAAATACATTATGAAGCAAATGGATCAAGCTTTCCAAAGAAGTAAGGTTTTCTGTCAAGATTACCAAGTGTAAAACTGACTAACAACACTATAGCGCATTAATTCTTATATGGTGTAGAAGTGACTTATAAAACTATGTAGTACAAATGAATAGGTCCCAAATCCAATGAGGAAGAGGATAACTAGATAAGGAGGGATAAAGTAACTCTTGAAGCTAAACGGAGACTAACTATAAGAAGAAGGGGCAACTTTATAATCTTGTCTACATCTCTATTGTTGGATAATTTTCAATAACTTGGAAAATAAAACGATTTTGTTTTTTCGGTTTGCCACTATGAAGGGGTAACGTCCTGAGTCGAAGATACACAATGGATGTTAGTTGGAGATGAAGGGGCATCTCTAATGGGTGTGATGGTTCACAAAGGACACAATCATTCCCATTAGACACTTCATGTGTTTTTTGGAAATGAAGAGACATCACCAATAGGTATGAGTTCTCTATAAGTAGTGATGATTGGTTTCATTTGGATGAATGAAGAACATAAAAATACTTCTTGTTTTCTCCCTTCTAAGCATCATCGGAATTCTATTCTAGTGTGTTCATGGTTCGGTCAAAAGGTACAAACCTTGAATCCAATGACGTTGTTATAGGGCTTCATTGTATCCTGACGGCATTATTTCACGTACCCATTTGTAATAGACAATTTATTGGGAGCGTCGAAATATTTGTCTAAAAGAATCTTAATCGAGCCTTGAAGCCGGAAGTACAACATTTCTCTTAGTGTTTTCATCCTCTGTTTTACCCAAATTTTCCAACAGTTTTAGACAAATAATTTCATCGACCAAGGAGGGTGAAAAGTTACAGCACTTTAAATTTGGGAGATTGGGTTCTGTTTTTTATGTTACATCCTGTCTGTTAAGGGGTAAATATATTTTTGAGTTTTAACAGACTCGTTGTTACAAAAGAGAAAGAGAAACTGGAAAGGATTGATGTACCGTTACATCAATTAAGAAGACGAAGGATTATGGATTTTTGTTTCTGCTTGTAATGGAAATCTTGGCATGGTAGCGATCTTCATCTGTAACCCAAACAGATAAGTCTCATCTTTCTCTTTCAGTGTTAAATTTTGATCAGTGATGCATGCATTCAAGATTTATTAAATGTCTTAGTCTAGCATGCATGAGGTATGCCGTTGCATACTATTGAATCTCCTACGAACGCATTCATGATTGATTATTTTTTCTAATTAAAAAAGATCATGATAACTCTGTATGATTTTGAGAGGTTGCTCCTTCATGAGATGGTATGAATTGTCAGTACCAAAGTGTGCCTAAATAGAAGAAAACCCTAGTTCCAGTAACCGTTTTTCATTCCAATGGAAATCTCCTTCTAAAGTTATAAGAGACAAAGATAAGAACTTTGTCGCCTGTCGGGATAACAAGAAAAACCAATGGGTACTTACCAGTGTTATCCTCCGGAATGAATCATGTTTACGATAAGTTTCTCGTTCCTCTATTTTATTTAATTTTTTGCAAATTAAAATGGTGATTATATGTGTGTTTTGACGATGTGTTAACTAAATAGTAAACAAGACCCTTACTTGATCTCTGAATCAAGAGATTGCTTGTAAATATCGTACTGATTTTGAATATCTGTCAGTGGTAGTCAGATCCTGTTTACACCTCTACGCACGTATATTGCTTGTGAATACATTTGATGTCATCATGTATGGGTTATGTTCATATTATGGACATGTGATCACTTTGATTGACATTATCGTATGGAAGATTACATGATCTTGTTCTCTCTGTATAACATGATCACTACTAGTTAGTGTTTGGTTTTACACACTTTATGGAAGGTTACATGGACTTGTCAATATCATGCATGTATACGTATAGAGTGGTCCTTGTGTAGGAATCAAATCCGATAGCGAAACTGCGAGAGTTTTGTCAGCATTATTGGATTTGAAGATTTCTTTTGGGAATTATTCGAGCATAGACAGTGAAGGAAATGACTTGATGCCAAGTCCAAGAGATTGGATTTGAGGATTTCTTTCCAGAAGTCGTTAGTTTATTTAGCAGTACCTGGTACATTAGTACTTGAAAAGGTCTTCAAAGTTTTAGTTTAAGACTAAAATTTGATGAAATGTCTCTACAGTCATTCGACTCATTCCTTGTTAGAATACTGTAAGAGAATGTGACTCTTGGACCATAAAACAAGGCCAAATCCATAATAATGCTGTCCGTAGCAGTATGGATTTGAAGATTACTTATCGGTAGTATGTATTCTCCAATCAGCATTGATGGTTTCAAAGAGAGCCAAATCCAAAAGGCTGGTACCCGTATCAATGTATTGGATTTGAAGATTTCTATGTAGAAATTATGGGTGTACATGTTTGATATGAAATTCCAAATCAAACAAATAGTACACAAATCTTTAAGTAATCATTTTTCATGACATTTAGTTGTATTTTGGCATTTAAGAACTGTCGTGAAATGGTGGGAAATTTACATGACAATGTCATAAAATTTCCAACTGTTGGTTTATTTTATGTAACCAAAATGTCATATTTGTTGAATAACAATTGTGTGGCATGAACATAATTCTTGTGATTAGAATTATAGGTTCCAAAACTTGGAAATTGGTATGTCTTAAATGACATCGAAAGGAAAATGGAATACCGGTGAATATGTAACGTATTGGAAGATTGGGCGCACGACAAAATATCTAAGGATGAGATGTTACGATATTACCGATGCATAAATTATGAACATTTTTTCATCACACAATGTAGAATGTTTAATAGACACTATCTATGTATTTCAGTAGGAATTTGTAGATGATTGTGCATGAGTAGAGGAGTTACTCATCATAAGTATTATACTTGTTGAGATAGCAAGTATATAAGTTGCCCACAAATTTCTTATGTCTCTAGTGAATGCAAGTCTATAATGAGTTCTAGTGATTTAACTGCGAATGTTAATTATGCTTACTAGAGAAGTTACAATTATTTTGTAAAATCAAATAGGAACATTTTTAATAATGTTTTCAGAATTAATTGCATGAGTAGATGCAATTAATGAGGAGGAATGGCTTAAACCTAATTTGTAGAGATCCCATTTTCGGAAGAAGTCATCCCAAGCATTCTTGATTAATTTTGAATCAGGCTATGATCTATAACGTCTCTAACAAAGACTCATAATGAAAAATCAAGAATTAAAAGTTTTGTACATTGAACGGTAAGTCAATTACCCAAGAAAGGAGTAATTGCAGTTAGCCATTGAAGCAGAGTATAACTTGGAAGACCTATTTTGGAGAGTCTCCCCAAAGGAATTGTTTTCAATGAAGTATACAGAAATGAGACTAAGGTCTGTGAATGAAGTTCGATCACCCATAGCAGAAACCCAACCTATATTTTGAAAAAGATAAACAAGGTTCAGTGTGGTACCAACAAGTTATGGATGTGATTATGGTGCACTAAGTAAAAACTTCTCATTTCTGTTTAGTGCAGGGATTCTGCAAGAAAACAGGATGGATGAATATCCTTAATAAGTCTAAATTTTATCAAAAGATGTCTCGCAGAAACACCATCATGACTTACCTATATGAATATGGAAATCAGGACGTTTCCTAAGAGAAGAAGACCGTTCTCTAAAGCAGACTCATGAATCCAGGATATAACGCATGGCCATTAACGTGCTGAGCTACAGAACACACTATTATCTGAAATCAATATGTGTGAAGATTCCGGTTTTATCGCAAGGGGTACTTCGTTGAAGACTAGTTTCACCACTGAACCTCGATAAGGCTTTCAATTTCTTACACTAAGTGAAGGTTCAAATCCAAAAGATACCTGTCATTTATGTATTGGTTTCAACGATGATGCTTATTTTCCAATTTTGCTTGAACTACGTTGGCTTGACCCACTCGGGTACGGAGGAAGTCACTTGAGTGATGCAGCCACTCCTGTTTTACTTTATTTCTGTTTTGGTTTTTTGAAAATTGGGGGAGATTGTTGGATATTTTCAATAACTTAGAAAATAAAACGATTTTGTTTTTTCGGTTTGCCGCTATGAAGGGGTAGCGTCATGTGTCGAATATACAGAATGAATGTTAGTTGGAGATGAAGGGGCACCTCTAATGGGTGTGATGGTTCACAAAGGACACAACCATTCCCATTAGACACTTCATGTGTCTTTTGGAAATGAAGAGACATCTCCAATAGGTATGAGTTCCCTATAAGTAGTGATGATTGGTTTCATTTGGATGAATGAAGAACATAAAAATACTTCTTGTTTTCTCTCTTTTAAGCATCATCATAATTCTATTCTAGTGTGTTCTTGGTTGGCTCAATGGGTACAAACCTTGAATCCAATGACGTTGTTATAGGGCTTCATTGTATCCTGACGGCATTATTTCACATACCTGTTTGTAATCGCCAATTTATTGGGAGCGTCGAAATATTTGTCTAAAAGAATCTTAATCAAGACATGAAGCCGGAAGTACAACATTCTCTTAGTGTTTTCATCCTCTGTTTTACCCAAATTTTCCAACAGTTTTAGACAAATAATTTCATCGACGAAGGAGGGTGAAAAGTTACAGCACTTTAAATTTGGGAGATTGGGTTCTGTTTTTTATGTTACATCCTGTCTGTTATGGGGTAAAAATATTCTTGAGTTTTAACAGACTCGTTGTTACAAAAGAGAGAGAAACTGGAAAGGATTGATGTACCGTTACATCAATTAAGAAGACGAAGGTTTATGGATTTTTTGTTTCTGCTTGTAATGGAAACCTTGGCATGGTAGCGATCTTCATCTGTAACCCAACAGATAAGCCTCATCTTTCTCTTTCAGTGTTAAATTTTGATCAGTGATGTATGCATTCAAGATTTATTAAATGTCTTAGTCTAGCATGCATGAGGTATGCCGTTGCATACTATTGAATCTCCTACGAACGCATTCATGATTGATTATTTTTTCTAATTAAAAAAAATCATGATAACTCTGTATGATTTTGAGAGGTTGCTCCTTCATGAGATGGTATGAATTGTCGGTACTAAAGTGTGCCTAAATAGAAGAAAACCCTAGTTCCAGTAACCGTTTTTCATTCCGATGGAAATCTCCTTCTAAAGATATAAGAGACAAAGATAAGAACTTTATCGCCTGACGGGATAACAAGAAAAACCAATGGGTACTTAGCAGTGTTATCCTCCGGAATGAATCATGTTTACGATAAGTTTCTCGTTCCTCTATTTTATTTAATTTTTTGCAAATTAAAATGGTGATTATATGTGTGTTTTGACGATTTGTTAACTAAATAGTAAACACGACCCTTACTTGAAAGAGTAATCCAATGACAACATTGTTTTTGTCTGGGTCCAATGTATCAGGATCAATTGTTTCCCAAACTTTGTAGATTTTCATCAGTACCTTCATTCTCATGGCCCATACTGTGTAGTTTGTGGCGTTGAGGATTGGAACTTGTATTGATGGTGACGTGAATTCTTTTGCACCCACAATGGTGGTTTCGTTTTCCATGGCTCAGAAACACGCTCTGATACCAATTAATGGCAACTGCAAGATGAAACTTAGCTTATATAAAGACAACTCTCTTTATTGATGTTTAGAAAATATCTCAAAACTAAACACAAGCTCTAATCTTGCTCATATGATCAACCACAACTTTGGTGATCATATATATACAGAACTATGAATTCCTTTTCCTAGTCCTATTACCTTATTACATGTCTTTCCTTTTCTTAGAACTAGATGACTTTTAATTTCCTTAGGATTACATGAATTTCCTAATCTTGTCCTAACCAACTTGTTAGTGACTTCTATGTTTAAGTTAATCCAACATTCTCCCCCTTAAGCTTCAACTGTGCTTGTGAAAAATCTTGTACGTATGATGGTGCTCTCGTCTCCCATGGCTCGGTGTAGAAAGCTCTGATACCAATTAATGGCAACTGCAAGATGAAACTTATCTTATATAAAGACAAATCTCTTTATTGATGTTTAGAAAATCTCTCAAAACTAAACACAAGCTCTAATCTTGCTCATATGATCAACCACAACTTTGGTGATCATATATATATAGAACTATGAATTCCTTTTCCTAGTCATATTACCTTATTACATGTCTTTCCTTTTCTTAGAACTAGATGACTTCTAATTCCCTTAGGATTACATCAATTTCCTAATCTTGTCCTAACCAACTTGTTAGTGACTTCTATTTTGAAGTTAATCCAACATTTATAAATTAGGTATGTGGAGTGTCGTACATCTTCTCCCCATAGATAATTAGGTACCTGCATAGCCTTTAAAGAACTTCTTGTCATCTCCATTAGAGTCATGTTTCTCCTCTCCACCACTCCGTTTTGTTGTGGTAGCCCTCGAACCATCTTGTTCTGAGACATAGTTTTTAAGGTTCTGAAACTTATGTGTCCTAACCTTGCGTGACAGTTCCATGTCTGATCTTCCAATCTCATATTCAGACACAATGGCCTTCCAATCATGAGACTTATCTTGTAGAGTCTATTCTGTGAGCGTGAGACTCTAACTAAAAGTCTTCCACTTGGGTCATGAACTGTTAGATAATCTTGTCGCATTCTAACATCACATCCAACTTCTGTAGCTTGTCCTAAACTTAGAATGTTGCTTTGTAAGTTTGGGATGAAGTAGATGTTTGTGACAAGCTTCTGTTCTCCGGTCTTGCTCTGAAATAGAATTGATCATTACCCTTCAATTTCTACAGAAGATTCATCCCCAAACTTCACTTGTCCTTTGATTTTCTCATTGATCTCAGAAAAATAGTGTCTCTTACCAGTCATGTGATTGCTGGCTCCATTATCTAAATACCAGATTCCTTCTTCTCCATTCTTTGATTCGTAGTTCTTTGGTATTAGTTTCCCTTCGTTTAAGAATACAACTTCGTGCATGAAAAGAACTGTATATGCTTCCGTTGTTTCATTCTTGTTTGTTTCTTCCATCTTTTGTATTCTTTCAGGGAATACAGAGGAGAAGTGTCCTGGTTTATCACATCTGTAACAAATAATGTTTGATCTATCCTTCTTTTCTTTCCTTTGGTTTTGATCATTCTGACTTGTTGTTCTATCTTGTGAGTTAAACCTTCCTCCCCTTCCTCGGCCTCTGTTTCCTCTACCACCTCTTCCACGACCTCTTCCTCTTGTCGCAGAGTTTTGTTGGTAAGAGTTTGTGTACAAGAGTTTTCCTTGAGTTTCTCCATTATTTTCTTCATCAAGGATTCTCTCTTCATATGCTTTCAATCTTCCAATTATATCTTCATAGCTAGTCTTCTTTAAATATAAGACTTGTTCGAGAGAATCTATGATATGAATATACATGGATCTTGGTAAACTATTGAGAAACTTCTTTACCAGTTTATCTTCATCAATGGATTGTCCAAGTGACGCAGCTTTTGAGGCTATCTCTGATAGCTTTCCTGCAAAGCTATCAATAGTATCAGTGTCTTTCATCTTCATTCTTTCAAATTCAGACATTAAGGTTTGCAGACGGGCTTCTTTAACTCGATCAGCTCCGAGATTACGTGCCTTTATTGCATCCCAAATTTTCTTTGAAGTTTCATGTTCACCAACTTGTAGAACAAGACATTCTGGTATTGCTTGAAAGAGTAATCCAATGACAACATTGTTTTTGTCTGGGTCCAATGTACCAGGATCAATTGTTTCCCAAACTTTGTAGATTTTCATCAGTACCTTCATTCTCATGGCCCATACTGTGTAGTTTGTGGCGTTGAGGATTGGAACTTGTATTGATGGTGGCGTGAATTATTTTGCACCCACAATGGTGGTTTCGTTTTCCATGGCTCAGAAACACGCTCTGATACCAATTAATGGCAACTGCAAGATGAAACTTAGCTTATATAAAGACAACTCTCTTTATTGATGTTTAGAAAATATCTCAAAACTAAACACAAGCTCTAATCTTGCTCATATGATCAACCACAACTTTGGTGATCATATATATATAGAACTATGAATTCCTTTTCCTAGTCCTATTACCTTATTACATGTATTTCCTTTTCTTAGAGCTAGATGACTTCTAATTTCCTTAAGATTACATCAATTTCCTAATCTTGTCCTAACCAACTTGTTAGTGACTTCTATGTTGATTTATGTAACCAAAATGTCGTAAAATTTCTAACTGTTGGTTTATTTTATGTAACCAAAATGTCATATTTGTTGAATAACAATTGTGTGGCATGAACATAATTCTTGTGATTAGAATTATAGGTTCCAAAACTTGGAAATTGGTATGTATTACATGACATCGAAAGGAAAATGGAATACCGGTGAATATGTAACGTATTGGAAGATTCGGCGCACGACCTAATATCCAAGGATGAGATGTTACGATATTACCGATGCATAAATTATGAACATTTTTTCATCACACAATGTAGAATGTTTAATAGACATTATCTATGTATTTGAGTAGGAATTTGTAGATAATTGTGCATGAGTAGAGGAGTTACTCATCATAAGCATTATACTTGTTGAGTTAGCAAGTATATAAGTTGCCTATAAATTTCTTATGTCTCTAGTGAATGCAAGTCTATAATGACTTCTAGTGAATTAACTGTGAATGTTAATTATGCTTACTAGAGAAGTTACAATTATTTTGTAAAATCAAATAGGAACATTTTTAATAATGTTTTCAGAATTGATTGCATGAGTAAATGCAATTAACGAGGAGAAATGGCTTAAACCTAATTTGTAAAGATCCCATTTTCGGAAGAAGCCATCTCAAGCGGTCTTGATTAATTTTGAATCAGGCTATGATCTGTAACATCTCTCACAAAGACTTATAATGAAAAGTCAAGACTTAAAAGTCTTGTACCTTGAAAGGTAAGTCAATTACTCAAGAAATGAGTAATTGCAGTTATCCATTGAAACAGAGTATAACGTGGAAGACCTATTTTGGAGAGTCTCCCCAAAGGAATTGTTTTCAATGAAGTATACAGAAATGAGACTAAGGTCTGTGAATGAAGTCCGATCACCCATAGCAGAAACCCAACCTATGTTTTGAAAAAGATAAACAAGGTTCAATGTGGTACCAACAAGTTATGGATGTGATTATGGTGCACTAAGTAAAAACTTCTCACTTCTGTTTAGTGCAGGGATTCTGCAAGAAAACAAGATGGATGAAAATCCTTAATAAGTCTTAATTTTATCAAAAGGTGTCTCGCAGAAACACCTTCGAGACTTACCTATATGAATATGGAAATCAGGCATTTTCCTAAGAGAAGAAGACCGTTCTCTAATGAAGACTCATGAATCCAGGATATAACACATGGCCATTAACGTGCTGAGCTACAGAACACACTATTCTATGAAATCTATATGTGTGGAGATTCCGGTTTTATCGCAAGGGGTACTTGGTTCAAGACTAGTTTCACCACTGAACCTCGATAAGGCTTTGAATTTCTTACACTAAGTGAAGGTTCAAATCCACAAGATACCTTTCATTTATGTATTGGTTTCAACGATGATGCTTATTTCCCAATTTTGCTTGAACTATGTTGGCTTGATCCCACTCAGGTACGTAGGAAGTCACTTGAGTGATGCAACCACTCCTGTTTTACTTTATTTTCTGTTTTGGTTTTTTGAAAATACGGGGAGATTGTTGGATATTTTCAATAACTTAGGAAATGAAACGATTTTGTTTTTTCGGTTTGCCGCTATGAAGGGGTAGCGTCCTGTGTCGAATATACACAATGAATGTTAGTTGGAGATGAAGGGGCACCTATAATGGGTGTGATGGTTCACAAAGGACACAACCATTCCCATTAGACACTTCATGTGTCTTTTGGAACTGAAGAGACATCACCAATAGGTATGAGTTCGCTATAATTGTTTATGATTGGTTTCATTTGGATGAATGAAGAACATAAAAATACTTCTTGTTTTCTCTCTTCTAAGCATCATCAGAATTCTATTCTAGTGTGTTCTTGGTTGGGTCAAGAGGTACAAACCTTGAATCCAATGACGTTTTTATAGGGCTTCATTGTATCCTGACGGCATTGTTTCACATACCCGTTTGTAATCGCCAATTTATTGGGAGCGTCGAAATATTTGTCTAAAAGAATCTTAATCGAGCCTTGAAGCCGGAAGTACAACATTTCTCTTAGTGTTTTCATCCTCTGTTTTACCAAAAATTTCCAACAGTTTTAGACAAATAATTTCATCGACGAAGGAGGGTGAAAAGTTACAACACTTTAAATTTGGGAGATTGGGTTCTGTTTTTTATGTTACATTCTGTATGTTAAGGGGTAAACATATTTTTTAGTTTTAACAGATTCGTTGTTACAAAAGAGAAAGAGAAACTGGAAAGGATTGATGTACCGTTACATCAATTAAGAAGACGAAGGATTATGGATTTTTTGTTTCTGCTTGTAATGGAAACTGTTAAAGATAGAGACTCATCTGCTGAAGACTCTCAACCAAAACAGCTAGCATTCTGTGTATGAAGGAATGACCGAGTATTTTGCGTTTAGATTAGTCTTACGGGTCTTTAGTTACAATTAAAATAGCATTTGTAGCTCTTGAATAGGTTGATTAGTTGTAAAAACCTTTGTACTCTCTGATATAAATAACAAGTAGACTCCACAGTTCTGAGTGTGGAAGTCTTTCACCAAAACTCAAATCCTAACTTGGTATCAGCCTTGATCCAAGCTACGCTTCCAAACCAATTCAAAAAAAAATATAGAATGTCGACAACAACTCAGTTAAGAAACATACAGATCCATCATCTGGTAACACTTAAGTTAACAGAAAACAACTACCCACTGTGGAAAACGCAGTTTAAACCAATTCTGAAGGGCCATGGACTAACTGGCTTCATTGATGGTTCAAAAACTATACCTCCTAGAACACTACCAGATTCTGATACTGAAAATCCAGAGTTCACTGCATATGAAGAACAAGACTCTCTTTTGGTTGGGTGGATGAACTCAACTCTTACTCCAGAGTGTCTTGGGGTTGTACGTGATCTTAACACATCTAAGGAGGTATGGGATGCACTGGAGGTATAATATGCTCCAAAGACAAAGTTTCACCAGATGAATCAAAAAAACAGTTACACAACTTAAGCAAAGGTAACAAATATTTACGAGTCTTTTTAAATGAGGCTAAAGAACTATTTGCACAGCTTGCAGCATCCGGATATACAGTCAGTGATGATGAAAAGAAACAATCCATCAGCAATGGGTTGAACCAAGCATATGATTCGATTGTCTCCACCTTAGGCACAATGGAGAACCTGAGCATGGATCTGTTTTACTCCCATCTTCTAAACTTTGATATGCGTATCACACGTCAGCTTGAGGAAATACAACAACCAATTGCCCATATTGCTGCTTCATCAACATCAGGAGGAAAAACTTACCAAAACAACAACCACAATCCAGGTCAACGACCTTTTCATTATCAACAAAATCAGTCTAAACCTCGCTTCAAGTCTCCTATGCAAAGCAACAACACTGCTGAGAAGTGTCAAATCTGCAAGAAGAAAGGACACCTTGGTGACAAATGCTGGTTCCGTTACAAACCAAGCACCAATATGTCGAAACCTCAAGCTGCATATATTGCTTTTCCTGAAGCTTCCTATGGCAATCAATGGGTCACTGATTCTGGTGCTACAAATCATCTCACAACATATATGAACAACTTAACAATCCCTCATGAATATACAGGCACAGAACAAGTGTATGTGGGTAATGGTAATTCACTAAACATCACACATACTGGTAATGCATCTTTCACACATAACTCAAGGTTATTCTGTTTGAATAACATTTTTCATGTACCCAGTATAAAGACAAACTTGTTATCAGTTTCTCAATTCTGCAAAGATAATGGTGTTTTCTTTGAGTTTCACTCATCTCATTTCTTTGTAAAGGACAAGACAACGGGAAAGCTGCTGCTGCGCGGACTGAATAGGAATGTACTGTACATTCTTGATGGCCTTACACAAGTCAGCAGACAAGGGTCTTCTCAAGATCATGTTGCATCTTCCATGCCAACATGGCATCAACGTCTGGGTCATCCAATGCTCCGTACCGTATCTAGCATTTGCAATAGGTTTTCACTTCCAGTTTCGAATAAGATGTTTACTTTCTGCAACTCTTGTCATGTTAGTAAGAGCAGAAAACTTTCTTTTTCTCTAAGCACTACATCTTATGATAAACCACTATCTTTGGTTGTTTCTGATATCTGGGTCTCCCCTAAACTATCCAGGTCCGGTTTTCGATATTACATGCTCATAATGGATGTTTATTCTCATTTCACTTGGGTGTTTCCTTTAGTACAACGTTCTGATGCTTTGTCTATTTTTATAAATTTTCGAAAACAAATTGAAAATCTTACAGATCATAGGATTAAGATTTTTCAGTCTGACAATGCCTTAGAGTATAAGAAGTTCACAAAGTATTTAAATGAATCTGGTAGTCAACACCGATTATCTTGTCCTCATACATCACCACAAAATGGAATAGCAGAGAGACGTATTCGCCATGTCACTGAATATGGCCTTGCACTTTTATTTCAAGCACATATGCCCTCTTCATTTTGGGCTGATGCGTTTGTCACTGCTTGTTACTTAATTAATCGTCTGCCTAAATCATCCTGTGAAGTTAAAACTCCTCTAGAACTCCTTTTTCATAAAGAACCATATTACAAGTTTTTAAAGGTTTTTGGTTGTCTTGCTTATCCTTGCCTCAGATCTTATAACTCAAACAAGCTAGAACCTAGATCACTCCCATGTGTCTTTATAGGATACAGTAGTTCTCATAAGGGTTATATCTGCTTACATAGAGAGACTGGTAGGATTTACATCACTCGCCATGTAAGGTTTGAAGAACAGTCGTTTTCATTCAGTCCAAAGAAGCAGTGTGTACCATTGCACAGTCCAGGTAATGTGCCTTCAGATACTTCATTTCTATATTCTCCTCATTTTACGCGTAGACATTATCTTCCTACGCAACAGCATGTGGTATCTAATAGTGCAGACCAGCATCTGGGCATATGCAATGATATGGCTAGTTTGGAACCTTCCATGGAATCTCCTACAACTTCTGCTTCACAACTGAATACTCAGAGTATCTCTGCTGCTGATTCTATCACAAGTATGCCATTTCATGACAGCTCTGAAGTAACTACTACAAATGTTGTGTCCTCTACTCATCCTATGCAAACAAGGGCAAAATCTGGTATTAACAAGCCTGTTCAAAAATTATGTTTGTCTGCATCTAAACATCCCCTTAATGATTCAGATTTCATGGAACCTACATGTTACTCAGAAGCATGCAAACTTCCAGAATGGAGTGCAGCTATGGATAATCAAGTAAATGCCCTCATCAGAAATGGCACATATTCGATAGTTCCTTTTCAACCTGGCATGAATGTAGTTGGCTCAAAGTGGGTTTATCGAGTAAAACAAAACTCTGACGACACCATTTATAAACGTAAGGCTCGACTGGTGGCAAAAGGTTTTAATCAACAGGAAGGAGTTGATTATGGAGAGACCTTTAGTCCTGTTATAAAACCATGTACTATACGACTGGTTCTTTCTATTGCTGTCATGAACAAGTGGCCGTTGAAGCAACTAGATGTTGAGAATGCTTTCCTCCATGGTACTTTGGATGAGGAGGTCCATATGAAGCAACCGGCAGGGTATGTAGATGCTAATCGTCCAACTCATGTGTGTAAACTGCATAAGTCATTATATGGGTTAAAGCAGGCTCCACGTGCATGGTTTTCACGGCTCAGTAACTATCTAATGACACTTGGCTTTAAGGGTTCAGTTGCAGACACATCCTTGTTTGTCTGTAGAACCAAACTTTCAGTTACTTATGTGTTGATTTATGTGGATGACATTATTGTCACAGGGTCGGACTCTTCACAGGTAGCTCAACTCATTCAAGAACTAGGTAGGGAGTTTGCAATAAAAGACATGGGGGACCTTCATTTCTTTCTGGGTGTCGAGGTTATAAGGCAAACTGGTGGTGTAATTCTCACTCAGCGCAAGTATATAACAGATCTCCTCAAATGCACTAAACTGGATGGTTTAAAACCGTGACGAGTCCAATGTCTTCTATCTTAAAATTAAGGCAGACAGGCAGTGAAAGTTTTGCAGACTGCACCTTATATCGAAGCGTTGTTGGTGCTCTTCAATACCTCTATCTCACGAGGCCTGACATTTCTGTTGCTGTTAATAAGGTATGCCAGTATATGCACAATCCTTATGTTGAACATTGGGAACAAGTGAAACGTATTCTTCGATATCTGAAGCACACCGTAGATTATGGTCTTCATATTCGTCCTTCACAAGACTTTTCTTTGCATGGTTACTCGGATGCTGATTGGGCTGGTTGCCTAGATGACCGTAGATCCGCTAGTGGTTATGGTATCTACTTTGGTGGTAATCTGATATCGTGGAGTGTCAGAAAACAAAAGACGGTCAGCAAATCCAGCACTGAGGCGGAATATCGGGGCATTGCCATTGCAACATCTGAAATTATCTGGATTGAGTCTTTTCTTCGTGAACTTGGAATTCCTATCTCGACTCCAGTGTTGTGGTGTGATAATTTGGGCGCAACATACCTTACAGCTAATCTTGTTTTTCATGCTCGAACAAAGCATATCGAGATAGATTACCATTTTGTGAGGGAAAGGGTGGCTAACAAACGTTTGATAGTGCAGTTCATCAGTTCACGGGATCAAATAGCTGACATTTCTACTAAGGGGCTACCTTCACCAAGATTTCAGCTTTTACGTGGCAAGTTGCACTTTCGTAAACTTGAGTACAACTTGAGGGGGAGTGTTAAAGATAGAGACTCATCTGCTGAAGACTCTCAACCAAAACAGCTAGCATTCCGTGTATGAAGGAATGACCGAGTATTTTGCGTTTAGATTAGTCTTACGGGTCTTTAGTTACAGTTAAAATAGCATCTGTAGCTCTTGAATAGGTTGATTAGTTGTAACAACCTTTGTACTCTCTGATATAAATAACAAGTAGACTCCACAGTTCTGAGCGTGGAAGTCTTTCATCAAAACTCAAATCCTAACTGAAACCTTTGCATGGTAGCGATCTTTATCTGTAACCCAAACAGATAAGTCTCATCTTTCTCGTTCAGTGTTAAATTTTGATCAGTGATGCATGCACTCAAGATTTATTAAATGTCTTAGTATAGCATGCATGAGGTATGCCGTTGCATACTATTGAATCTCCTACTAACGCATTCATGATTGATTATTTTTTCTAATTAAAAAAAATCATGATAACTCTGTATGATTTTGAGAGGTTGCTCCTTCATGAGATGGTATGAATTGTCGGTACCAAAGTGTGCCTAAATAGAAGAAAACCATAGTTCCAGTAACCGTTTTTCATTCCGATGGAAATCTCCTTCTAAAGATATAAGAGACAAAGATAAGAACTTTGTCGCCTGACGGGATAACAAGAAAAACCAATGGGTACTTAGCAGTGTTATCCTCCGGAATGAATCATGTTTACGATAAATTTCTCATTTCTCATTTCTCCATTTTATTTAATTTTTTGCAAATTAAAATGGTGATTATATGTGTGTTTTGACGATGTGTTAAACTAAATAGTAAACAAGACCCTTACTTGATCTCTGAATCAAGAGATTGCTTGTAAATATCGTACTGATTTTGAATATCTGTCAGTGGTAGTCAGATCCTGTTTACACCTCTACGCACGTATATTGCTTGTGAATACATTTGATGTCATCATGTATGGGTTATGTTCATATTATGGACATGTGATCACTTTGATTGACATTATCGTATGGAAGATTACATGATCTTGTTCTCTCTGTATAACATGATCACTACTAGTTAGTGTTTGGTTTTACACACTTTATGGAAGGTTACATGGACTTGTCAATATCATGCATGTATACGTATAGAGTGGTCCTTGTGTAGGAATCAAATCCGATAGCGAAACTGCGAGAGTTTTGTCAGCATTATTGGATTTGAAGATTTCTTTTGGGAATTATTCGAGCATAGACAGTGAAGGAAATGACTTGATGCCAAGTCCAAGAGATTGGATTTGAGGATTTCTTTCCAGAAGTCGTTAGTTTATTTAGCAGTACCTGGTACATTAGTACTTGAAAAGGTCTTCAAAGTTTTAGTTTAAGACTAAAATTTGATGAAATGTCTCTACAGTCATTCGACTCATTCCTTGTTAGAATACTGTAAGAGAATGTGACTCTTGGACCATAAAACAAGGCCAAATCCATAATAATGCTGTCCGTAGCAGTATGGATTTGAAGATTACTTATCGGTAGTATGTATTCTCCAATCACCATTGATGGTTTCAAAGAGAGCCAAATCCAAAAGGCTGGTACCCGTATCAATGTATTGGATTTGAAGATTTCTATGTAGAAATTATGGGTGTACATGTTTGATATGAAATTCCAAATCAAACAAATAGTACACAAATCTTTAAGTAATCATTTTTCATGACATTTAGTTGTATTTTGGCATTTAAGAACTGTCGTGAAATGGTGGGAAATTTACATGACAATGTCATAAAATTTCCAACTGTTGGTTTATTTTATGTAACCAAAATGTCATATTTGTTGAATAACAATTGTGTGGCATGAACATAATTCTTGTGATTAGAATTATAGGTTCCAAAACTTGGAAATCGGTATGTCTTAAATGACATCGAAAGGAAAATGGAATACCGGTGAATATGTAACGTATTGGAAGATTGGGCGCACGACAAAATATCCAAGGATGAGATGTTACGATATTACCGATGCATAAATTATGAACATTTTTTCATCACACAATGTAGAATGTTTAATAGACATTATCTATGTATTTCAGTAGGAATTTGTAGATGATTGTGCATGATTAGAGGAGTTACTCATCATAATTATTATACTTGTTGAGATAGCAAGTATATAAGTTTCCCACAAATTTCTTATGTCTCTAGTGAATGCAAGTCTATAATGAGTTCTAGTGATTTAACTGCGAATGTTAATTATGCTTACTGGAGAAGTTACAATTATTTTGTAAAATCAAATAGGAACATTTTTAATAATGTTTTCAGAATTAATTGCATGAGTAGATGCAATTAATGAGGAGGAATGGCTTAAACCTAATTTGTAGAGATCCCATTTTCGGAAGAAGTCATCCCAAGCATTCTTGATTAATTTTGAATCAGGCTATGATCTATAACGTCTCTAACAAAGACTCATAATGAAAAATCAAGAATTAAAAGTTTTGTACATTGAACGGTAAGTCAATTACCCAAGAAAGGAGTAATTGCAGTTAGCCATTGAAGCAGAGTATAACTTGGAAGACCTATTTTGGAGAGTCTCCCCAAAGGAATTGTTTTCAATGAAGTATACAGAAATGAGACTAAGGTCTGTGAATGAAGTTCGATCACCCATAGCAGAAACCCAACCTATATTTTGAAAAAGATAAACAAGGTTCAGTGTGGTACCAACAAGTTATGGATGTGATTATGGTGCACTAAGTAAAAACTTCTCATTTCTGTTTAGTGCAGGGATTCTGCAAGAAAACAGGATGGATGAATATCCTTAATAAGTCTAAATTTTATCAAAAGATGTCTCGCAGAAACACCATCGAGACTTACCTATATGAATATGGAAATCAGGACGTTTCCTAAGAGAAGAAGACCGTTCTCTAAAGCAGACTCATGAATCCAGGATATAACGCATGGCCATTAACGTGCTGAGCTACAGAACACACTATTATCTGAAATCAATATGTGTGAAGATTCCGGTTTTATCGCAAGGGGTACTTGGTTGAAGACTAGTTTCACCACTGAACCTCGATAAGGCTTTCAATTTCTTACACTAAGTGAAGGTTCAAATCCAAAAGATACCTGTCATTTATGTATTGGTTTCAACGATGATGCTTATTTCCCAATTTTGCTTGAACTACGTTGGCTTGATCCCACTCGGGTACGTAGGAAGTCACTTGAGTGATGCAACCACTCCTGTTTTACTTTATTTTCTGTTTTGGTTTTTTTAAAATCGGGGGAGATTGTTGGATATTTTCAATAACTTAGAAAATAAAACGATTTTGTTTTTTGGGTTTGCCGCTATGAAGGGGTAGCGTCCTGTGTCGAATATACACAATGCATGTTAGTTGGAGATGAAGGGCACCTCTAATGAGTGTGATGGTTCACAAAGGACACATCCATTCCCATTAGACACTTCATGTGTCTTTTGGAAATGAAGAGACATCTCCAATAGGTATGAGTTCCCTATAAGTAGTGATGATTGGTTTCATTTGGATGAATGAAAAACATATAAATACTTCTTGTTTTCTCTCTTCTAAGCATCATCAGAATTCTATTCTAGTGCGTTCTTGGTTGAGTCAAGGGTTACAAACCTTGAATCCAATGACGTTGTTATAGGATACTCATTGTATCCTGACGGCATTATTTCACATACCCGTTTGTAATCGCCAATTTATTGGGAGGGTCGAAATATTTGTCTAAAAGAATCTTAATGGAGCCTTGAATCCGGAAGTACAACATTTCTCTTAGTGTTTTCATCCTCTGTTTTACCCAAATTTTCCAACATCTATGTATCAGTAGTGTGTCACTTGACTGTCCCTCTATTTAAGTACTGTTCCATTCACTCACTGAAATAATGAACGGGAAAAAAGAAGATGGTAATGAAAGAAAAAACATCATTTTGCTAGTCAGATCGAGACAGACATAGTATATTATTTTGATGGAGTCAGATAAGAATGATAAATATTGAGTTAGGTCAACCATTAATCGGTGTTCTCTTGTCGCATTATATTGTATCACTCCATCCATCCCCGATAAGATTAATCAAATTAAACAATAACTGACACAAACTAAATTAAACCAAACCAAGATTTGTGACAACATTTTTATCAGTATTTTGTGAACCTACCCATTAAAATAAAAAATTGTTAAACCTACCAAAAAAAAAAAGACTCCTTACGCCAACGATGATTATTTTTGAATCATATCGGAAATGGGCTGATTTAGTGTCAAACATGGTGTTATTATCCTCGAACACATCCAACCAAAATTATATAGGGCGGAATTCCTGATTTTTTGTTTCGCTGATCCAACCGAAATTTACATACTCTTTTTGTACAGATTGTTCAAATGGATGAGAATGTAAAAATAGCCAGGATGTAAATAATTTCATCCTACCCATTTTCAAATATTTTTTGTTATTTTTAATTTATATCAGGATGCATCCAGTTTCATTTTCGCTCTTTTTTTAAGTTTAAGACAGGATGAATGCAGTTTCATTCTTGTTATCTTTTTGGTATCCATTTCACCCATACTAATTTTTACTCGTCCATTAGAACCATGTTTTAAAAATATTTGGGCAAATGACCCATTTTCCTATTCTAATAAACATCTCAAAAATACTTGCAAAAAATTGATTTTATATGCACATCCCAGCAGCGGAATCTCCAACTCTGACTTTTTTACTAGTTCCCTTCCTGCAGCTGTCTCCTCTCCAGTTTGAACAGAAGTACCACCCATATGTGTGCTTATTCTTGGACTAATATCCTTCACACTTTTGGTTTTTCAGGAAGATTCCTGACAGACGATGAGCCAGATACACTGCAATAATCTGACGATCTTTTGGACTTATTGCCGCAACTTTGCATCCCAACATGGTCATACGATAACTGTGAAACTCCATGATTCTTGGGTTCTACGGCTACTTGTCTTTTTGAAAGCAATATCTAGTAACAAATTTATGCTGTGAATAAATAAGAACAAAATGCTACACCACCAAAATTATACTCCAATTACTAAAGTCACCAGAAGATGCAACATTGGGAAAGATGAGAAGAAAATATTCTAAGTAAATAGTCCATGATAATTCTCATCCCAGGCATTTGAACATAACTTTTTTGAGCAGGGACGAACAAAATCGAAGTACTGACATAAAGTTTTCTGGAAAACCTACAATGCTTCATTTGAAAAAGAGAGTGAAGTGCGCTTAAGTAAACATTTCAAGAGGTAATATCATCAACAACCTAAAAACTCAATATCAGCCCTCACTCCAGAATAAAAGTAGCACCGGTGGAGCTTACCCTCTCTCCTATTGGTGGGTAAGCGTAACCTCGCGTTCTCATTGATTAATTGAGAAACCATTCGTATTCGTCGGATGAAATTTCGTTAGATATGGTGTGTTGATCTGACAATATGCGGTGTAGATTGGGTGGATTGTTGAGACACACGCGACGGACGACCCTCATTATTTGAAAAATTGCTATATTAATTTCGCGTATTTATTGTGAAAATCCAGAAAATAAAGAAAACTACTATTAATTTCGGACATCTATGATTGAAATAAAAAAAATCAATTCAAAATATTTATGGAATAAAATAAAATAATTTATATTTTTTAAATCTTTTATAATTTCATATATTTATTATGGAAAATCTCGAAAATAAAAAATACTATATTACATTCATGAATAAAAAAAAAATCAATTCAACGTATTCATGGATAAATTAATATTTTTTGAATCTTTTATAGTTTTATGTATTTTTATAAATAATCCAGAAAATAAAGAAAACTGATATATTAATTTCGGACATCTATATTTTTGGATGATTTTTAAGGTAAGAAATCTATGTATTTATTATTAAAAAATCTAAAAGATAATTATTTATTCAAAAATATACTATGAGTTTCGTTTCAAAATATCACTGGTAAACAAGTATTATCATAAATAATGTCTTGATTTTTATGGCTTTAACTTGCTAAAATTTATTTTGTAAATACAGATAGGGCTGTCAATGGATAAAAATCCGTCGGATATTGGCAATACCGATAAGGTTAAGGTTAAGGGTTATCGGATATCCGGTATCCGATAATATCCGTCGGAATTCAAAAATTCAATATCGATAAGGTTAAGGATAAGCTATCGGATATCGGATATTATTCCGTTAATTTCCGTTATCTACTCATGATACAAAAAAATTCCAATAATTTCCGATAATTTCCGTTAATATTCAATAATTTTCGATAATTTCCGGTAATATTCGATAATTTCCGATATTTACTTAAGAGAGACGTAATCAAATGGCTAAAGAGTAAACCTAAAGGGTATTAGGTATCGAAAATTTCCGAAAATTTTATGATATAGTTATACACTAACGGTATTGGATATTAACCTAACGGAAACTCCCTTAACCGGTACCGTTATGTTAATAAACGGATATCCGTTACGTTAAGGTTATCGGATATTGGATAGCCGTTATGTCGGATATTAACCTAACGGAATCCGGATGTTCGGAAACGAATACCGGATATCGAATATCCATTGACAGCCCTAAATACAGATCAAATATGTAGAAATTTTATATATTTTTAGACATGGATTTATATTATATCCAAAATAAAAACGTTTTACTTATGGGTTTGTTATTGATACTTCTATTTACAAGCATTCGATCAAGAGTCTAATTCATTTTTCGGAGCCTCTCTATAAAATTATAGATACTCTTCTCCATGAAGAACAAGTCGAAAGTTTTTAATTTATATTCGATTATGGTTTGTTGCAATATATAGTGTTTCAGTAGTTGTTTTCTTTCTTATGGTTTGTGATTTTGACTCACTGTTTATTGATTTGTTAACAGGTCCGCAAATTAAAATTCTCAACCAGCTGTGAGTTTAATTTCTCAATATTTTCTTTGCTTTCGATTTTCTGTTTTATGTTTATTTTATTGATTTTTCAACAGGTGCGCAAAACAAAATTCTTAACCAGCTGTGAGTTTATTTTCTCTCTATTCTCTTTGCTTTTGATTTTTTGTTTTGTGTTTGTGTTGTTTTTAGTTAATTTGTAACTTTAGATTTTGAAGATTTAGTTAGGATTTTCTCTGAGTATTCATTTTGTTTTGATTTTTTTTATCAGGATGGGGAGAGAAGCGCAGGGAGACATACTAACATCGGCAGATAAGTTCACTAGATTACCTTTTGTCCACAAGAGTTCTCAAGAAGAAGGATCTTTTTCCGTAATTCTAAATTATGTTTTCAAATTTTGATGTATTACTAATTTTTTTTAAGATTATTTTTGATTTATGCGGTGCTTAAAGTAGAGGAAACATTTGGGGAGGAAAAAAAAACATTACAGGGCTAAACTAAAGGAGGTAGGAAACATTTAGTATATTTGGAAAATACCAGGTTTATTAAGTTATGTATATGTTTATATTAGTTTGGTATATTTGGATTGAGAATCCTAAATTGACTTCAGCGGCTGAGTATTAATTTCATATTCGTTAAGTATTAATTTCATATTCCACATTTTACCAAAAATAATAATATTGTAAATATTTTCCTAAAACAATTGATTGAGAAACTTATTTTTTGTCTTTAAAAAAAAATATGATCATACGTAATAAAAATTGATAGATAAATATATTTTTTTATCTTCTTAGATTTTTTTTTTGATAAATATAAATTTAATTCTAATAATCTAAGCAAAAAGATTAAAGAAGGAAAAATCTTTAGAATTTCTTGGGTGATTTAAGAAACTAATTCCAAAAATAATAATATTCTCTCATGTGTAAACAGATTAATTCCAAAAATATTAGTATTCTCTCATGTGTAAAAGCGCTTGAACAAATGTCGCATCTCTTTTTTTAAAGATTTGTTCTGCATATGCTTGCAGAATTTCTTCTTCTGATCGGTGGTTATTGTTTCTTTTTCCAGGATACAAAAGAATTTAATCCATTGAGCTACTTTTCTTCTTAGAAATCATCTTAAGTGATTTTTTTCTTTTCCTTTTTACTTTTTTGTAAATATTAGTTCTGAACAGGTAATGAGAGCTGTTCAAGTTGTTGTTTTACTGCAATTGTATCGGGGAAACTCAAAACAATCCATATTTTCTTTCAATTTTTGTCTGCTTCAAGGTAATCAAATCTTCTTTTGTTAGAAATATGTTTATGACCTTTTTAAATTACGACTTTTTATACTTTCAGGTGGTTTTTATTACGGGTTGTTGGTTTTATTGCTCAATTCAATTACTAAATGGTGTTGCGATTCAAAAGACAAAAAAAGGTTATTGTGATTGAGATCTTTTTATACTAAAAATAGCTTAAGAAATATTGACGAGAATCTCATTTGTTTGTGTTTCCACCCAACAAACAGAAAAACTAACAAAGCTATGGGTGATCACCAGAAACTACCAGAGATTTGAACTCAGTCAAGATCTCAAACTCATCAATTCGGTAATGAATGAAATTGCATTTGTTCTGATAGTATGCCTATGAGTTCGTTCTTTATCATATAATTCATATGGGACAAATGAAATTGGACTTTGTCCTGTTTGTTCGTTCTTAAATTCCCTTTACATTGACAGTTAGATGATCTAATTAATTTTGGTAAGAACATACGAAATATAAATGCACAACTTTTATGAATATTTTCTTCCCATAAATTAAAATTTTCCAGTATGCTGCTTAAAGAAATGACATTTTTATACGGAGTGTACTCCATTACATTGACAGTTGGATTACTATTCTTTGTCATTGTTCGCTACCAAATCCCATCAATCGAATCACTTTTTCGAGAAATACGAGATATCTAAGTCGTACAAGTAAAGAGATCTATTCATTGATAAGAAAAAGAAAAAACGTGAACGTTGATTGGATTGATGATAAAATAGAATCCTGGGCTAAGGTTTCGTTCTATTCAGTGAAATGAGGACATTGCGAAGATTAGGGTGAGTGCGATTGTACAGAAAAAAATTGACATATCGTTTAGATTTTGCCTAAAAGGAAAAAACGAAACAATTTCATATATGATGTTCCAAAAGTGGTACTGGTTGTTTCCATCACCATAATTAACTAAGCACTTTCTAACTATGTGAGTTCTAGCATATCTCATTTCCAAATGACATATTTAATCTTTTTAAGATCAAATTGTACAGGAAAAGAAATAAACATGGAAGCTAGATTATTTTTTCTATGATATAAATGATGTTTTCTTTATGCTTCCTGCACCCCAGGAATTACAGCAACTTTCAGTTGGTTTTTGCAATATTAAATTATCCAGTTATCTACAGTCAGATAGTATGATGTAATCAACCAGGTTCCCGCTGCATAGCCGGGTACCCAGTAATACCACGAGTTCTACTAAGAAAAGACTAATATATAATCGTGATAGATTTTTTTATTGAACTTGGGTAAGGTTGATCAGTCATGCAAGAAATATATCTCCATGGTTTATAAGCATTTTTTTCAATTAATTGAAATGCAAAAATGCCTATTATACTTATGTACAAATTTAAAAATATTACTAAAAATATTACGTAGGTTAACTTCATTTTGAACGTTGGAAAAGCATATTATGCTAAAAAAAAATGGAATACAAAACAAGAAAAATAGACAACAAATGATGGTCAGAATTACTAAAAAAAAATGCAAATCTAATACGCCGAACACTTTACAGTGTTAATATTTGCTTTTTAGTAACGGATACAATGAAAAATTTTGTACGTACTTGGGAGTAAGCACTATTCATCTAAGCCGTAATTTAAGGCATTGTTTTTCTTTTAACTTTTTATGACTACAATTGCAATTCACCGTTCAACCGCAATGGGTACATATACAATTCATCATTTGATAATAAAATTGAGTTGCACTAACTCAGGAAACACTAATATATTAAGAAAGTAAAACTTAATTAACAGAAATAATTAACAGAAAAACAATAAATGTGGAACGGGCTACTTACTATGTAAACATATTATTTGTAGTACAACCCACTAATATGGCTTGCTTAGATGCCCTACTTCATGGTGAACAAAAAGAACTTTTAAAAATACGTACTTTTCGTGCAATTCAAAAGACGTGTGTGGCCGGGTATACTATCTCATCTTATAATTTATTGAATGGGTATCCATAACTCAATACAACCAAGTATAGTTATTCAGCTAAACAATTGAAATTTAGTAACTATTTTCCAAAGTCAATTCTCACCTATAATACATGGAGTCATCTTATAATTATTAGATACAACGTACAATGCAATTTTGGCGAGACAAACTCTACGGGAGCTTTCCGCTGTTTAGTTAAGTGATTCCATGCTACAAAAATATTTCTGAAAATTTTAAAGGTAGGGATAACATTCAAAACTATATACTATGTATTTGGGAAAAAAATAATTTTAGATTGAACGTCCACAAATGTGAATGATCATAGGAGATATCTCTCCATTTGTCCATTAAGGGAACGCGAGTATACGCAAATATCAATATATCGGATACGGAATAATTCAAGGAGCTTTCCCTCCTTCCATTGGCCGGGGCAGCTCAAAACGATCAAAATTCTCTTCAGATAATCAAAATCTTCTTTGGTTAGAAATTCGTATATTAAATGCATTATTATCCAATTATCCTTCTTTTTTTTGGTTTGCTTTGCATAAAATTATTACAAGAAACAACAATGCTACGTTGACGCCAATAATTTTGGGATTTATCCTTTCTATCATCAGTATTGATGCGTGTGGAAGTAGGTCCCTGCTCTCTCTCTCTTAATAATTTCGGGTTAAAATACTGGGATACAAGCCTTTTCCTTACATAAAAAATTGCATATCAACCATAGTTTAATTATAGGGAGTTGGCCGTTTAATTCTGAACTCAAGTATATGTTTCTGAAAAAAGATATATCAGTGAATTTCCTTGATTACGACTTTTACGACGGGAAGCTCTTCATATGCTTTGCATTTCTTAGAGTTTACAACCTATCTTATATGAATATCATGTTTCTTTTTGGTATCTCCATTGTAAATATTAATACAACTATATGATGAGTGTGATTTTTTAAGCAACATTTGATTTGGACACTTAATTCTTAACGAAGGTATATGATTTCTGAATAAAGATATATCAACGCATTTCCTTGATTACATATTCTTTTATGGGAAACACTTCATATGATTTGCACATTTTAGAGTTGACAATCGATTTTATATACCTTTTTTTGTGACAGTAATATCAGGTATTTGTGATTTTCGTTTAACTACAACGAGTTGAGTTGTCTGCTTGATTCTTAACGCAAGTATATATATGTATGTATGTATGTATGTATGTATGTATGTATGTATGTATATATATACACACATATATATATATGATTTATAAAGATAGACATATCAATACATTTCCTTGATTAAATCTTCTTCAATGGGAAGCACTTTGTATGCTTTGTACTATTTAAAGTTGCCAATCTATTTATATTAATATCATGTTTTTTTTAGCGTCTATAATATCATATTTTGATTAATACAATATAGTGGTGTGATTCTTCATTTAACTACAAGAAGTTAAAGCACTGATATATCTTTATTCGACAGGAAACACTCCATATGCTTTGCACTTTTTAGAGTTGGCAATTGATTTTATATTAATATCATTTTCTTAGCATCTTTTTTAATATCAGGCGTTGATGCAACTATACAACGAGCGTGACTTTTCATTTAACTACAGTGAGTTGAGTTGGTTTCTTGATTCTTGACGTAGGTACATGAGTTTTCATTATATTACCTTTGATGGAAAATACTTAATATGCTTTGCACTATTTAGAGTTTTCCATCTATTTTATATTAATATCGTGTTTCTTTTTAGTGTCTCTAATATAAATATTGATACAACTATATAGTGGGTGATTCTTTTTAGTATTTCTTTTTCATTTAACTATATGAAGTTGGAACCTGGGGGAGCAGTTGAGTTGGTGGGTTGATTTTTAACACAATTATATGATATGGTTGTAAGGTAGGTGGGGAGTGTATAGCGGGTGAAGTACGAACAATATTTGGCTGAACTGGAAGCCATTATTAGAGTTTTGAGCAGAATATTATTATGACTTTGTTTCTTTATTTTAAGTTGCAAATATGGATTAAGCAAAAAATGAATATTCTAAATCTAGCAAGACTAAGTTTCGTTGTAGTGCTACTGGATTAAATGACTTCAAATCTATCTTGCCGATTATTTTTAAAGTACTGATGTTGGTAATATCATGAACTACTTATTGATTTCAAAAATCGATATGATTTTCCAAAAGTATTTTCTTTTAGAGGATTTATTAATCTCGAAAACTTTAAACAACATGTAATTGATGAATTTAGTTCCAACTTCTTATATACTAAATTAGAATTGATGGTTTCATTATGCACTACAATTATTAATGGGAACCCTTTCTGAGATGGGTGCGGGCGAAGCCCCTCCTCACCAAGTGGGAGCCGATTTCCAAAGTACTAGGTGTTTAGGTATCATGTTGGTTAATTAGTAGTTTTTAGATAATATCAATTATTTAATTAGCAGTTAAGAATTTATTTTGTTTAAGGTTTGTATTAAATATTTTGAATTAATGGGCAAGATTATTATTAACACTTTTGATTTATCTACCATATAATTTAATAAATCGATCTCGATGTTCTTAGTTACTTCCATGAGTTATCAAGGTTTGCAATGTTGAACATTTATATTTATTTTTAATATGTGTGGTCGATCGGGTTTAATGCTTTAGTATTTAGAGTTTAAATTATGTTACTTTTGAGATTACTTAAATCTATTTGTTTTAGTTTGTTTGTAAAATATATTACTCTTTCATTAAATTGCTTGAAATTAGTTTTTAAAACCATGTGAGGTCTGTAGATGATAATAATATTATAAGTTTGATTAGTAGAAATTTTTAGCTACATAGTTTTAGTTGTTAATTTTTAATTTGATGGAGAGTAATTCTATAGTAGAAACTCTATAAATTAATGTTGTTGGGACCATAAAAATTTATTAATTAAGCGAGATATTAGTTAACCGATAAATTGATAAAATATTAATTTATAGAGAAATTTATTATCAGAGAATTATTTTTTAAAAACTGTAGAATATTAAATTCTTCAAAGCATCCTTCAATCTCTCGCTTTGAGTCGTTGTAAACTTCAATCAACAAATAAAAGAAGTTTGATCAAAAAGCTGGGTCAGTTCAACGAAAGTCAAGATGTGTTGAATATCCGGAAGAAAATGAAGTTATGCAACTATTGACTGATGAAGACATAATTAAGAGTGTTATGGGAACCGATAAAAATGGGAAAGAAAGTGATGAAAGTTCTACAATAGATCCCTCTTCACGAAAAAAGATCGTTAAAACGGTAATCACATTTAATAATTTCTTCATAAATCCTTTTTCAAAAAATCTTCATAAATCATTAATGTATTAAATATATATATAGGATTATTAATTTATATTTCATATGGGGCCTAGATAGATAATCAAAAATATATTATTTTATAAGTTTAGCGAATTATTAATTTGGCACGTTGTCCCCCAACTTGAGACCGGCTAAAAATATTATTTAAGAGAGTTTATTAAATAATCGAGTATTAATTAATTAAGTTTCCATTGTATTAGAACTCTTATTAGGATGGGTGCGGGGCGAAGCCCTGCCTCAGTTGATATTAACCAACGGTGTAAAAAATTACAACAATCCCTATGCGTAGCACAGGTTTCAAACTAGTTTGAATAATCAGCCAATAAAATTTCCCTGCGGATGAAGTGAGAATAAATATTGACCATTTAGAATTTACCAAGTCAAAAACCAGAAGACTGGACAAGATCCAAACGAGCAAGGATCAACATGAACTGTTGTTATTCTTGTTTTGTAATGGCATGAATAAAAATATTATCCTCGAGTATAGGAGAGAGGATGGAAATTCAAGGAATAAGATTTAACACAAACTTGAAAGTTTGTCCCAAAGCCCTTGGAGGTGCACAATTCTTGTCTCTTTTCAGCGCATGAGACAAGAAAACACCTTTTCAACACAATTAGTTTGTATTGGGGTGAGCAACAGTAGGTTCACGGCTTGATTCTTGCATGAGTTTGTCAATTTCCATTATAACTGATCGTTTGGATCTTGATATCTTCTTTCCTTTTGATTTATCTTTTTCCTTGGAGACAATCAAATTTTCGAGAGAAGAAAGAGAAACAGAGTTACATGCCTTAGACGAGTTTGGTTTCTGGAAGAATTCGAGCACATTTGTCAAGTGACTAGCACTCCGTTGCAGTTTGTTGATATACCTTACTTTCTACTTGTACTTGAAACATTATTTGAGTTTGTGACCTTCAGTAGTACATGAAGGACATGTTTTATAGAGAAGTGGTGTCGAAGCACTTCTGATTTCAGCTGAGAGACATACTTGAGATGTTCCTGAAGTATGGATGAGGAATATTCAAACATCTTATCAAGATCAATGAAATTATCACTACAATCATTAGGATTAGCTGTTTCAGCTAGAATTGCTAAGCTTAAACATTCTTCTGCTTCTGAATCATAATGATCAATAGTTATATCAAGAGTTGCAGCATGACCCATGTTGCCAGGGTATTTTCTTCGATTTGGACACTCATTAACAAAGTGACCGAAACCTATACACTTGAGGCAGTGTGTCATATCCTGATCGTCACTTTCGTCATCCACATTTTTAGAAGGAACCCGATCATGTGGTTTGGCTGATGATGATGGACGTTCTCTTGAGAACCGTTTATTTCTCTTATTGAGAAGATCTCGTAACTGTCTTGTAACAATAGAAACCAATTTTTCAAGATCTTCATTGATAATTCGTGAACAACATCTTTATCAGAGCTGCCAACACTGTCACTCTTCTCAAGTACATTAGTGTTTTTAAGTACTTTGAATGCAATATTTTTATCAGCTCTAGCTTAATTGCTGCTCATGGTAAAATATCTTTAACTTTCCAACAAGGGTGCTCCAGGAAAGTGTAGTAAGATCGTTTTCTCCATTGATGGCGTGTTTCTTAGATTCGTAACGAGCTGGAAAAGATCTCAGAATTTTCATCACAATATCCCGCTCAGGAATAATCTTTCCTAATGAATGACAAACGTTCAATATTTACAACATTTTGTGATTAAATTCCTCAAACGAATCCTCATCATCCATACAAAGGTTTTCCCAGTCAGAAGTTAGGTTTTGAAGATCCTCTTCCTTTTCTGCGGAATTCCGTTAAAATACGGTTTCTACGATATCCCAAGCATCTTTTGATCTAGTGCACATAGAAACGTGATGTTGAAGATCTGGGCTTATGGCGTGGATACTAGCATTCAATTCATCAGAGTTGTGTTTATCAGCATTGATTTCAGTATCGATATATGTTTTTATGCCTTTAGGAACATCATTAGCTCCTTCTACGACCATTGGGGGTATTTTATCCTCTTATAATAAGAACCGATGTCTAAAAGTCACAAGCTTGTAAGAAGGAACGCATAACAGTTTCGATCATAATTAATTTGTGCCATCGAAGGATGGTGGTAAGTTAATAGAGATTGCACTCTTTTCCATAATACATATCGCTTCAAACACAGACTTATCAGGTCTAATAGTGTTTGCATGCTCTGACAAATGCAGGGGAATGATCCTTATCAGGCAACATGTATGGAAAAATCTAAATACAATTGTTAGCGGACCAACTGAATATGATCCTTGACAATATGTATATTGAGTTTATATTTCTAACCTCTTCTCAATCAGTGTGTATATAGACAAGATTCCACGAACCTGATTGTTAAGAAGAGTACTTGGACGATCTCAAAAATAAATATCCAAGGTCTATCTAATCGTATCCAAATAATATAATCGGAATTCTGCCAAGTAGTTAAACTTGTTATCTATCTTTAAAGATACAAATTCTACAAGAAACTAATCTCGTAATCGATTATAATCAAACAGACGTATATAATTAGATTGAATATGTACAAACCCGTGTAAATCCAATTATAAATATAAACACTACAATGCGGAAAAGGAAAAACACAAGACACCATGAGTTTTGTTAAAGAGGAAACCACAATAACATAAAAACCCCGGGACCTCGTACTGATTGTACACCAAACTGTATTAAGCCGCTACAGAAACTACCCTACTATCATACTTCGGACTAGAATGTATTTGAGCTGAATCCACAATCCAAGCGATTCAATTATAGTCGCGCTCCTTAAGTCTCTTCAACTTCGCAAGGCTCTACAAAACTGATTCCATTAGCTGACGTCATTTACATCCTAAGAGTTGCTTCATCCGAACTGCTGAAGTGAAGACTTTTGATGTTGATATGCCTCTAATAGATAATCCTATTTGATTTCCATTTAGATCAAAGATCAAGGTGTGGAAATCGGTTAGCAGTAGACAAAGCTAACAAACCTCACAAATTCAAACTCATTGTTAGAGCACTTCTCGGCTGAACTCGCAAGAGTTGCTTTCTCAAGCTTGTTTGTCAAGTTTAGTTGATCAAAACTATATACTTGATTTCCAATATACTTATATATATCTATGTCTCAGATTAGGATAGAAGTGTGTAGTTGAGCTTTAGACTTCACGGCGTTCACCAATTGAAGAAGAAGATATACTAAAGAGCTTGGAGGAACTTCATCCACAAAAGGTATGTGGAGACTAAAACTTATCTATCACTCAGAAGACTATTCTATTCTATCTTCCGAAGAGACTAAATCGTATAGCTATATAGACTTTTACATTATACACATTTGATATTTCGAGCCAAGTTTATCTCGCTTATCTATTTCTTGAAATATGTGTTGGAAGCTTTTAGATTTAGCTAATTTCATCGTATACTTGACGAGTTTAGTTGGAAATAATTTATTTGTTGGAAACTAAATATTAAGTCAAAGATGATCATGTGAAAATTACCTTGAACATCTTACATGATTTGTGTGAGATAGTCATTTGATGTTAACTTGGGAAGTTTCATATTGATACATCAACCCCTTGAAAATTGCTTAAAACTAGTGGTATGTGTAAGACACCATTGTTATCTTCTAAGAATGTTTCAATGATTAAATGAGAGTTTAGAACGACTACCATGCCTGGATATATCAGAATATGTATACTTTATATACGCACTATGGAAGTCTAGTTCAGGTCCGGAACTATTGTTTGCGAACTGATTCACCCGTGAAAAGGTCCGGAACTATTGTTCGCTTACCTTGTTTGCGAACGGCTAGACAAGGTCAAGTCTGGAACTGTTGTTCGTGTACCCTGTTTGCGAACGGCTGGACAAAGCCAAAGTGACATGGGTAATGATACAATACATAAACAAAGAAAAGATATGGTTAGAAAATGTTTTGACCAGGTTATCTGATCAATCTTGTGACATGAGTAATGATCTGATTAAAGAATCAAAGGTGTTTTCTGTTTTCCGGTAATATTCCGACTATCTCCGATGGTTTTCAGACGGGTATTTTAGAGTAATGGGAAAATAACGGTCATAAAAGAAGTTTCCTGGAGATGCTGATCACCCCGGAAGGTGGTAAAGAGTTTAGAAATTTGAAAACAAGAAAGAGAAAGAGTCGTACAAGAGTGACAAAATAAAAAAAGGCGGAATTGAAAAACATATGGCTCCAATCAGAAGGTATGTGAACTATAACCCCATAATCTAACTTGGGTTTGCGTTTAATTTGATACGCTGATTGAAAAATTAGATTTTCAACCGCAAAATTGCAGTTACAAATCTAGGGTCGTCAATGTCGATTTATCTGTTCCCTAACGATTTTTCATATGCATGTTTATATTATGAAAAATCGTTAATATTTATGTTGAAGGAGATAACGACCCTAGAACTAGGTTTTCCAGTAATTTTGCCGTAGATTAGAGTCGTCCATTTTTTAAGAACCCCGATGACGATTCTTGTTGACGACCTATTTTGTTGCTCAACGATTTATGCTATGCAAAACTACTTCTCTGTCCAAAAATAACAGAGTCGTTAAGTTTCATATGTAATCATTAACGATTGTTTTCTTGACGAACCTTTTTTATACCCTAACGACTCTCTACACAAAAAAACTACCTTTCTGTCCAAAAAATCGATAGGATCGTCATCAAGAACCATTTGAGTCGTCATTAGGTATTTTAGAATCATCATGGTTTAATTTAGAGTCGTCATACGAGTTTAAGGGTCATTCATGTCTATCATATTTTTGTTGACGACCCTAGATCTGATACAATGAAAGTGATGACTTATTGGTTTATATTTTTTTATCTTTGGACTCTTGCAGCAAGAAGAAAGATAAGAATCCTATGGTAACTCCTCCTTCAAGACCTCCCCGCCATGATAAATACTTACTTGCCGATCCATTATGCGGAAAACGACCAAGTGAGATATCCTTCTATATCCGTGAACCCAGATATAAAAGTAATGAGTCTTCGGATTCGTCGACTTCATCCTCTCCTGTTGTGTCTGCCTCTGGAAGCGATGAAGAAGAAGAACAAGAAGAAATTCCTATGGGAGGTGAATATATTGTTGTTGATGATGATGAAGATGGTAATGATGGTAACGGTGGTGATGGTCGAGGTAATGGTAAGGAGGATTTGGAGATTGAGGAGGAGGAAGATGAAGGTAATGATGATGATGATGATGAGGAGGAGGAGGGTGATGACGAGGAGGAGGATGAAAATGGTGGTGGTAGTGGTGATGAGGATGATGGTGATGATGGTAATGCTGGTAAATGTGATGGTGGTGATTATGATGATGAGGATGATGATGATGATGATGATGAGGAGGAGGAGGAGGAACAGCAGCAGGAGCAGCAGCAGCAGCCGGCTGTACAAGCTAAGAAGAAGAAGTCGGGTCCAAATGCACCTAGTGCGAGACACATTCCTCCCCAACATTTGCAGCTGGAACGTCTTCGTGGCGAGAAATCTAGAGGAGAACCTAAAGATGGTGGTGAAGTTCTATTTGGATATAAGAGCAGATGGGCTCGTACCATCTATGAGACAATCGTAACAATCGAAACTTTGCTTTTCATATGATTTGTTGATATTAAGTTTCTTGTTTATGATTTATAATTGTTTCTCTTTTGTAGGATCATAAGAATGCCACACGTCATTTTAGATGCCAATCTTCATATGTCAAAATATCAAAATGGTCGCTAGAAGGTGAATGTGAAAGAGTGAGAGAGATTGTTGAAAAGTCAGGTTTGTATGTTGCTATTCAGAACTCCGTCATTACGTATGATAAGGTGGAAGTATCATGTTTCACCGAGAGGTCTTATGGTGAAACCGATACATTCCTATTTCCTTTTGGCGAGATGGAATTGACTCCAGACGATGTAGAACAAATTTTAGGGTTGCAAGTGGAATGAAAATCCACCGGTGACAAGTTCAAGAAAAACCTATCTTGCAAAGAAATTTATGCACTCACCTTGAAGTTGTTTGGTTGGGATGAAGCGACGACATATGCGCAATTCGTCCCGGGAAAGAAGTATCCAAAGAAAGAATTCAAGCTTAAGCCCCTTTAGAAAGATGTATGCAGGTTCACTTGAGAAATACGGAGACAATAATCTCCTCTCCGATTTGGAAGTTCATGCTACGACGGCCGCGTATCTGTTCTACATCCTTGGTTCTGTTATATTTCCTAATAGCAAAGGAAACAGAGTGAGCGTCAACCTTCTTCAGCTTTTGGATCCATTGGACGAGGTGTGTAGGTACTCGTGGGGAACTGCCATAGTGGCACATCTGAATGCACAGCTAGCAAAGGCATCCCGGGAACGAACTTCTCAAATTAACGGGAATTTGGCTCTACTTCAGGTAATTGGAGTCATTATAATTTTTTGGTGTGTGTATTATTTTTTGTCCCATATTTTAAGATTTACTAAGTTTTTTTATTGTTTTGGTGATATTTTAGGTGTGGATTTACGAGAATTTCCCTTCATTGATCAAAGACGATGAAGACATCGAATTGAATTCAACATGGGACAATACTAAACCAAGAGGAACCCGATACAAGTTCAGTGGGTCTCAGGATAAGGAGGAATTGCAAAAGGAAGACTTGATAGCCATGCGCCATAAACTGGACCACATGAAAGCCGGAGAGGTAAAATTTGATCCGTATAAGGAATATAGAGATGGAGGAATCCAAGACTCGTATATTACCATGGCCCTTTGTTTTACCTTTACGGATATTCAATGTATAATCCAATTAGAACAATGCGTCAGCTTGGGTATATTCAATATTCACCTGATGAGGACTATGTGCCACTGTTCAAACATAAACTAGATAGATACAATGCGGACATAAAAACGTTCAAGGTTGTTTATGAACCTAAGCCTGAGTCCAAGCATTGGAATGATAGGAACAAGGGTAAGATGAGGGTAGACATCTCTTACTGGGAGCACGTGAATGAAGGCCACGAGGTAAGTGAAGATTACATGCCATGGTACGAAGGATTCTATCACCCCCGAGTGATACGGATAGATGCTACTACCGGTAAGAGGAACAACAAAGCATAATCCTCGGCTTCTACATCCGACACTAGAGATGATTCTACCATCCTTAAGCTTGTGGTAAGTATTTTTATTTGTAACTTTGTTATTCATTTACCTACAAATATAAGCTTGTTAATATGCATTGATATTTGAATGCAAATAGAGGGATCGAATGAAGATTCTTATCAAGGCATTTTGTTGCTCGGCGGACAAGGGAGAAGTGATTGAACCTGAGCGACATCGTAAGTACGCTGATTACTGCAATCACATTGAAAATCCACAAGCGATGAAAATGTTTGCAAATGTGGCTAAGGAATGTAAGAGGTCCAGGAAAACAGCTAGCCAACTAAGACAAGAACGTGTTGAACGGGGTGAAGGAAGCGAACATGATGATTAACAAGCTATCCGAGAAGAAGGTGGTTATCCAAGGGGAAGCCCAACACAGGGTCCTTCAAAGAGAGGCAATTCATCATCAAGTCAGCAAGGTCGAGGCAAAGGTCAAGGTGGTACTCGTATGTGAGGAGATGTTTTATGGTTTTAATGGATGAACTTGGTTTTATTTTTCTTTTAAGATTGTCGACTTGAAATCATGGTTCTTAGATACTATGTGTTTGGTTTTGGATGGTTTGTTTAAAAACTTTTGCTTTCTTAAGAATTTAGAAGGATGTTTAAAAGTTTTTGTCTTTAAATGATTGTAAATCATTGTCAATGTGTTGGAGTCGTCCTCAACTTACTAGCAAGTTCCCAAAAAATGCCCAGTGTAAGAGTCGTCAGTGTTAAACTGAGCAGGTTGACGACCCTAATGCACATAAATTGATATAAATGGATGATATGTAGAGTCGTCAGTGTAATATTTTGCATATTAACGACTCTAACCATATAAAAAGAGTCGTGAATGTATTCAAATTGTAAACTAACGACTCCTTGGAACAAAAACATCCAGGAGATCAACAATAAAGTCACCTCTTAGAGTCGTCAATATTTTTATTCTCCAAATAACGACCCTCTTAGGGAGAGTCGTCATAGGTTAATCTGGTGTATTAACGACTTTACCCATTATTGAGGCTATTATGAAATTTATGATAGAGTCGTTATTAGGTATATTCTATTAGTGGACGATTCAGTTTTGAAACTTTAAATTGGAACGAAAATGGACTTTGATTTCATTAAGAAAATAACATTACATTAATCTTGCATTACATAAGAGTTAATATGGGTATTCTAGAATCTGACACATCAAATGTTCGTCGATGAACCTCCTAGCACGTCGGTACAACGTGGTATATTCTTTGTGGTGAATGAACTTACTTTCCCCATTACGAATTCTCCATAGCGCATTGAAACGTTCAAACTGAAATTCAATGGATTGTTAAACTTTAGTATGCAAAATTTTAATGATGCGAACTTTTAACGATGAATATTATCGGATTACTTACTTTTTCCCTAAGACGAGCTTGTGGATGATGTTCGTACACCATATTCCTAACTTTAACATACTCTCACATTGAAATTTTCATGTAGTTGAATCGAAAATCCAAGTCTCTCAACTTGCGGCTATTGGGATTCCCGGTTCGCCCATTAAAGAACTCTTTAACTCTCTTCCAAAACATGGAATAGATTTCATTCTGACGTTCACGAAACGTATTAGCAAACGATTTAACGAGACACAAATCTTCATACAGTTCCCATTCCGCCATTGCCACTAAAATTTGAAGTATTTTGATATAAAATGTAATGTTTTGGGCCATTTTCTGAAGAGGGGGGGTTGTATTTTATATAAGGAAACCCCAACGGTCGGATTTTTTGAAATCCACAACAAGGGTCGTTAGGGTAGAAATATATATATTGACGACCTTATTCTGAATAAAAAGAAGGTCCATTTTTTCAGAATAAATGCAAACTCTATTTAGTTAAAACTACAATACATCAAGCCTAAAATAAATCTTACTCAACAAATTACGTGTGATTACGTGATTGAATTACCACTACGGCTTCGATGTGATACAACGGCTCTCCTCTCCATTTGGTATATGCAGGCTGGGAAGCATGCCTATCCCCTTTGTGCCTCGCGAGAAACTCGTTGTACTTGGTGCACAATTTCATAACATGGATCGTCCTATGATTAATGTGGGACGGTAAATAATGATATCGTAGTTTATTATAGTTATTAACGAAAGGACCCCAACCAACTTGACTCCAAAATATACTATCATTTTTATGTTCTTCGTGAAGATCCTTGACGATGTAATAATTTTTAACCCATTCGGTCTCTTCCTCGACTTGCTTGAATCTTTCCCGGAGTTGGGATTGTTCTTCGTCTCGTTTTTTGGCCTCGCGCATCTCTTCTTCTTCCTTCGTAGGATATAACGATAGATGATGTGTTTTCTAGTTGTTGTAGTAATAAATAATAGACTTCGTTCAAGACTTGTGAAGGTTGTGCTTTTAGATTTAAATTTTAAAACTAAAGAAAATAAAGCAAATTAAAACTGATTATATTAGAGAGACCGGGGTTCAGGATTTCACCATTCACCAAAATTCATGTAATTTAATGTTAATTTTTATCATGCAATTCTATACAAATAACTCCAATCAAAAGAAATTGTGATTCTAATCATTTCCTAAATTAGATTTTCAAAACATCAATTGTTAACCGCAAGAATAAAGTATCAAAAGCCCTAAACTAATGATACTTCATCAAGAGAAAACACAACTAATTAATAAAAATCATTACTAAATTTTCATTCGGTGCAAATAATCATAAAAGAATTGCATAAATAAATTTTACCACATAACTTTTGGAAGAATGGCTTCCTCCATCGCCCCGGAAGATTGGGTTTAGCTCATCATGTTGGAAACACACTCAAAATATGTATTCATGGCTCAAAAAGTGTTTACAAGAAGAGAAAATAGTGAAACGGGAAATCTGCAACAGCACATGCGCGTTGCAGACCGACTGTTTCAACTCTCAATTGTTATGATGAAGATAACCGTTACAAATATGAAGATAAATATTGCAGAAGAGGATGAAGAAATTGTTACAACGAAGATAAATGTTGCAAAAACCAGTTGAAGAAACTGTGACAAGCATTTGAAGAAACCGTCACGACGGATGAAGAAACCGTCGTTGTTTCCCTGTTCTTCACGAGCAGCAGCAACAGATTTCTGAAAACTCTTGATTCACGCTTCCTGAGCTCTCCTCTCGACCCCAAACTCTCCCCTCCCCTTCTATGTGATCCTAGGAACCTATTTATACATCATTGCGACATTGAATCTCCCAAAATCTCTTTATTTAATCCCATTATTTCTTTTATTCTCGAAAATATATTGTTTCCAAAAATCGTTTTCCTACGCGTCTGCAGCTGTATTTCTTTCCTTTTATACCTTCTTCACGCTCCAGAATATCGATCAACTCTTCCAAACATGTGCAGTACACGTTTAAATTCCTCACAACTCGTGCAAGCTCATGTTTTTCCTCCAACTCCTTGTTTGGATTAAACCAAGTTATCCAGCCAAATTTGATTGAAACAAACACCCATACTAGCTCTGTTAGGACATATCACAACTACCCATGAAGTTTCAGCGATTGAATCACACAAAAACTCCTCCAAACATTCGATCAAAATTCTTCCAGTGAAGTGAAATGTTTTCCCGCCAAAATTGGTTTTGAATTTGAGAAGAAGATGTCCTCCCCCTAATCCTGTACGGGTTTCCCTTTAGCACTTGCCTTATGGGGTGCAAATAGTAATTTTTGGGCGTAAATAGTAATTTTTTTGGGGTTTCTCCGGCACATTTTTGGGGTGCTTCCGGTGCATTTCTGGGGTGCCTTTAGTACTTTATCCTGGGGTGTAAAACACCACTTTTCGAGCCAATTTTTGCTGCAAGAGCTTATTTCTCTATAAATACCTACAAAGACATAAAATAACAAAATAAATACAAAATCGAGCACTAACAATACATACAATTGAGATATTTTAGACGCATAAATGCGTCTATCAACACCCCCAAACTTATTATTTGCTAGTCCTCGAGCAAATCAAAACTACAAAATAAAAATGACTACACTTAGCACGTGCAGCAAGCCATTAAACCGCTAGGTGGCCCTAGCAGCGGAGTGTTGTCTCCGGAGGGTTTATCAGAGGTGTACCCACAAAACCTTTACTCCAGACCCTAGCTATCTACGCAGAACCTTGGACGGCACTAAAGAATCTCCTTGGTTGGCATACTTATTGACTACAGGAGGAAGTACCCTGATGCGAAATTCCAATTGTTGTACACGAGTTTGCACTCAAGCATACTAAAATTCATATGAAGTGACAGAGCTCTACTCAGATAGTCGCACTATGGACATCAATATCCGGAGTCAAAACTGATCACATGGATAGATCAAGAAGATGGATATAGAAAAACATAGATGGTTTTGATGTTTACTAGGTGAACGGTGTTTCTCATATCTGTCTGAAGGCCTCCGCCAAAATGAACCTATCCTAATGGACTGAGATACCGATCTGACTAATATCAGCACACTGGCATATACAAGGGTACCAGTGGTCGATAATCCTAACTCTAGGTCAACACAACTGGCATATACAAGGGTTCCAGTGGTCGACTTTATTGAATTTATTCCAGTTGGTCTAATGGTCTGGTCTCTTTTTCTTCTTCTTTTTTTTTTTTTTTTTTTTGTATCTCAATCACTCTAATTCACCCTAGCATTGGTAACAACTTGAATCGTGAGCCCCACCTAATCACTTAGAGAAACGTAGTTTAAAACAAAACAAAATAAAAACAGAAGTGAAAAGGACTCAACGAGATATGGTGAAACTATCATGTTATTTCTAACACCTGAGCTTTGTGCTTTTATGAATAGACTCTTTAGATGTTGCCATCTAGTCAGATTGGTTCCTCAACTCCTATAACCAAAATTCTTCCATCCACTTAGATTGGTTAGTGCCATCCTTAGTAGGCATAAATTTCTAGGCTCTGGAGTTTATTTATTGCAAATAAAAGCTAACAAAAAGTTTCTTCCCTACCCCCAAACTTAAATCTAACATTGTCCTCAATGTTTCTAATGAAAGAGCAATACCAAACAGTAAAGTAACATGAGGAATTAGTAAAGAGAGAAGTTGGAAAGATAGTACCTGGATGAAGAGAGAAATCAAAAACTAATATAAAACAACATATAATCGCCTCGATGGTCAATCAAGGGTAAACAGGGTCCTCCAGAGGGACCTCCTCAATATCATCTGTAGGAAAGGGCTCTAAAAAGGGTTTCAAACTCTGACCGTTAACCTTTGAAGAACTACTACCATCCGGTGTCTCGATCTCAACAGCTCCATGAGGAAAGACAGTGCGAACAATAAAAGGACCCGTCCACCGAGAACGTAACTTTCCAGGGAAAAGATGCAAGCGGGTATCATACAGAAGAACTTTTTGACATGGAGAAAATGACTTTCTTAAGATATTTCTATCATGCACAAGTTTCATTTTGTTCTTATACTCTTTAGAACTATCGTATGCATCTCTACGAATCTCTTCCAACTCATTGAGCTGGAGTTTCCTATGGGCTCCTGCCTTGTCAAGTGAAAAATTTAGCTGCTTAACAGCCCAATAAGCTCTATGTTCTAACTCAACAGGTAAGTGACATGCCTTGCCATACACAAGTTGATAAGGTGACATTCCAATGGGGGTCTTAAACGCAGTTCGGTAAGCCCATAAGGCATCAGTAATCCTAGACGACCAGTCTTTCCGATTAGGATTAACTGTTTTCTCTAATATACGTTTTATCTCCCTATTGGAAACTTCTACCTGACCACTAGTCTGTGGATGATACGGGGTAGCTACCTTATGTGTAATACCATATTTCTTCATCAAAAGCCTAAAAGGTCCATTACAAAAGTGAGACCCTCCATCACTAATTATAGCTCGCGGTTTACCAAAACGTGCAAGTATATTATTTTTCAAGAACTCAATCACAACCCTATGGTCATTGGTTTTACACGCAGCCGCCTCAATCCACTTAGAGACATAGTCTACAACGACAAGGATGTATAAGTTACCAAAAGAATTAGGAAACGGACCCATAAAGTCAATACCCCACACATCAAAGACCTCCACAACTAAAATAGGGTTCAAGGGCATCATGTTCCTATGGGAAATGGTTCCTAATTTCTGGCAACGTTCACAAGTCACACAGTAAATGTGGGAGTCTTTAAACAACGAAGGCCAATAGAATTCACACTGCAATATCTTAGCAGCAATTTTCCTAGCACTAAAGTGACCCCCACAAGCAAGATCATGACAAAAGGAAATAATACTGGACTGGTCACTCTCAGGTATACATCTCCTAATAATCTGGTCTGGACAATACTTAAACAAATAAGGATCATCCCAGAAGAAGTGTTTAACCTCAGCTAAAAACCTAGAACGATCTTGTTTACCCCAATGTTGGGGCATTCGACCAGTAACAATATAGTTCACTATATTCGCATACCAAGGTAATTGGGTAACAATGAACAATTGTTCATCAGGAAAGATATCCCTTATAGGAAGGGAATCATCAGGGGAACTAACAACTAGCCTAGACAAGTGGTCTTCTACAACATTTTCGGCACCCTTTTTGTCTCTAATGTCTGGAGAAAACTCTTGCAACAAAAGGATCCACTTAATCAATCTAGGTTTTGTATCCTTCTTAAACAAAAGATATTTCAAAGCAGCATGATCAGTATATATGATGATCTTAGAACCTAAGAGATAGGGTCTAAACTTGTCTAAGAAAAACACAATGGCTAACAGTTCCTTCTCAGTAGTGGTATAGTTCAACTGGGCATCATTCAGAGTTTTGCTAGCATAGTAAATCACATGAAGTAATTTGTTTTCTCGCTGACCTAGCACTACACCAATAGCATAATCTGAAGCATCACACATGATCTCAAAAGGTAGGTTCCAGTTGGGTGCCTGGACTATGGGGGCGGTAGTGAGTAAATTCTTAAGCTTCTAAAAAGCCTCTAAACAAGCATCATCAAAGACAAACTTAACATATTTTGCAAGCAAATTGCAAAGAGATCTAGAAATTAAGCTAAAATCCTTAATGAATCGAAGATAAAAACCTGCATGCCCTAAGAATGACCTAATATCTCTTACGGTTTTTGGGACCTGTAAAATTTTAATCAGGTCAACTTTGGCTTTATCTACCTCTATACCCTTAGAAGATACGATATGCCCTAAAACAATTCCTGAACGAACCATGAAGTGACATTTCTCCCAATTAAGCACTAAATTCTTTTCCTTACACCTAGCCAACACTAGTGACAAATGATGCAAGCACTCATCGAAAGACGAACCAAACACTGAAAAATCATCCATAAAGACCTCTAAGAACCGTTCTACCATGTCAGAAAATATGCTCATCATGCAACGCTGAAAAGTCGCAGGGGCATTACAAAGCCCAAAGGCATGCGTCTATACGCAAAGGTACCAAAGGGACAGTAAAAGTGGTTTTCTCTCTGGTCTTCTGGGGCAATAACGATCTGATTATATCCAGAATAGCCATCTAAAAAGCAGTAGTGACTATGTCCAGCTAATCTCTCTAGCATCTGGTCGATGAAGGGAAGGGGAAAGTGGTCCTTCCTAGTGACCTTGTTCAATTTCCTATAGTCAATACAAACACGCCAACCCGTGGTCACTCGGGTCGGGATTAACTCATTGTTATCATTCTGGACTACAGTAATACCGGATTTCTTGGGAACAACCTGAACGGGGCTGACCCACTTACTCTGTCTGAAATGGGGTAGATAATGCTGCATCTAACAACTTAAGGACCTCGTTTCGAACTACCTCTTTCATATTAGGGTTTAGTCGACGTTGCATCTCCCTAGAAGGTTTGGTATCACTCTCTAAATAGATCTGATGCATACAAACAGTGGGACTTATACCCTTAATGTCAGCTATGGTCCACCCTAAAGCTTCCTTGTTGTTTTGAAGGACGGTTACTAGCCTACTTTCCTGGTCACTATCCAAGACGGAAGAAATAATCACAGGTAAAGTCTCAGACGGGCCTAAAAACCTATATTTCAGGGAATCTGGCAATGGTTTTAGGTCCAACTTAGGAGGCTCTTCTAACGAAGGAACTAGGGTAGACTTAAAACTGGTAGTGGTTCGACTTTAGGTTTCCATCCATTACTAGTATCTAACAAAGGGGTTGAATCTAACAAAGCATTCACCTCATTAATCACATTATCATCATCAAAATCAATCCCAAAGTGAGCTAGGCATTTCTCTAATGGATCTTCTAACAAAGTGTTTGGTAATGACTCCTCGACTAATGTTCCTATCATGTTCACCTCTTCTATGTTCGAGTCATCTAGTTCGAGGGTAGCTTACTAATATTAAAAATGTTCAGCTCAATAGTCATATTACCAAAGACAATTTCATAATACCATTTCGACAGTTAATGATCGCATTGGATGTAGCTAAAAACGGGCGACCTAAAATTACCGGTATCTGGTTCTCTGGGTCAGGGACAGGTTGGGTATCTAGGATAACAAAATCCACTGGATAAATAAACTTGTCAACCTCTATGAGAACATCCTCGATCACACCACAGAGGAATTTTAACGGACCTATCAGCTAACTGAAGTGTCATCTGGGTAGGTTTCATCTCACCAAGTCCTAGCTTAAGGTACACATGATATGGTAGTAAGTTCACACTAGCTCCTAAGTCAAGCAAGCTTTCTCAACACGGTATTTACCTATTGTGCAAGAAATGGTAGGGGACCCTGGGTCTTTATACTTAGGAGTAGTGGTATTCTGAATAATAGAACTCACGTGACTAGCTAGAAAGGCTTTCTTCTGGACATTAAGCTTTCGCTTTCGCGTACACATATCCTTGAGAAACTTGGCATAAGAGGGAATCTGCTTAATTGCATCTAGTAGTGGAAGGTTGATAGTTACCTGCTTAAAAACCTCCAATATATCATTAAAATTGGACTCCCTCTTAGTTGGAACTAGCAGCTGTGGGAATGGGGCTCTAGGGACAAAGCCGGGCTCAATATGACCCTCATTGGTCTCTTTAGAGACTCTATCAGTCTCCTCAGTTTCTGGTTCAGAAGGGTGAACTACAGCATGTTCACTATCAGGCATGGAAACCTTGTTGTCTATCTCTCTACCACTCCTAAGGGTTTTAATAGCATTCACATGATCAGATGGTCTTTCACCTATTTCATTAATTCCTCTAGGGTTGGGTTGAGTCTGACTAGGAAACTTACCTCTTTCTCTTAAAGACTCATTTATCTGACTAACCTGGGTTTTCAACTCGGAAATAGCCTGAGAGTTAGCCTGACCTATTCTCTTATTTTCTTCTAAACCTTGAGCAACAGATTGCTGAAACTGCACAGTGTTACGAGTTAACAAAGCAAGAGACTCTTCTAAACTCATAATCTTCTTATCCGAAGGGTTCTGAAACTGTGCCGGAGCTGAAGGATTCTTAGTATAGCCAAAACCTGGGGGAACCTGAGCATTACTAGACTGACCTTGATTCTGGCCCTTGGACCAAGAAAGGTTTGGATGGTTTCTCCCAGCCAGGGTTATAGGTTTCTGAATATGGGTCAAACTTCTGTCGGTTATCAAACCTAGTGTTGTTATAAAGAGCATTGGCTTGCTCTTCAACAGCATGGCCTTCCCAAAAAGGCTCATTTCTTCCACTACTACCACTAGAATGACCTAATTCTAAGGCTTCTAACCTTTTGGCTATAGCTGCTATTTTGGCATCTGACTCATGAGATCCTTCTACCCTATTAACATTTCCTCTACTTAGAAGAATTGTTTTCTGGGGTTCCCTACTATTTTCCCATTGTTGGGTCTTATCGGCGATTTCATTCAAAAATGTCATCGCTTCATCAACAGTTTTATTCTCAAACCCACCTGTGCATAAGGACTCAACCATGGTTGTTGTTGAATAATCTAAACCCTCGTAGAGGATCTGAACTAACCTAACCTTCTCCAAACCATGATGAGGACATTGAGATATCAAGTCATTGAACCTTTCTAAGTACCTATATAAAGATTCTCCCTCTTGTTGGGCAAAAGTACATATTTGTGTCCTAATAGACGATGTTTTATGCCTTGGGAAAAACTTATGTATAAAGGCAGAAGTAAGTTGGTCATAGGTTTCAATTGACTCAGAGTCCAAACTATACACCAAGATTTGGCTTTATCTTTTAAGGAAAAGGGGAATAACCTAAGTTTCAACGCATCATCACTTAGGTTTTTAATTTTCAGAGTACTACAAACTTCCTCAAATTCCCTAACATGAAAATAGGGGTTCTCATTCTCCTTCCCTAAAAACATTGGGAGCATCTGTAAAGTCCCAGGTTTCAGTTCATAATTTGCCTCGGTTTCAGCTAACTTGATACAAGACGGACGAGAGGTCCTAGTTGGGTTTAGCAAAGATTTCAAAGTTTCCATTTATGGCACTACCAAAGGACTAGGAGTACTAGGGGTACTTTCCTCACGAAGAGACAGATTCTCAAAACTGAAGTTTCCAAAAACGGGGCTCTCAAAAGAAGAGTCTTCGAGCTTCCCTCCTTCACAAGAAGAACTACTAGGTTTGTCACTAATCAAACGACCTAGAGTGTTTCTTTTTCATGCCTGTTTAAAAACTTCGGGCATACACTAGAAAAAAAAATCAAAAAGAAAAGTCCTAAAACGGAAGGGATGTTCTATGCAAACACAAACAAGGCTGACTCCACCACAGCAAACCTACTGATTTCTAGCAAACAAAAAGCATGATGGCTCCACTTAGATTGTTTCTAGACCAGCTTCTAATCCTTCGAACGAGAATTCTTTACAATTTAAGCAAACCCCCCTGGAATCAATCCGAGTCAAAGTAAGTTGAATAGAGGCGAGGGAAGCTCGGTGGAACTTTGATACCCAAGGCCTCACTGGTATTACAAGGCGGCGCAGTCACGCATTCAACTTACAGAAACCGTCAAGAACTTCGAAGTATTCTTAAAAGAGTAACCAATATTTTTCGAATGACTTTCCTGTTAAGCTTGTTACCCTATCGGTCTCGTTCTAGTCAAAATTTTAGGCTTAGGTTCGCGTTTGGTGTCGTTTTCCTAAGGCGGGCAAGAAGAGAACGGTGATGAAATCCGAACTCTTATCTTGTATGGCCAGTCCTTTCCCTTTACTAGGAAATTAAAGCAGTCGTTTTCAAGTCCTCAACATATATGCATACGAAGGAAGACAGTAACTCGCTGACAGGGGATTCGCGAGTGTTTCGACAAACTTACCTCCCGTACCATACGGGGGATGAACCTTTGTAGTCGACTCGGGCCACGACTCCTATGTCATGTATGAACCCGAGGGGCCGAGGTGATATCGTAATCACCGTCCTTCTCTGCAAACAGTTTATATATAAACCACCCTTCCGTAGGGTTTAAAAAAATAATGTCCCAAAATTTAAAGTCCAAAGTCCAAAAATATAAAGTGCAAAAGAAAAAGAAAGTCTAAAAAATCTACAAAAATAAAAATGTCTCTCTTTTTTTTCTCTATTTTTTTTATAAAAAAAAAAATCTTCTTCTTTCACTCCTTTCGCTTTGCCTTTTATTCCAGTCTTTAAGTATTCACCAAAAGCTTTGGCAAAATTTTCTTTCGCTCCAAATTCCAAAATCTGAAAGAAAAAGACAAAAACCCAATAACGTAAAGAAGAACAAATAAAAATAAAAACCTAAAAAAAAAATCTAAAAACTCTAGCCTAAAGACAAGTCAGCGTCGACGGCGCCAAAAATTTGATGTGTTTTCTAGTTGTTGTAGTAATAAATAATAGAGTTCGTTCAAGACTTGTGAAGGTTCTGCTTTTAGATTTAAATTTTAAAACTAAAGAAAATAAAGCAAATTAAAACTGATTATATTAGAGAGACCGGGGTTCAGGATTTCACCATTCACCAAAATTCATGTAATTTAATGTTAATTTTTATCATGCAATTCTAGACAATATAACTCCAATCAAAAGAAATTGTGATTCTAATCATTTCCTAAATTAGATTTTCAAAACATCAATTGTTAATCGCAAGAATGAAGTATCAAAATCCCTAAACTAAGCATACTTCATCAAGAGAAAACACAACTAATTAATAAAAATCATTACTCAATTTTCATTCGGTGCAAATAATCATAAAAGAATTGCATAAATAAATTTTACCACATAACTTTTGGAAAAATGGCTTCCTCCATCGCCCCGGAAGATTGGGTTTAGCTCATCATGTTGGAAACACACTCAAAATATGTATTCATGGCTCAAAAAGTGTTTACAAGAAGAGAAAATAATGAAACAGGAAATCTGCAATAGCACATGCGCGTTGCAGACCGACTGTTTCAACTCTCAACTGTTATGATGAAGATAACCGTTACAAATATGAAGATAAATATTGCAGAAGAGGATGAAGAAACTGTTACAATGAAGATAAATGTTGCAAACCAGTTGAAGAAACTGTGACAAGCATTTGAAGAAACCGTTACGACGGATGAAGAAACCGTCGTTGTTTCCCTGTTCTTCACGAGCCGCAGCAACAGAGTTCTGAAAACTCTTGATTCACGCTTCCTGAGCTCTCCTTTCGACCCCAAACTCTCCCCTCCCCTTCTATGTGATCCTAGGAACCTATTTATACATCATTGCGACATTGAATCTCCCAAAATCTCTTTATTTAATCCCATTATTTCTTTTATTCTCGAAAATATATTGTTTCCAAAAATCGTTTTCATACGCGTCTGCAGCTGTATTTCTTTCCTTTTATACCTTCTTCACGCTCCAGAATATCGATCAACTCTTCCAAACACGTGCAGTACACGTTTAAATTCCTCACAACTCGTGCAAACTCATGTTTTTCCTCCAACTCCCTGTTTGGATTAAACCAAATTATCCAGCCAAATTTGATCGAAACAAACACCCATACTAGCTCTGTTAGGACATATCACAACTACCCATGAAGTTTCAGCGATTGAATCACACAAAAACTCCTCCAAACATTCGATCGAAATTCTTCCAGTGAAGTGAAATGTTTTCCCGCCAAAATTGGTTTTGAATTTGAGAAGAAGATGTCCTCCCCTAATCTTGTACGGGTTTCCCTTTAGCACTTGCCTTATGGGGTGCAAATAGTAATTTTTGGGCATAAATAGTAATTTTTCTGGGGTTTCTCCGGCACATTTTTGGGGTGCTTCCGGTGCATTTCTTGGGTGCCTTTAGTACTTTATCCTGGGGTGTAAAACACCACTTTTCGAGCCAATTTTTGCTGCAAGATCTTATTTCTCTATAAATACCTACAAAGACATAAAATAACAAAATAAATACAAAATCGAGCACTAACAATACATACAATTGAGACATATTAGACACTTAAATGCGTCTATCAATAAACGGAATGGTTTTTTAGTAGGTCGCATGCTTCTTTTGCGTATTTCTTCTTCCATTGCAATATTGATTTGGTTGGTCGCTTGCATCTTCTAAGTATGTTTTCAATTGAATTGTTTGATGATGGACTTGACATTGAAAAAGTGATTTAGTTTGATTGTTTTCGGTTGTATTGGCTAGTTCATGATGGAATCTTTATATAGAAAACCCAACGGCTCTTCTTTTTTTTGAGAAAAGTGTATTCACAAATAGCCGTTGAAGGCAAAACATGTGAGAGTCGTTAGTCTCTATTTGAAACCATTAACGACTCTAAGAGTGAAAAACATCCAGGAGATCAACCATTTTTGGTATGAAAGAGTCGGTAGGAATTAGAGTTCCCAAATTAACGACTCTGAGGGAGACAGTGGAGTCGTTAGTTTCTATTTTAAACCAATAACGACTCTAAAAGTCAAAAACATCCAGGAGATCAACCATTTTTGGTATGAAAGAGTTTGTAGGAATTAGAGTTCCCAAATTAACGACTCTGGTGGAGACAGTGGAGTCGTTAGTTTCTATTTTAAACCAATAACGACTCTAAGTGTCAAAAATATCCAGGATATCAACCATTTTTGGTATGAAAGAGTTGGTAGGAACTAGAGTTCTAAAATTAACGACTCTTATGGAGACAACAAAGTCGTTAGTTTCTATTTAAACCAATAACGACTCTAGGAGTCAAAAACATCCAGAAGATCAACCATTTTTGGTATGAAAGAGTCGGTAGGAATTAGAGTTCACAAATTAACGACTCTAAAGGAGACAATGGAGTCGTTAATCTTTTTTTTAAACTAATAACGACTCTAAGTGTCAAAAACATCTAGGAGATCAACTAATATGGACCTTTAGAGTCATATAGTAAATGACTCTCGACATTAACGACTGTAAATAAGAAAATAATGACAGGTACGCGTCGTTAAGCATTATCTGTTAAACATTAACGACTGTTGTTGTTAATAATTAAACATAACAGTAAAACACATATGTGCGCAAAGATAAATCACATTGTATTCACTAAGCATTCTTCAAAATAGAAACATACATGTTCTAGATACAATCATCTTCCAAAAGTATGCTTCAAAATACAAAGCTCAAAATAACCATGTTCAAACCATTAAACACTCCTTCATTCTTTCATTTCATCACCCATGTCAACGTAATCCGGCATCGGTTCCAAAGCATTCCACAAGTTCATGCCATACTCATACTGGTTTGTCCACTCCTTAGTGAACTCTCCCCAGTCACCATATCCCACCCATTGCAAAGGACAATCATCAGTTATCTTCAAGCCTATGTAATGGTTCATGTTGACATGTGCCATTACAATTCTTCTCTTCTTTAGCGCCGGCTCACACCTAGTTCTTGAGGGTACATACGTACAAGAGCCTCCGGGGAACCCTTTACTGAATACATGAATGACACAAGTGAATGTGTCTGCTAAAAGTTGTGCACCAAAAGGCATTTGCATCCAAAACTTATAACTGGCCGTCTTCGACCCCTTTCGCCATTTCACGTTGGAAACCAACTCCTTGAACTTCATTTCTTTCTCTTTTGAATCTCCTCCCATGATCATTGTCAGATAGAGTTGCTTGTCCTGAATGAGTTTAGCGGCCATTCTTTTTCTTGCATATTCGATTTGGGTGAGTTTTAGGTTGTTCGCTTCATCAAAATTCCCTAAATGTTCCGTTGCAACATGGTAACCACAATTGCCATCGCCGTCAACGTCGTCAGTGGATATAAGGTGATCCAAGATGACGTAAGGAAGTTGATCGGTTTACTCTTTATACAAAATGTAAGCAACACGACGTGGTCTTCCTTGGGAATCTCTAAGGGGTGCGCGGATTACCCTCTATTCCTCTTATCGTCACCATTCCGCTTGTTTGGATTTGTTGGGTACCGACCGTATACTCAACAACATCCATATCCTCCTTTTCTTTCGCTTGTATATGACTTTGGGTGACTACTTTCTGTTTTGGCCTACCCTTTTATTGGTAATGAAAGACTTCTCATACCCATTATATTCCGCTTGGACATACTCATGGCGACACGGGTCTCTTGTGCATCTCTTATCTTCGTTCACAGTTTCTCTAAATGACATTTTAGTTGATGGACGCCTTGGGGGTTTTTGTTTTATTGGCTCTTGTTCTACCCCTAATCTCTTATGGGCCGCCGGCCACAAGTTATAAACCAATATTTTTCTTCCTGCATAATTCATTTTCCGATATTTTTCGTTGATGTACTTTCCAATCTCCAAGTATTTGAATTCTTGCTCAGCGTCTCATGTGGGATTTGGGGTGAATGAAAGTTGCTGCCAGAATGGATAGATATCTCCAAGAGGAATAATATCTTTGTACCCACCAAGTTTATTTTTACACGGGAGGCCGAGCCATGTCTCAGTTGTACAATAACACTTCATCACCTTTCCAGCGGCCGTATTTGCTCTAAACTTTAGAATTTCTTTCATCATACGGATTATAGCCCACCATGATACTTGGTGTGCTACCCCCGTAACAAATCTTTGTCTTTAACGTATTGCATCAGAAAACGTTTTTTACTAATCTCCATCTGGGCCACTATTTTTCTTAGATCATTCTCCGCGTGCTCGTGAATAGCTTCCTGTACCGTAACTGCCCCACCATTATTCTCTTCCAGAATTTTTTTCAAACGTCCATGAGACTGCTCTGCAATACTTCTAGACTCATTGTTGAAGTGCTTGTATCTATTGGTCCATGCATAAACAAACTTCTCCTTCCAAGGATTCGACGATGTATTCAGGTAATACTCGACAACCTTCTTATTTTATTTTTTTGAAGCATGATATTTTATTAAAGTACTGAGTAGCGATTACACAAGGATATATAACACCCCAAGTTTCATAGATTATAATAAGATTGGTAACCAATGAATCAACATCAACATGATATTGGAGCAACCTAATAGCCTTTGGATCAGAATTGCATCTGGAGCGGATGTTGGTGTCGAAAGTCGAAAGGCCTTCGGCCAATGCTTTCCACAAGAAAAGTTGTATTGTTAGTGGACACAAAAGTGTCCATAGGAACATAGTTGGTGGTAGATGTGTTTAATGCAATTGATTGAAGTTGCGAGTCAGGCCTTTGTATCTTGCTACTGTAGTGAACTGTCCGAGTGAAATATGTCTACTCCTTTGTTTTTCGTCTTGATCCATCACTTCAAATTGAGCCTTTAGCTTTGATTTTGTCTTGAAGTAGGATCTAATCTCTTTTGTTGAAGGAATAGCGCTAATAGTGCTAATAATACTATTATAAGGTTTATTAAAAACTGAAATAAAGAGGAATTACAGACTCGTCTAGATTTAACTAAGGTACTAAACTAGAAAAGGAATAAAAAATTGCTTGAAATGTAAAATGCAAGAACTGAAAACACAGTTACCTACTAGTGACACAACTACTAGAACTCTTAATTTATATTACGCCTAAATCAAAACTAGCAAATACATAAGTAAAAGGCTATTACACTTTAGTTATAATTTAGTTAGTGAAGTCTTGATTAAATCCACCGGACCATAGAGATGTGTCTTCAGGCATAAAGTAGCTTGTTAGTTTGTGGTCTTAGAAACTTAAAATCTTCAATAAAGTTTCTGTAATTGATCATGTTCAATACCAATATGATGATTCTTCGATGATGATGCTGCTGCTGAGGTGTTCAGAATTTTCAATTTCACTAAGGTTTTAAAGTGAACCCTTGAAGAGATACATGGTGCTTAATATTTGAAAGATGGATGAATTGGTTCTAAATATGTTGTAATTAAACTAACTACAACGAAGTTCAGGATATAGATTGTGTAGGTGATTACAATCCACATGGGTTGGAAAAATGAGAGATGTTATAAGAAAGGTACCCATAGCTGCAACTAACAAGAAACCCAGAAAAAGACTCTTGATTCTTTCACTTAAACCTATTTAGAAAGAAAAAAAAAGTTTAACCCAATAAGGATCACAAAATCAGATGTCTTCATAAGCACACTGTTAGAGCACTGCTCGGTCGAACTCGTATACGTTGTTATCTCAAGCATGTTTGTCAATGTTAGTGATCAAAACTATAAGTCTTGATTTCTAGTCTATTATATATAAGTCTCGGACTAGGATAGAAAGTGTAGTTGAGCTCAAGAACTCCATGACGATCATCATACAAGACGAAGGACTATTCAAGGAACTTGTGGAACTTCATCGACTAAAAGGTATGTGGAGAATTGAACTTATCTATCAATAAAAAGTCTATGTACTCTATCTCTTATCTTGAGACAAAAGTCGTTTTTCTATATAGACTTTGATTATACACATTTGCTATTTCGAGCCGATTTTATCTCGCCTATCTATTTCTCGAAATATATGTTGGTAACCTTTCGCTTTGGCCAAGTTCATCTCTACCTAGTGACGAAAGTCATGTTATGTTTCAACTACTTTGAAAATAGCTTTGACGAAAAATGGTTTGTGAATAACAAATATATAACGTCCTCTAAGAATGTTTCAATGATTGAAATGAGAGTTTAGATTATAAAGCATTGTGTGGAAACACATATATGTATAAGTTTTTACTCCTTGAACCAAAGTATGCGTACTTTGTTGATCAAGAAAACCGGAACAAGAGTTGTGAGCTCAGTCCACGAACTGGCGGAGGTTCTCATCCCGAGAATATCTGCTGGAGTTTGTGAATTCCTTCCGGGAACTGAAGTCTGTGAACTTGAGTTGGTTATATCTAAAGACGATTATTTGTGAACTTATATTTATATTAACTAAGGAATGAAAATTGCAAACCGTGTCTATAAAGTTCATGAATCGATTCGAGTGAATCAAATCGTTTTTGTTTCGATTGTGTCTTATATAGTTATATAAGATTTATACAATTGAACAACTCTATAACTAGTTCATTTGAGTCATTTGAACTAGTTATGGTGAATAATAATATGGTTGATATGAAAGTGCTCATATGGCTAACCATTTGGTTAACTACTGTTGAACCAACAAATGTACATGTTTGGGTACGGTTACACAAACCTAAAATCGTGCATTTCATTTGTGTGTAACAAGCTAAGTTTTCGATCCAAAGTTTGAAAGATATTAGATTGAATCTAATCAGGTTATCATCTAACGGTGAATATTGAATGCGTAGTTACCAAGCTAACATCGATTGCAAACCCTGATTTGAAAGACTATATAAGGGAGAACTCTAGCAACTGGAAACCTAATCCCCACACCTCCTGTGTGATACTAGTTTTATTAGCTAGAGTCGATTCTTCTTTAACCTTAGGTTTCTTCTTGTAAACCAGGTTAATGACTTAAAGACTTCATTGGGATTGTGAAGCCAGACCAATACTACTTTATCGTAGTTGTGTGATCTGATCATGCAGATTCTATCATGTTGAATACAATCGTAACTATTGACTTGAGATTAATATCTCCGATAGGCAAGATATAAAAGTAGTAACAAACATCTTCTTCTCATCGTTTGTGATTCCACAATATCTTCTTTCGCCGCGTCGATTAAGATTATTGTGAGGTGATTGATAATACAAGGCTGTTCTTCGGGAATATAAGTCCGGGTTATCAATTGGTTCCTGTTCACCTTGATTTATCAAAAGACGGAACAAAAATTTGTAGGTATTTCTGTGGGAGACAGATTTATCTATTACCGTATACTTTTCTGTGTGATACAGATTTGTTTATTAAAGTCTTCGACTTTGGGTCGTAGCAGCTCTTAGTTGTTGGTGAAATCAGCTAAGGGAATCAAGTGCGTAGTATCCTGCTGGGATCAGAGACGTAGGGAGCGCAATTGTACCTTGGATCAGTGTGTGATTGATTGGGGTTCAATTACATTCCAGACCGAAGTTAGTTTGTAGTAGGATAGTGTGTGTAGCGGCTTAATACAGTATGTGTTCAATATGGACTAGGTCTCGAGGTTTTTCTGCATTTGCGGTTTCCTCGTTAACAAAATTCAGGTGTCTGTGTTATTTCTTTTCCGCATTATATTTTGTTATATAATTGAAATATCACAGGTTGTACGTTAGATTCAATCAATTAGAAATCCGACATTTGGTTGTTGATTGAAATTGATTGATACTTGAACATTGGTCTTTGGTACCGTTCAAGTGATTTCTCTTGTATTCAATTAGACTTGCATATTACTATTTGCTTGAGTAAGAATTGAATCGAGAAAGAGAGATATAACTCTTTGATATACTTTATTAAGATTGAGTCTAGTTGATTCTATTGAAAGTATATTGGAGTTAGTCCATACAGATTGCTAATCGAAATATTGGGTGTGGTTGTTGTACCCCCATTTTTTCACAAACAATCGGGGCAAACACCAAAAAGGCAAATTTAGGAGAAAACGATTTAAAAAAGGGGACAAAACAAAAAAGGAAACCTTCTATGAATCCATAACTACCTACTCCATAGAAGATGAGCATACAACCAAAATTGAAACATTCAGATGGAAAAACTTGCCTTACATGGAACAATTTTAGTGATAAAATTTTGATAGCTAGGCTACTTCACCAATCCACAAATTGGGCGAAAAGAGAAACAGGACAACCAATCAAATGAGATATACACCAAAACCCAAAAGACGGTTTACATGGAAACAACAACCAAAGTTGTTTTTTTTTAAAGACAAACCAATTTTTTTTTCTTTTAAAGAAAAACAACAACCAAATCTGAAAACCGCAAAAATAAATAGATGAATCTGAAAGCAGAAATGATATTAAACCTGGAGAGAAGCTATGGGTAAAGGGTTAGAACATCTCCTTAATAATATGGGAGTAGCATCATTGAATGAATAAATCTCAGAACTGCGGTTGTATGGAAAAGATATACAACTGTGAATTAGGGATCTATATTATTGATTTGGATCCGATTGATTGAAGATTTGATTTACCTTATAGGGATAAAAGCAGTTGCAGCAGAGAAGAATATCTTGATGAAGCATAAACCAATATGTTTCCATCTGATCCGAGAATAAGATCAGCAAGGAAAACCAAGGCGGCACCAAAAAACCCATTAATCCGAAAATAACTCTAAGAAATCATGATCATACCACAGATATAACCTACTAATTAGCCTAAATCATCCCTAGGTCTGGTGGAGAAAATGTTTAGCTGAGTAGAAGAGAACTTTCTTCTTATGATCCGTGATCCAATCATCAATAAACTTCTGCAAGTTAGCATAATACTTAACCTTGGTCTTCGAATGAGCCAAATGGTCCCAATATTTCAAAAAACCTTTCCATAGATCCCCCTCTTCATCGAATTCTGCCCCAATTACCAAACCTGCTTAGCTAATAGGATTACAACCTAATTGAAGCATAAAATCCAGATTAACGATCTTAAGAATCTCAATTGCATAAGCTAAACCAAAAACAAACCCGTACACTCTGATATAGTATATTCGTTGAGCTTGCCTTTATGTTTTGCGGTGTGATCCATACATACATGATAAGAACCAGATGTAGTCTTGTTTCCCAGCATTGACAATCAGATGGATCATGTTGCTTGTAGCCCTTATTTAAAATAGAGCCATGCCTCCTGATTTACCAATAGAACTATGACAACTAATATTGGGTTATCCCATATGCAACAGAAAGTTATGAGTTTTTCTGCTTTGTTTTTTGTTTCTGAAATAAAAATGGTATTAGGATTGAAAATGAAATGCAATATTTAAGATGAAGTCTAGTGTTTTTATCCCCTATACCTTGAACATTCCAATCTAATGTTTTCATGATGAAACTATGATATATTATTATGCTTTTATAGATATTATCCAAAGTGAAAACAGATAATCTAGGAGGAGTAATTTCAGTGCCAAAATAACTAGTAGAGATATTTCTCCTAGAATAAACACTATTTGAAGTTAAGATATTACTCCTGGAAAATATGATTTTTTCTTTAAAAAGGGGAAACTTAAAGAAATTTCACTGAAACTTTAAAATATAATGACTAAAAAAGATTTTAATGATAATATATAACCTGATCCCCCTGCCAATTTCCAAGGTTCATTTGATTTGGAATTAAACTATCCAGTCCCCGGTTGCGTTGTTATAGAGTTGACTGTAGTACAATTGGTTCTCTTGATCTCCCAAACTGGTGCTTCATTCTAAATCTATTGCTCTTCTTGGTAGTTATTATTACTTGCTCGAGAAGACGAGTCATACTCCCTATTTCTTTTCCCTTTCCTTGCACTAGAATTTCCAGCTCCATTAGTGTTGTTTGTGTATATGGTAGATACTTGATGACTATTCTCTGGAATTACAAATGGCTTTTTGGTGATGTTTCTTTTCTTGGTGCTTTTTTTTGGTGAGATATGAATTACTTCTCCCACTCCAAAATCAGGGTTGTTTGCTCCGGGATCAATCAACTCTCCAAAGTCTTCACCAAACTTGAAAATATAGCCTCCAATAATTTGAACATGATTAGATTTCTCTTCACAGACCCCTTCAACATGGTTTGCAATCAAACAAGCTGGGCATAATTTCCGTGGTTGCTTTTGAAAATATATGGGCATCCATTGAGTAAGTTTAGCAACATTTTAGTTAAAATACCTCTTAACATAGGATTGTTAATATTGAATTCAATTAAAGCACTTATACAATTTGATCCACATGATTGCCATCTTCCGGATCCAGCTTGATTAATCTTCCCAGAATGCCAGCAATTTGGTTGGCTACTTCTGCATTGAGGAACTTTGGAGGCAATTTCTTAATATCAATCCAATATTGCTGAATATTGAAATCAACATTTCTTGGATCAATAATGGGATTCCACTCTTTTAGGACGATGAGATGGCCATCAAAATTCGATGAGCAGCTAACCAACACATCATTATATTCTCTTCATTCATGGAATTTTGAAATTGAAAACATTTGTAACTCTTTGTATGATTTGGAAGTGGTCGTGACCGCATGCCATAGTAGCTTCATACTCCACTTTTCCAATGGACATTGGGCTCTCACTGATGATTTTTCCGATTAAACTTTTCTCCCATTGTTTGATGCCTTTGTTAAGTTTGATACGAGGATGAAGAATAACTCTTCTAACCTCATCATTATCTTCTAGATTAGTGGAGTTAATTTTTCCAATGAGCTCAATAATATCTCCATAAGAAGTGTAAGACCTTTTAGAGTATTGTGTTATAGAGATTATGAGAAGTATACTTAAACATACACCAAATCGAAGCCAATTTAAACTACCATTGCATGAATTTTTCTTGCAATATGTTGAATCAAATAGAGATAACTTACCAGTTGCTTTAGTTTTAGTCTTCTTTGAGATGGTGTCGAAAGGCAGAGATAACTATAATCCTTCATCAGAAATTTTTCCCAAAATTTTTTGGGGAGATAAACCAAATTTGTCGTAGCTACTTTGAAATAATTCAACCTTAGGAGACTGGGAAACAACGTTTTTTAGTTGGAAATCTTTGGCAGAGGGATCATAAAAAAGCACTACCTGCAATTCGTTAAGATAATTGAAAGCTAAGAATTAAAAAAAACCTAAAAGTGAAAAGGACAATTCAATTTGAAATCATCGACAATGAAACTTGTTGCAGAAATCACATGAGTAGTAAGAGATAATCAAAATTAACACATGCAAGGATTAAAGATGGGATTTTCATTGGTTTTGACTTATAGTTTTGATCACTAACATTGAAAAACATGTATGAAATAGCAACGCGTGCGAGTTAGACCGAGTAATGCTCTAACAACAAGTACCACAGAGTGCAAGCTGCAAGATTATCCAACTCTGGATTGTTAGCTTCCACCGAGTTATTGTCAGAGAACCAAGAAGCAATACAGTTCTAAAGAGAACTGCTGGCTTGTTTTAAATGGTGGAGGGCAGAAGATATTCCGAACCATATCACATCAACGTATCTTGCCCCTTATCTAGAATTCTTATAGATTTAATCTTCTGAACTTTTCCTTAATCAAAACATCCATCCAGTTTATCAATCTTCCATGTCTTTGTATCTTTGTCTATAAGCTCAGAAACTTTCATTTCATTGCCACTTTGGTTTTGGTTGTTGTTGTGACCAGAAGTATCATCTTCTTTGTGTATCCATTTATGATGAAAAGCCTTCACCGAGACACCATTTCAAATTTCCCATATATAGTACTGTTTTACAAATTGAAAACCATGCTGGATGATGTTCCAAACCCAAGAGGCCGACTTTTTTTGAAGTATCTTCAGTTAGAGGGTCTTTTTTGTGGAAGTATTTCTCTTTGAGAACTTGCACCCACTTGGCATCAGGCTGTGTCACCATCCTCCAGGCTAGTTTAGTTAGCATAGATGTCTTGAACCTTTTAGAATCTTTGAAACCAAGGACACCATATATCTTCGGCTTGCTTATAGACAACCAGGATTTAGGGGAAAATATCTATATTTTTTCTTATTCCAAAAATAGTTTCTCTGAATTATATTTATCCTGTCATTGTCTTGTTTGGGAGGAGGAAATACTCATCTAATACTGCGCTGTAGAGATTAAAGAAGATTGGATTAATGTTGACTTGTCAGCTTGATTTATAATCTTTCCTGCCACCCTTGAAGCATATTATGCATTCTTTGCACCGAAAATAAACACATTGATCTTTATTCCTTGAAACAATCAAGTAGATACCCAAATATTTCTCATTTAGATCCATATCTTTCATTTGAAATATCTGAGATATGTTTTGACATGCCTCTGGACTCAAATTCTTGCTGAAGAAAATGCTGGATTTACTAAGATTAACAAGTTGACCTAAAGATGAAGTGAACTTTTGGATTATTTGAATGAGATTTCTGATGGCTTCTCCAGTTGCCTTTATGAAGAGAATATAATCGTCTGCGAATATCAGGTGTGATATTGATGGGCATGTTTTTGCAGGTCTGACAGGAATAATGAGCTTGTCTTCTGTAGCTTTATTGAGTAATTTGCTGAAACCCTCCATGCATAAAATGAAAAAAAATATGGTGAGATGGAATTGCCCTGTCTTAAGCCCCTAAAAGAAAGTATTGGTTTCATTGGAGAACCATTCAGCATCAAAGAAATAGAAGCAGTGCTGATACAATGATTAATGAGCTCACACCATTTAGAAGAAAATCCCATTTTTTTTAAGAATTTGAAGAAGAAAAGCCCACTCAATTCTATCGAATACTTTGTCCATGTCTAATTTAACTCCAACAACACCATGATAAGCTAAAGTTTTCTTCATGAAGGGAACCATCTCTTGGGCTATAATGATATTATCTTGGATATTTCTTCCTGGGACATAAGCAGCTTGCCAACGAGAGATAATTCTATGAAGAATTGGCTTGAGCCTTGTAGGTAAATTTTTTATTATTATTTTGTACATTATATTGCATAAGCTTATAGGTCTCAGATCTTCAGGTTAGGTAACTATTTCCTTTTTTGGTATTAAGATTTGATAAGTTTCATTAATTTTAGAAGGAAAAATACCTTAAATGAAGAAATTCTGAATGAGTTAGAAGACTTCTTTATTGACTATGTCCCAAGTCTGTTGATAAAAACTGGCTTGATAGCCATCTGGCCCAGGTGCTTCCCAAGAATTGATTGAGAACACTGCTTCCTTTACTTCATTCTGATGGAAATTGAGTCAGATTCATATTTTCTTCCTCTGTAATGAACGACTTTATTAGATTCAGGATATCCACATCGACGTTATGACTTGAAGAAGAATAAAGATTTCCGAAATACTGAAGAAGTAACTGCTGCAACTCTTCTTTAGATGAAATCCATTTCCCATATTTACTCATCATAGTACCAATATTGTTTCTTTTCTTACTGAAATTTGCTTTAGCATGAAATTTGCAATTTCTGTCTTCAAATTTGATTTTGTTCTCCTTGGATTGCTGACAAATAATGATCTCTTTTCCTATATAGAGAGTTTAGTTGTTCTTCTAGAAATTTAATAAGGTCTAGATCTTGAACGTGAGTGAGGTTGATTTACTGTGGAAAACAGGCACCGCAAGTTATATTTACCGATGGGGATTTTGCAGTTACGAGTGCGGTCCGTCAGGTTTTTCCTCTAGCTCAACATTTTCTTTGTACATGGCAAATCCAAACCAATCTTTTTTCAAATTGCAAGAATCAAATCCAAAAGATCCATACTAAGAAGGGTAATCAACGTTCGAAGGAGGAAGACGAGCGTCTGAGTCAACTTTCCAAAAAGGAGCGAGCGAAAGAGAAAAGGAAAAGTGATACGATTAGAATAATGTGTTGTTTACAAAGTGAGAATACATATATAAAATATAAATAAACATCTTCAATTTGCTAAAACTTTACGCTACAGAATCGAATATCTTCACGTGTCTTTTCTTCTTAATACTGAAACTGAAGTGGGAACGAATGAGCACAACATCCCAAAAAGGGTGCTGAATGGAAACATGTAACTCTCAAGTAATCACTAACATGTTTCACAGATATAAATGAATATAAATTGAAAGAAATAAGAAGAAACTAATCATTCAGCTATTTATGTATGATAAAGCAAGTGTTACCCTAACCACGTCAAACTCATTGGAGAAGACATCGTAAGAGCAACCCTAACCAATAATAATAACATCGTTCACACAGAGTTCCCATACAAACCATGATTCAGAATATTACTGTCAAGACCAGAAAATTAGTCAAACAAGTATAATATGCACACGAGTGATTTCTCCAAAATAAAGTAGTATATATAATAACGAAACGGGGAAGAAGCCGCCCTACTAGGTAATATTATAACGGGGAAGAAGCCACCCTACTATATATTATTTATATACTATCGAAACCGGGAAGAAGCCGCCCTACTAATATATTGAAAGGGGGAAGAAGCCGCCCTACTAGGTAATATTAAAACTGGGAAGAAGCCGCCATACTTAACTTAGCAAAGAGTCGTGGGGAAACACAGAAGCTCCTTGCGGGGAGATCATACAACGCATATTACATGCACATCAAGACCATACAAAAATTGTATAGCTAGTAAAACACACAAACATGCCAAAAGTAATAAAGACTCATCATGCTTGAAAACAGAAAATAACTTAATGATTACAAGAAGTTCACAGAGTTCCCACCTGAATTGATGACAATCCACGCCTACCTTACAATCCATAATCCACTGGTTCATCCTTTGAATCGACTGTTGTTAATAAAGAGTAATTTTTAATCACACAAGCACTCCAATAATTTAGCCAATAGGCTCATACAAGGTTCATAACATAATATAATACAAGTCTCTAGTTATGGGCTAAGTCAAATAACTAATTGTTCTATTTCTATCAATGATTCTATAACCTTGCATCTAGTTTTCTAGGCATAAACTAATATCTACTTATCCGAATTGGGTCAAATTAGATGTCATTGGAAATCCCTCGAAAAATTCTACAACTTTGCAGAGGAACCGAAAGCTAACTCGAAGCAGAAGTGGTCCAAAAACACAAAATAAGATATCTGGCCCTAAGCCCAAGCCTGTGTGCCTAATCCGGCACGGCCCACATAACTAGCCCACTACCCATTTACCGACCCATTGGTTTAACCTATAATCCGACCCATAAACCCGGTCCACAACCCGAATGGTCTAACTTGTCTGAGTCATATTTCTGACTCATCTTGTTCGCTGACTCACCGATTCAACTCAGACAATTTTACAAACACATGACAGACATTAAAACTACTTGTACACAGCACAAGCACCAATCTTTCGGGGTCTATCAGTTTCTCATATTTTATCCAAACGAAGCTCCTAATGTCTCGTTAGAAAGATGACAGTCTCCTCAACAACTTTGTAGTTATGATCGGAAACCAAATCCGATTCTAACATACACATAATCTTCCATTAACATGCTTACTCACCGCAGTTTCCAGATTTCCAGTCGAAACGGTGCAACTTTGTGAAATCATAACTAATTCATTACTAACCCAAATCGAGTGACTCAAAGTTCTGTAAAAAGATGAAAGACTCATCTACAAGTTTCATTGTATAACCCAAGACTAGTTCTCAACGTATGCTATGAATAAAAGTGTCTAGACGTTGGGAAGTAAATAACAATTTCACGATGAATCATGATTCCAAATTATCTATCTTATTGGTTCTAAGATAATACAAAAATCAAACACATACCCAAATCATTAAAAGCATTCTAGAATTATTTAGAAAGATTACCTTAATCTAATAGTTGATTAAAATCAATTCTCCATCAAGTCCATCATCATGTTGATAATTAGCATCCTCAACAAAAATCATCATCATTGCCAATCCAATATTATCATAAACACTATATACTGCTTTTTTGTTATTAACAGAAGATCATCATAATCTAAAACCCTTTCTCTTGATTAATCACTCTTTTTAAATTTTCGATATGAACCCTTCTCTTTATTCTCTCATACTCTCCCTATCTTTCTTTCCCTCATTGTCTATTAAATATCTATCTCTCAATTCCTCTCACTCAGTAGCTTTGTATCTTTATTTCCTTTTCTTCCTATCTCCGGCGCAAGGATAATCAGAAATCTCCAAACTTAGGCCTATTCCCATGCACATGCCAAAACATGAAATTTGGCATATATGCACCCACTACGGGTATGAAAAACTGCCAAACTCGTATGCCTATATGCCAGTCCTGGCATACAGGCATACACGACAGAGTTTCCAGCGCTCGATGGTCTTTTCGTCGCTCGTTGGTCAGTCAATCGCCAGCGCTAGTCAATATATCACTCGTTGGTCAGATCATCACTTATCATATCTTCATCTAACGGATACTATTTTTCCCCTCTATAAATACCTAATTTCAATCTCATTTCAACTCACACCAGAATTTCCAAATCTCTCAAGAATTTCTCAATCTCCAATTCTTTTCATCACTCTTCCAATTCCTTAGAGAGCATGGCTGATAATATGAACCTTGCTGAGTGCGTAGCAAACCAACGTGTTGTCGAAAATCGAAGAGCTGTTGATCGTGCCTATGTAGACAGTAAAATTAGAAGAAGTCAAATTAGGAGACGTCAATTTATGAGGCGAAAACCAAAATTCACTATTACAGAAGATGAATGTATTTGCAGGAATTATATTTATTTTATTGAGGATGCATTTCATCCCCAAATATTGTGGCATAGGATTTTTGAGAAATTTCAAGAACAAACAATGAACCTCAACAATCGTGATGTTTCAGAGTTGATTCAGCGCTTCAGTACAATCAATCAAGAAGTTACCACGTATATTGCTTTAATTCTTCAAGAAGGTCGAAACATGAGGAGTGGTGAAAGCATGATGAAATATCGTTGCACCTTTAGAAAAGACTTTGCATTTGAAAGTTGTTTCGAGATTTTAAGATACTTGCCCAAATATTGTCCAATGATGTTTTAATTTCTTAATTGTCCACTTAGTCTAAGTCCTAAGTTTTAATATTTGTTTAAATGCATCTCTAATTTAAGATTGGATTAAATAGAATTAATCTTAATTTTCAAATTCAAACTTCGAATTAATCATTAATAATCATTTTACAAGACAAAAAACTAGACAATAATAATTTGAAATATAGACTTTAAAAATAAAAATTTGGGACAATGTTCTTCATCTTGTTCATCTTCTTAATTTCACCAAACTTCCAATCAATACGCTCATGAACGGAGTCTCCTTTGTTTATCTTTTTCTTTTTCTTTGACTTCAAATTTGTTTTGCCTTGATTTTCCTTGCCTTGAACTTTTCTTTTCCTTTTCTTGGTTGCGGTTTTGACTTGGTTAATATCCAAAACTTGAAGACTTCTTTGCTTTTTACCTATTTCTTTATAACTATCACAAATCTTCTTAACGGCACCTTAAAGCACTACTCTTGAAAAATCAAGTTGTGTTGCGGAATCAAATTGGGTTAATTGTGCCATTTGAAGAAAATAGAAGAAATAAATTAGATTGAGAAATAGAGAATAGATTGAGAAATACAGAAATTTTTTATGTAAAAAATTTGGGGTAAGTTTTGAGTTTGAAAGTTACATATTTATAGCGATAAAGAACTAGCCGTTGGCGCTAGAATCAAAATCGCTAGCGATAAAGACATTAACGCTGGCGATAAAGACTTTATCGCTGATGGTATAGTCAATATCGCTCGCTAGTAAGCCTATCACTTATCGGTTTTCTCACAGTGGCGCAATTAGTTTGCCATGCCACCTGGTATGCCAAACTGGTTTTTTTGGCACGTGTATAGGAATAAGCCTTAACTAGCGTCAGCCGTTGGATCTCCCATCTTCAAAGTTAAACCGTTGGATGAGAGGAATATTCCACAAAAAATTCCTGTCACAGAAAAAATTTCTGTGCGACTTTTTTTCGTTACTTCCCGAAAATGCCCTCCATCTTATTTTCCAAAACGCAGCGCTTTCTTTTCAGTTCCATCACCACCCATCGTTACCATCACCACCACCATCTGCACCAGAGCTCTAAACGAAGTCATTACCAGCAACAATGACACTATCATCATCACCAGCAACACCTCCACTATCTTACGAAGTCATTACCATCACCGCCACCACCACCAAATCTGATGAACCAGGTACATAATTTTCACCGATTTATATTTCACTCGAAACCTAGAAACTCAATTTCCTTGAATTTTGGTCAAGGGGTACGATTTGGGTTACATTCTTAATTGTTTTTAGGTGTTGTATAAAAAATGATTAGGTTTGTGAACATCACCTGTTTGTGTAAATGCCTAGCAGAATACCACCGTTTGATTTTAGTTTGTGGACTCATTTTTATGTTTGTCAAAGCCATTGTTTGATTCTCTGTTTTAAAGTTGTTCAAATTGTATAATCATGCTCCTCAACATGTATAATTTGGTTTCTTTAAACAAAGTGACACAAAGCACAGTAACCTTGAGATGCTTTCACTTGAGCATCATCGTTGTTATTGTTGTCGATAATGTTATTCAGATGAGTATCAACAAGATTATTACCATCACTACCATCAACAATCTCGAATGTCACATCTTTGCTTGACAACCAGAAGATAGAAACACTTGGATCGGGATATTTTGGTTAGTTACCAAATTTTGTTTGAAATGTGAAGTTTGGTTACTTTGGTATGATATTTGGTGGGTTTTCAATGCAAAGTATTTTGAATAATTAAGTATAGCTGCATAGGTTTGCATTAAGTAGCAACAATAAAACAAGCTGTGTATGGATCATCATCTGTTTCATAAATGAATAATACTATCTATTTTGGTTTATAATCCTTACTGAAAAGTCATAGTTTGGAATTTGGATATGTGGTCTTTTACTAAAAAATTAGTTTATTTGCTTAAAAATTTGCAGATGAAAACTCATCCTAGAGCTTCCCATGGAAGTTATTCACAGGACATGAGCACTTGACTTCCTGTAGTTCAAGTCCTACTCATTTGCACTGACACTTGGTCATTTTCCTGAACTACATTAGCACTTGGATTCTGAATATAAATAGTTGATTGTGAACGTCATGCAGACTTATATTACAATTTTTATACCAACTCCTAAATTTTCAAGTCTTCCCTTGATGTTGTTTCTTATATGTTGAGTGATCGGGAGTTTTTGAAATTTTTGTATGCCATCATCTGAATTTTTTTTGATCACAATTATTTTCTTACTTATTGATGTTACATTTTATCATTTTGAGCACCACTCCTGGAGGGTTGGATACTTGGATTCATATGGTGGCAGTTGCACCAAGCTGAGAATGATATTATGTGGACAAGGACCGTAATGGGATTTGCCCATGCCAATATGTGACCGTGTAAGAAACTTAAAGAGACAACATGTTTTGAAATGCAGATCGGGCAGAAAAAAAAAGGTTGAGCTAATTAAAGTAAAAAATGTTATACTTCGTTCAAGTATTTAACTCCTTCTACATATGTCTAATCATACTGCTTAAATGCATCGAGTAATCATAAGAAGAATTAGACGTCTATGTGTTATATCGATGTTATAGGCCGCTTAACTTCACCGACCGCCGAATCAAAGTAACTGTACAACTTATATTGATTGTCCTCCTTTTATCGAATGTTACAGTAGTTATAAAGATCATTGTGTGTGCATATATTACCGATACCCAACTATCTTTTGCATAATTTTGTTTGGGACCTTCAGGTGGATCGAAGTTGACCGCAAAAGTGTGAAATAAAAATTTAGGTGTGGATAGCAAGTCGTCTATTGCATTGTCAATTTGGAACCGGGTTGCTAAGAGGGAGTGCTGCACGGATAAAATAAAAGGCTGTTACGGAATAAGAGATACTATTACCACAGAATAGAAATTGCAGGTGTAGTGGATAACATCACCTGCAAGGGAAACCTAGAACACCCATCATTTATTGACGTGCATCGCACGTGCATTCTACTTGTCTTAGTAACTAGGTGAAGCAAGAGATACACAGACGAAGAGAACTCTTCTCATAAGATAATTCAAATCCTGTACAAGGTTTCACTATGCAATACCAAGGTAACTACTAAGGGGTAACTAACTACTACACAGGTCAAGTCCAGGTATAAGTCCGGTCAACTGTCGAGTCAATGCCGGTTGACTTAAATCAAACTTCAACAACCAAATTTTTGAGTGCGATATCTTCTGTGCCCGGTATCCGATTTGTCCATTCCAGTAGTCCATTTCGCGTAACTTTTCGAGCTCTATCTAATGGTACTAGTTTCATTTCCAAATTATTGTTGGGTAAATTTCTATTAATTAATGTTCGTATTTAGTTAATCGAGTGATTAGCGGCTAATTCGTCCATTGACTGGTCTAATAGCGTTGACGTGCTTACGAGTCTCTACATTCTACTCACCTTATAACATTTTCGTCCTCGTAAATTGAAGCATCCTTCTGGTCTTCAAAACTCCCCAACTTATAGAGAAACTATCCCTTGACTAAATGCAAGTATTGCTCATACGTACAAACGGCGAAAATTAACTCAGTTCAAATGAGTTCAAAGCAATAACAAATGAAACACAAACCTATATGTTTTTATATAACTAAAATCTATAATTTGTAGCTCTAGGTTCGACAGATAAAATCTTATTTCAATTTATTACTGGTTCTAAGTACATTAAACAAAATATTCTATAATAAATTTTCTATGTGAATCTGTAATCTATCATTCAAAATTTATTATCCTCAACCATACTAATTGAATCACTAACAGATAAATAAGTCTAAGTTCTTCACACTAATTTTCTATTTCAATAAATTAACGGCTCTACATATATGCAAATATACCAAATAAGTTTCTAGATGACTTTCAGAATCTATCAAATATACTAATCTCACTAATTTTCTAGTATTGGTTTGCTGACATGTTCTTAATTTTTAGACAAACTATTCTCTAATCTATATTAGATTTGCAGAACATAAAGTACTTGGTTCACCCTACAATAGTTGCTTCATAAAAAGTATACACAACCAAACAAACAATCAATCAACCAAATAAATAAATCTTTTAGTTATTGATAGTTTTTTTAAAATAGTTATGCAGAGGATTTAGGAGAGAGGATGAAATCAAATCCCTACTCTAATTCATTTGATTTATCGGTCGATAAACAACCCAAATAATGGATACAAAACTTACACTTTGCGTGCGATTTATTTGTTAAAAAGGATGTGGCGTCGTTTACCGTCGAATAATGTCAGCAGACATGTAAACGTGGCGTGTGCAAGGGGGTCGCACCTCGACATAATTGAAACCTCAAAAAATAATTTAATGGGGCAGAAATGTACCCCGAAAAAGACGAGTTAATTAACATCAACGGAAAATGGGTCATTTGTCCAAATATTTTTAAAACATGGTTCTAATGGACGAGTAAAAATTAGTATGGGTGAAATGGACACCAGAAAAATAGCCAGAATGAAACTGGATTCATCCTGGCTTAAACTTAAAAAATTGCGAGGATGAAACGGGATGCATCCTGATGTAGAATAAGAAAAAATACTTGAAAATGGGTAGGATGAAACTGTTTTCATCGTGACTATTTTTCAATTCTCGTCCTATTAAACGATATCAAATTTTACATGTCTTTTTCATCCAGAAATTGTTATTATCGGATTAATTGACCAATTTTGTGTAACATCAACAACAGTTACCAGGTGAGATATTTCCTTTTCGTAGCACGACAATAGTTTGTAAAGTCACGGTCCAAATGGTACCTAAACTCGTGTAGGGTTGGTCTGTCGATCGTCGAAAGCATCTGATACGTTGATGTTTTGTGTAGGAGGACGGGTAAGTAGTACTTGTGGTGTTCGAGGTGGTTACCCGTGTGCATGTGGTGGTTGTCTTGTTCAAGATTGCTAATAGGGATACCAAATTATTTGGGGGTGTACATATAAGACAAAACAACCATTTGCCTTTGGGTTGGTACACCCCCAAACAAACGGGCACCCCCATTAGCAGCGTTGGTCTTGTTGGTGTGTACACGGTGTTCGGTTTGGGGCTCCTTTGGCTTGATATGTGTTTTGGTTTGGTAATCGGCAAACACTAATAGCTTTAGCATAATTAGCAGTCCAATCTTTGACTAATAATAAAACCACAAAATTACTAGATGGCCGTTAATGAAGGTGTGGTCAAGTGAGAAAATAATATGAGTAGGCTGGAGAACAAGCTGCGATGACGCATTAATTCATCCAGACAAGCAGCTAGCTTGGACCAGTACCCGGAGATAGTAACAACATATTGATATTCCCATAGAGACTACTAATGGTCCAACATCTAATTTAGCTACTGTTTATACATGTACGATATACTCAATACTAACAGAGAAAATTAACCTGTAGCAGCCTGCCTGACCTTTACATTAACTACGATGGAAACCACCATCACGCGTAGAAGACGATCCTTTTTTATGAAGAAGCACTTCCACTAGCTAGGGGGAAGTGAAAATTTAATCACATTGAAACCTCTGACAGAATAATATCTTTGGAAGAACGTCCATTTTAACACAGTCCCCGGATATCAATGTCGGCACTTTCCTCAAATCAACGTTCATGAATTCTTTCTAATAAATACCCCGTCCGTCCTCATTGCGGAAAAGTGTAAGAAATCTTTTTGATTTCCTACATTTCCATCCTCTTTCCTGTTTTATTCTTTGTGCAATTTCCAACACTAGAAACATTAATTTAATTGTGATGATAACTACCTATAATAAATAAGGGCAATATATGAAAAAACTATCTTGAAAATGAAAGTTTGACTATCTAATGGGATTACAAATTTTTACAACTCCGTCTTTATAATAGGGACGGAGGGAGTATTAGAGCTGGATAGTGTTGCTTCATTTTTATAGTATTTAACAACTCTATAGAACTCACTAATTGCATGTTAATAGCGATTAATTAATTAGTGATGATGTCCGGCCATCCGGCAAGTGATAAAGCTTGAGAAAATTAAATAACGGATCAAGCAGTACAACAAAACCATAGCATGTAAACAAACCTAAAATAGAGAACACACATAAACTCAAGGATATGTAAATGAGACTAGCTAGCAACTAGCATATGTACATAGCCAGAGAGATTTGGTACTTCAGAACTGCTAGATGGATGGGAATGGGATGTACCTTTGAGAGATCTGGAAGAGAAAACATGCATCAAAGTATATACTATATGATTAGTCAAAAGAAAAGGAAAACAGCTGCTTCGGAGGTGTGGGTAGCGTACTGTGTTGTGCGGCTGCGATACTGTTGGTATAGGCGGGGTGTACTGTAGCTATAGGGCGGGGGACCCAAACATATACATGATGCCCCAAAACTTTGAATATTTCGATCAGCAGTAGTTGTTGCAAGTGTCAGCTTATCTCCATATAGGTACGTAGCTAAAGATTCAGTAACCATAACCCCTCCACCTCCTCAAAATCAAATATTGATCATCAATTGTAGGGAGTGGAGAGGACAGCATCTTGAATTAAACTCAGCTGCAGATCAGATCACCTCTGGAGATTTTAATATTATGAGTAGAAAAAAGAAAATAAAATTAAAAGAAAAGTTTTGATGTGGAGTAGTAAGGCTTGAGAGAGTGAATGTAATTGCATTATCAGTGCTTCTCAACGTACCGTCCTTTTGGACAATATCTAAACGGCACATGCACGGATTTTTCTGTGAGGTTCCGGTGGCCCCGCGGAGGACTGGAGGGGGATTGTGAATGTGAGCTTTTTGGGGACGGTTTTTTGTGCGGTACGTTAAGAATTTTTGTTGCATTACACGGAGGAAAACTATATCTCATGATTCCAAAGGAAATAAAAACAAAATCTCAAAAAAAAACAGTACGTTGTACATTTGTACTGCTTAAATCGTATAACTTATTGAACTCAAAACTCGGATAAAAAATATATCCACGAAACTCACAATTCACCACAGCAATACACATTTAAAAAAAAACAAGCAAAACTTCAGTGCACCACATTGAGGAATAATTAAGGGCATTTGCAATTATGTGAGTAGTTTATTTGGGATCTTGTTATATGTACCTATCATATATACCAACTTACATCAGTGATCAAAAATGATCTTTACAATGTAATCTCTGTTTTTAAAACAGAGTACTCTGTTTGGAGTTGCAACGTTTTGAGTTGGGGTTTGAAGTGCTTTCTCGAATAAACTACACACAAACCATGAAACCAAACAACAAGCTAGACCTGTTAGTAGACTGACATGTTTAAAAGCAACAATCGATCACCCACAACTTAATGAGTCATGAGTGCCATGACCAAGCCTTGTGCTATAAAACGAAACAAAGATTAATTAACTAAATTTGTAGGCGGTTTATAGAACAGTTTAACCAAGAAAATCCCCACCCAGCCATTCAAACGTAGACTGTAGTTTGACCGGAAAAATCCAAATAAAAACTGACAAATGATCATGCTTTATCATCAACTTAGCTCGAGGAAGATGCAACGAAGAAAAACTTGTAGCAGTCGTATATTCAACAAAGGGCTTGTTATATCATATCTTGTCATTTCCCATGAAGGAATTTTTCAACATGGCCATTATTATTACTAAGCGTAGCCGTAGATAGGAGACACCCTAAAATCCTTAAAAGCATGAAGGATTCAGAAACCAAGAAAGTCTTAAATGATGAAATTCATGACTTTGAAGCTCATGATGTGGTGGTGGTCAGGACCGAAGTTTTGGGATGCAGAAAGCGGCAGTACGAAATCCCCATAAAAAGAAAACACTCCAGGGCCACTTCCACCTTTTTCACCTTTTTTACAGTATTGTTTTTTTCTTCTAACGTGAAGAAATTACATATGACGCGTTTTGCTCGTTCAAACCATATCTATAGACATGCGCTGCTTAACTTAAAGTTTGATATTCTAATACCCCGGTGATACATTGGTTAATATGCCATTTTTCATATGAATCTTAAAGTGGTTAGACTTAGGAAGTTCAATGTCTGCACTTGAAAGAGAAAAGGACATGGAAAATCTTATCAAAATAATATCACCTTGGGTCAGCAAAAATTTGGCATATCTCCACATGAAGGAAAATGATAAAATCACAATGTGCTAACTAGAACCTCTAAATTTACCAATGAATTTTTTGTAAATGATATGAACATACATAGAATCACATTTTGATGGGTAAATCCTTTGGAAGCCTGGTTGGGAAAACTGACCATACTATGGTCCAAAATTACAGGTGATTCAAAACATGATTTGTACTTCAATATTCTATAACTTAGCTAAAAAACTTCAATCATTTTTAAAAGTTATTCAAATACTACATTTAAAATGAACATAACGAATCAGATAGCTTCTGCACACATCTGATCAAAACGAATCAGAAAAGTATGATAGGCATTTAAAAGTTACAGCTTTACATACTACCCTATTGCCTCCTTGTCTTAGAGACCCAATGACTGACATATGGGGTTGGCTTGGGTCGGGTTGGAAATTGATGCATGATCCCAAATTTCAGAATAACACACATATTTACCATATACTTTTTGGCCTGCACTTTTCTTATTCTTTTCCGTTCATTCATTCATTCAGTAGCAAAAATTACTTGATTTTTGTTATCAAAATCATATGTATCTTGTAGAGATCATATCAATATCCTCCATGCATATACAAAAGTACTCGGTTTCTATGAAAGACATAAACTTTTCACACAAGTAAAGAAGGAAGGCTTTGAATTCATAAATTTCTTTTTATCCATTTTTGTCCCCTACTCTTCTTATATGAACCCTAATCTGTCAACTTCAGTCCTTCTCGCTCAGATACTTCTTTTGATCTTCTCTACGATCTCTTCTTCTTCATTATCTCTCTCTCTCTCTCTCTCTCTCTCTCTCTCTCTCCCATGTGCCTGGCCTCCCTTCTGCACTACTCTTTATATGTTTAACTCAAGACCCCAAAGTTTCGTTCTTTCATTCTATCTGTTTTTCTTTCTCTCATATCCATCAGTACCATTAGAGTGAGCAGTGTTTTCTCTTGTATTCTTCTCTTTGGTTCTGTTCTTCTTCTTTCATTCGGAAATATTATGGAACATCTTCATCATCTGCAAGACCCACAGCACCAAATGCAAAACTTCCACCAACTCCAACAACAACCACAGCAGCAAGTACAGTACATCAATATTGAAGATAGTGGTAGTGGAAGCAGTAGTAGTAGTAATAGTAAGAACAGTAGTAGTCTTTTATGTAGACAGAATAATACTTCTAGTACTACTACCACTGCAAGGTGGACACCCACAAGTGATCAGATAAGAATATTGAAAGATCTTTACTATAACAATGGAGTTAGATCACCAACTGCTGAACAAATTCAAAGGATATCGGCTAAGTTAACACAATATGGCAAGATCGAAGGCAAAAATGTGTTTTACTGGTTTCAAAATCATAAAGCTCGTGAAAGACAAAAGAAAAGGTTTACTCTTGACATGGCTGCCATGCAACAACAAAGATCTTCTACTTCTTCAGCTCTTAGTAATGGTGGTAACGGTGGAACTATTGGTGTTGGTTTAAACTATGGTGGTACTAGAGGTGGTGGTAATGGTGGAGGTGGTGATGGTTGGAGACACACTGATCTACATCATCCTCATGATTATTATTACGCCATTGAAAACAATCATCCCACCAGAAACATCCATAATCCAGGTGATGTAATTAAACTTAACTACAAAAATAAACCATGTATTATTATTGTCCGTTTCTCTTATAGTGCAAGGGTTTTTTCTTAATTGCTGGTGGTCCATTTTGTTTAGCGGGGGGACTAATTTTTATGATGCATAGTGTTTTCAGGTATTCCTTCTCCAACGTCCCCTCCTTCTTCACATGGTATGCTAACCAGTGTTGGACCAATCGGAAGTAGTACTGCTAGTTATGGATCTGTCCTCATGGAAAGAAGATTCAGGGTATGTCTCTTTTTTCTACTCTTAGAATGTGTAGTCCATTACCATTAAGAGAGATAGATGTACATTGCATGCTAACCATTCCATGTTTGTTTTTGTTGGTGTAATTACTAAAGTCTATTTACAATATTTGTTTTTCAGGAGTGTTCAATTTCAGCTGGTGGAAGTAGTAGTATTGGTAACTCTACAAGTAACAATATTGGTGGTTGGGTTGGTGTTCATCAGAATCATAATACTAACAATTACCATCATCAAGAGATACCTACTCATCAATATCCCTCAAATACTACTACTTCATCATCATTGTCAACATATAGTCCTGCTTTCGTCGAAAAACCATCAAGAATATTACCCATTCAACTCTTCAAGGAGGAACCTGATAACAACAACGAAGAAGAAGAGGTAGCTCCTGAGATTGAAACTCTCCCTCTGTTTCCCATGGAAACCGGTGATGAAGATATTGAAATTCCGGTGGTGGAGAACCAAACTATTATTCCAAACTATTTTGTTGGATCATCAAACTCGGAAACATCAAATGGGTATCTTAACCATAACCCACTCACTGGTTATTATATCAGATCATCTTCTTCAGTAGTAGTACCATTACATGATCATCATCACCATCATCATCAAGAACACATGAATGGAGGAATAAACTTGAACAGGACTGCTTCATCATCACTTGAACTCACTCTGAATTCTTACACTCCTATAACACCAGAGACTGTTCATGGTCGCCATCATCAATTGAATTAAAATATTAAAGTCATCATCACTGATTGAATCGAGGTTGATTATGTTGTACTTGTTGGTATCATGAAGATCAGCAGAGTCTTAATTAATTGGTCTCCATTTATTAATATTACATTATGTTTTTATGAAATGTTGGAAACTTTCGGTTTCAGTTTAGCAGTTTAGCTTTTGATTTTGTCAGGTCAAAGATATTGTTCGACATTGACACGCGTCAGGAGTAGAACTATCTAAGAATAATTTGCTTAGTTTTTTACGGGCTCCACAGCGGACCCGCTGCATTCTACAACAACAATATTCTCCTACAAGTATCAATTGATAAGATGTATAAGACTACAGTTTATCAAGGTGCGTTACTGTTGTATTTACCGTAAAGATTTATTGCCCATGCTTGATCATCTAGGAAAATGAAGATCCTCGTGGTTTTTCATATTGGACCCACCAGTTCTTCAAAAGTACGATGTGCTCAGTGAGTTACGTCCGTGTGATTGGTTTTCAAAATGTCTTGGAGATTTGTCTCTATCTGGCTGCCAAGATGCTTGGTGCCGGGAGGACTTGGTTTTCAAAATGTCGTGGAGTACAAGAGCCATGAGGCCTGCTCTGACTGAGAAGCAGCAGCAGCACGAATATAGGCTCTCAGAAGTTGTCCTTAAAGCCTGGACTGGAGTGTTTGCGGGTGATGGCTCCACGCCTATTTTGATCTTGGTGATCTCGCTATATACTTCAGTTCTAAACTTGGTCTTACAAACATTTTTTGTTCCTAAGATGAAAGTTGAAAACCATTCAGAGAGCAGTGGATGGTTAAATTCGGACAGTAAACCCGAAATTATCAAAATGTCACAAATAATTAGTCAAAATCTTGGTCAACGATTGCTGACCCCAGTCAAATCTTGCACCAAGAATCCCATATCATACTGAAATGAATATGTACAAGCAAAGTTTTGTCTATTATTATTTGAGTAATAATAACTTGGGCCGAGGTAGGTGGCCAAACGACAGATATTGATGGATGGACAAGATGAACTGATCGAGTATAGGCATGCACATCTGAAAAAACTTATTTATGCAGAAGCATAATTGTACTTGGAGGAATAGGGAATATATATATGTATTCACTCACTCACCAACCATCCTTCATCAGTAATATGCAGCTTTAAGCAACAAAGTGTCTCCATCCAGAAGATTTTGGAAACTATTTCTTCAAAACTTAACATTTGCATGCATTTCTTCATTTGGGGTTTACTTGTTTTCTTACTTCAAGTCCTGTACACGTCTCTTATATCAGCTTTAGTCTTAGCTCTCAGACATCACATATAGTACATGAGTGAGAAACAAACAAAGAATTTAAGAGAGAGATGTAGAAAGAGTTAAGGAGATGTTGATTTTGATGATCCAAAAAAAAAAGGATATGAAGATAGATCAGAATGTGTGAACGATTTTTGTATATAGTGTTGTTGTTTGTAGATCCCAGAGAAGATATCTATCAAACTTTTTGAAACTTCAAGTACGTAATTTCCATTATGAGAAGTTTGATGAGACAAGCAACTCGTCATTCTAATTTTCTTTACATGCATTTTTTCAAGTACCTTATAATCTTCACGTATCAATTTCCATCACATTTTCTTCAATTTTCATATGCCCATCCTCCTCCTTGATGAGCTTTCATGGGGGGTAGGTTTTGGATCTGCAATAGACAAGAGAATCTAAGAAACTGTAGGGGGGGGGGGGGGGGGGTGTGACATCTTTGAGCTCAAGAATGAACATTGGGAATGTATCAAGCATATCATATATTGTTTTTGTACTGCAAGGACATCTTAGGTTGGTCACTCAAGGATGAACATTTTAGCCTTACCCAAGGACATGTTCTTGTAATAATCTTAGTCCTTGGAACATGCGGATTGGGCCAGCCAAATCTCGGAGACTGGTGTGGGTATCATAACATTGTCCCATTGAATTTTTGGAACAGAAACTTGATTGATATTATGTTAGCACTAGCACCTACAACAATCTTTTGCAATCGGTAAAAAATCACAAGATTATAGAATACAGGCAGCCAAAAATAATTATAGAATACAGGCAGCCAAATCTCTATTGGGCCAGATCATGTGCACAAGTGCATCATCATGGGCTTTCTCCCGATTGTGATTGCATGGGCTTGAATTAACAGATCTTTGGCCTGTATCAAAGATTCAAAATGTTCATCAATCCAGTACCATTAAGTTTGTCAAAATCTCCATTACAAGATCTCAAGATAAAGCAGATGTCACTGTATAGTGATTAAGTCATTGGATGGTGATATCAGTGATCTTCCATATAAAGGATCTGAAAGCTCTAAATTTTGTTTTCCGTGCGTTTCCGTTATTTTTATCTTTGTCTTACTAAATTGACATTTTTATGATAATTCAAAGCCACAAGAGGTTTAAGACAGGGGAACCCACTTTCCCCGAATCCATCTGTAATGTTCGTGATTTTTTTTTTTATAAATTATTGATACTCAGAGAAAAAGGAAAGAAACTTCGTCGTGTTAAAAATAGTAAAAATAATACCATCGTCTCACATTTATTTTTTGCAGACGGTTGTCAGTTGTTTATAAAGAAGGCACAAAAGCGGAATATTCTCACAAATTGGGGGATATTCATGGTTATATGGAGCTGAATTTTGGCTAACGGGTATCTTTTTTCTTATCCCCTTTAAAACCTAAATCAATTTCAATACCGATAACAATATTAATTTTTGTATGACTCGAGCAATACTTTCATCTTAGTAGCTTCCGAATCAAGGAATCTTGTCAAATCCCCAAACTAATACTTTGATCTTAGTGAGGTTAGCCGTAAAATTATCATGTAGAAATCTTATATCAGAACTTGTAACATCGAGATGCCTCAAATTTTTGAAATGCCTAACCCCACCAAGAAACCCAGAAACATCTATGCATCAGCGGAGTATAATGTCTGCAAATTATGGGAATGATTCAATGACACATCGTGTGACTAATTAAATTCACAATCTGAGAGGTCCAAATACCTCAAATACTTAATCTTGGAATCTGAAAAGGAAAATTATGTATCTCAAAGACCGACTGGTCATTCAATGTATTGTGTTTGTTTTGATATTCCTTTTGTACACATGGTAACGGTCGGCATTGATATTTGTTTGAACGCAATACCGACTGTTATTATCGGTATTGTTTTGTTGATGAAACCAATACCGACTTTGTTAGTCGGCATTGTTTATATGTTGAATTCAATACCGATTCGAACTAAGTTATAGGAGCATTTTTGCATATTAGGAGTCGACATAGTCGATTTTCATGATTCTAATACTGACTGTTAGTTACCAATGTCGATTCGATTTGAAACAATTTCGAATGTTGTTTTCACAATTGAGTGAATAGTGAACTTTCTTCCTTGAAATTGGCCACGATCGGCATTATCGGGTAACACTTTCCAATGTCGGCTGTTAATACACTTGGGGGATACTCAAGGGTAGTTTAGCCATTACAAATACTATTTGGATAATGGGTTCATAAATTACTAGATGATTTTTATTTTCTTTGTGTATCCCCCAATTTGTGACAGTATCCCCAAATTGTGCTTTCGGATTTATCTTCTTGTAAAAATTCGTTAAACATCAGAGAAGAAGTTTAGCATATGGGCGGTTGATAAATTTTTCTAAATCAGGTTGTCTTTTAGAAAGATAAAAATTCATTCAGTGCATCAGAGAACAATGACTAAGTTGAACATTAAAAAAAAAAAGGAAAAAAACAAAGTTAAAATCTTTTGATAACATTGTTCAAGAAATGGTAAAAAAAAAAATCAAAGGTTGGATCAGGAAACTACGTACTATCTCGGGAAAGTAAAGTGGTGTTACATAAATTTGTTCTTTCTAATCTTCCTATTTCAAATGGGATACTTTAATCCAAAAAAATTAAAAGAAAAAAATTACACACATAAAAACGATGTTCAGACGAATTTCCGATGAGGGAAAGATTTAAACTCTAGGGTTTTATATAAATCCTGGTCTGCACTATGCAAACCAACTAGTTGGGGAGGAGGGTGGGGGGCATATGGTAAGCGAAGCTAACGAAACCAATATTGTTGGGGTTTTACATAAAATCCTGGTCTACACCATAATATTATCGTATCAATCTATTATAGATATATCTTGTATAATCTTAGAAAAACAATAACTGTCAAAAAAGTTACTTCAACAAGATGTAACTTGGTATATAGCTTAACTTTGTGACTGAACCAATATAATAGTAAATCAAACAAGACAAAAGATTTTGTCAAGGAGGAAGTTGTAAGGAAGAAAACCCTCATGACCTGGTTCGGTTTTGAATACTCTTAGCATTAATCTGCTTCAATAAATGGCTACCGCAACTTCGTATAGTTAAGGACAAATAAACTACTCCTAGTTACTCATTTTCTTCAATATCCCTGCGCCTACAACAAATCTGATCTACGCAAGTGAATCCCATGATAAAGTTTGTTATCTCAAGTTGCTTCACCTGTTGTAAAAACTTCTGCTCTCAACTCCTTAAATCGTAACCCAAAATAGTAAATGACTAACATATTACAGTAACCACCACATTGTATACCTCCAAAGTTCGACAATGGTTAGAGATAAAGTTTAGTACAAAGGAGCTTATGTTTAATTATATATAAACTTCTTTACTTAAAGATCATACCAAGACAAGGATAACTTATCTCAGTTAGCAAGCTCTACTCAAGCAATTTTACGAGGAAAGTAACTAACCAGTTTGCCTGATCTTTTCATAAGTTTGACGTATATAAAATAATTTATTCGTTAGATCCATGGGAACTAAGCGTGCACGAAATATCACAAACAACTTGGTTCCTACTAATGGTGAACACAAACAAAACAGAATCTACTAAAGTTGGATGATCACTAGTTTTATCTTTAATTCTCGAATCACTAGATCTGATGAAATAATCAATCCTTAAACAAACCTGAGTGGCCATATATTAGAAGGGAATGACCATGGAATAATCAAGTCCGATCAATCAAAGATAACTATATCTTTAGTCAATAAAATTAGTAATCAAAAACTAAAATAACAATACGATTTAGTTTCCCGCCAATGGTACTACTGAAATTTTCGTGATCCGAAGAAGAAGACATTAAACGAAGGTAACGCAAGATACTTCACTTAATTAGATTACTCGCCTCTACCAACGAGTTGGCTTCCCACATAATCACTTAAGTTCGTGTGTAACGGAATGAGTTTGTAAGAATAAGAGCTCTAAAATTTGTAGTGTTATGACCAAGGCTTCGTTGGAAGACATGAAATTACCGAATCCGAAAATCCTTAAGATATACAATAAATGTATATTTTCGGTTTTGATAAATTCCAATTGTGTTATAACCAATGTACCGAAATCACTCTTAGATGACAATTAATATATAGCATACTTTTGTATACATTACTAATACAATAACTAGAGATATGAATTCGAGATGAAGGACCCTGTCTAAAAGATAAAGAATATTGTTTCGGGATCTCGTCTTGAGAATCAAGAAAAAAAGTTGAATATTATGTAATAAGAGTGTAGCATATGTTCGATTCACTATGTTATATTATGTGAACACTCCAAGTTCAATCGCTATACATATCGATGTTTGTACAAACCCGAAGATCACCAAACATATCAAAAATGTAAATACGAATTAAACTTAACATAGGATTGGTCAGGGATCGGTCTTACACCTGGGATCGATCCTTGATGCAAGGGATCGTTCCAATACCTGGGATCGATCCTTGACACAAGGGATCGGTCCTGAATTCTCTTTTAACTACGAAACTGAATTACGCAAGTATACTTCCTTAAATTATGTGTATCATATTCTTTCACATAAGATTGAGTTCATTTTTTAAGTTCAAAAATATTAAATATAACAAGTTACCAATTCTGGACGAGGTCCCGGGGTTTTTGTCCTCTTGCAATTTCGTAGTTAACAAAACTTCTTGTGTCTAGTGTTTTACCTTTTTCGCGTTATGTTATTTATCGTTATAATAGGATTTGCACAAGTAGTACGTAATCAATCCTAGTAGATACATCCATATAATTAAGATCAATTACGAGACTTGTTCTTGTATAATTCGTATCTTGAAAGATGAATAAAAAGTTTCACACTTGGCAGAATTCAGATCTGAATATTTGGATACGACTAGATTGATCTTGGATATTGATTTTTGATATCATCTAAGTATTCTTTTTGGTTATCAGGTTTACAGACTCCATTGTCTAGTCTTTCTGATCGAGAAGAGATAGAGATCTAAACTATACATACATATTGTCAATGATCATTAAGTTGGTCTACATGAAATTGTATTGGGTTTATCCATACAAGTTGTCGAACGTAAAAGCTGGTGGTGCACTTGTTACCCTTTCCTTTCCAAAGCATATACTAGTTATTTTATACAACTTTGGTATATAGATTTACGAAGTATAGTTTATCTATAAACTTCATGAATCGATGTTACACTAATTGGTAACTTTTTGTTATTTAGTGTGTTTGAACTTCCCGATGAATTAAACCTTTGGGATTATATATGAAGCAAGATCATAAACACAATCGAAGGAATTAAACTTGCGAAATTCAGTTATACCTTTATGCATACTAGTTATTTTTTATTATTTTTTATATCTTACCTATCATAGACAAATATCGAGACAATATTAGAGAAGAAAGTACTCAATACGATAGAACAAGTAAGATCAGAGCACGCAACTACATAGAAAATAGTTGGGTCTGTCTTCAAAATCCCAATGAAGTGTTCAAGTCGTTAACCTATAATGGTTTTAGGAAAAACCTAGGTTAAAAGAGAATTGAATCTAGCACGCAACTAGTATCACACAGAAGTGTGGCGATTAGGTTTTCCAGTTGCTAGAGTTCTCCCTCTATAGTCTTTCAAATCAGGGTTTGATAGCTTAGAAACAAAGCAATTAATATCCACCGTTATATGAAAACCTGATTTAAGATTCAATCTAAGTTTGCTTAAAACCAAAAAAATATCTCTTCACCGTTAGATGGTCTTATCTTGTTACACACAAATGAAATATACCTTCATTTAGATATGGGTAATCGTACTTAAATGTGTATATTGAGTTGGCTCAACAATAGTTAATCGAAGTTAGCAATAAGAACACTTTTGTATTAACCACATTCATCAAACACTTTTATATCAAATGTTAATCAAATAAATCTAATTGTATTATTCATAGAGTTGTTCAATTGTTTATATTCTCATAGAAGTATACAAGACACAATTGAAACAAAATCGGATTGATTGTACAAAGTACTTATTCAAGAATCAATTCATGAACATTTAGCCACAGTTTGAAAAGATTGCATTACTTAATTTATAAATGTATTTGTTCATGAGAACGGAATCATATTTAACCGATTTTAGAACTTTAACCAACTCAGTTTGCAAACGGGCACGCAAACTTAAGTTTTGGACTTTGGACATGTACGACAGTTCGCAAACTGGTATGCATATTGTCGTCCGGACCGAACTTATGTGAAACCGTTCGCATAATGGTATGCAAACTTGGTTCCTGAACTTTTACAGTTAAAACCGTTCGCATATGGTATGCAAACTTGGTTCCCGTACCTGAATCGTACCACAACAGTTTGCATACTAGTATGCAAACTATGCTATATCAAGACAATGGTTAATTGTTATAACCTCCTATTTTGAATCATTTAAACATCCTTAGAAGACGCCAATAGATGTCTCACACAAACTATTAGCTTATAAGTAATTTTCAAGTGATCGAATGATCAATACGAAACATTCTGTGTCGACATCAAATGACTGACTCACACAAATCATGTAAGATGTTTCAAGACAATTTTCACATGATCATCTTCTGACTTATTATTTAGTTTCCAACAAATAAATTGTTTCCAAATAAACTCGTCAAGAATAATGATTAATGTAGCTAAAGCGAAAATCTTTCCAACACATATTTCGAGAAAGATATAAGCGAGTTAAACTCAGGTCGCAATATCAAATGTGTATAATGTAAAAGTCTATATATCTATACGATTTAGTCTCTTCAGAAGATAGAATATAATAGTCTTCTGAGTGATAGATAAGTTTTAGTCTCCACATACCTTTTGTTGATGAAGTTCCTCTAAGCTCTCCTCAGTAGATCTTTGTCTTCAATCGATGAACGTCGTGAAGTCTAAAGCTCAACTACACATTCTATCATAATCCGAGGCATAGCTATAATTAGACTAGAAATCAAGACTTGTTAGTTTTGATCACCTAAACTTGACAAACAAGCTTGAGATAGCAACGCTTGCGAGTTCGACCGAGCAGTTCTCTAACACCTTGTGTCAAGGACAAATCCCTGATCGATCCTATTAATTAAATTCTCGACATGTTTGGTGATCTTCGAGTTTGTACAAACAATATATATATACAGATTGAACTTGAAATGTTCACATACTGTCGACATAGTGATTTGAACATGTGTCAAACTCCTACTATTTAATATTCAAGTATTTTCCTCGATTCTCAAGTAATTCACAAGGTGAGACTCGAAACCGAAATATTTTATATCTTTTAGATTTGAGTTTATATGCTTACCACATCCAAGATGTTTTCATATAGGGATGGAAATTCTCCCCACCCAAACTCACCCCGTGATTATCCGTCCATATTGGGCAAGGTTTACCCGTACAAACGGGGAACATGCCTAGTACGTGTAATCCATGAAACTAGGTATGCGGGGAAGGTATGAGGATGGGATTTAAGATCCCATCTCATACCCGCATTTTAATTTTCATATTTAGGGTTTAGACTTTTATTATAAGAGTATTATTATAAGTTTTATGTATTATTTAGTTTAATGTTCATAGGGGTTACTAAGGATACAATACAAATAAGATACAAAATGAAATTCCTGATTTACTTCCAAAACCTCCACATAAACTTTAAAAAAATTCCCATTGTCAAAAACCACCACATGTACCTCTCTCAATTTTAAATACGTAATAAACCATTGCACATGGAAATCTGTTAGAGCATAGCTCGGTTGAACCCATCAAGCGTTGGTATGTCAAGTTTGGTTGTCATATTTTAGTGAATCAAAACTCATGTTAAGAGTCGCTTGATTATGTACTAGAGTCAACTTCGTATAGGTTATCTTGAAAGTATTAGGATATGAGACATTACAAGTATTGCGAAGACTTGAAGATGTGAAGAAGCAAGGAGATACAACGATAACAATCATCCTTCCACTTGAGGTTAGTGATATTTGAATTGAACTGTTTCATTCCTTAACGTATCTTTCAAGTCGTGCATATTGAAAACAAAACTGCGAAGCATATTTGAGCTCAAGATACACATAGTATTAAGGAATACAATACGAGGTTTATTGCTTAACCATTAAACTTTATGGATAAGACATCGCCATAATCATTTGAATGATATTGTGATTATGTATGGGTATGAGGTGAGGATTTCATCCTAGGGAACAATGTTTTACTTGTGTTCTAAGGAAGTAAGTTTATAAACTTGTTTGTGAACCGAAAAGGAAATTGCCAGGTGTTATTGGTTTTGTTATTCATTGATTATATTATGAACAACCAATATGTGTGATTGAGTATAACCGCTCACAACTTGTTTGTGTTCTTGGTAGAACTATTCACAAAGGCCTGACTTATGTATTGGTATGACTTTTATTAGTGAAACCGATCGTAAGCAATCACTTGAGATGGTATGATCGGGTTTGTGATTTTATGTCTGGCCAAAACTGGGAAAAAGGGAACCGATCCTAATAAGAGGTGCAATACATCACAAAGGGTAACCAATTCTTGTATGAAGTGCAGCAGGTTTATAGCAGAAGGGGAACCGATGCTATGGACATGTGCAACACGTTTTTAGTCAAAGGGGAACCGATCCTATGGACATGTGCAACACATTCAAGTTAGATACAATATATATGTGGAGAAACGATCCTAGTACCTAGTCAACCGAATTTTAGAAAGCTAGTGTGACTATGCACAATACTCACATGGAGGTAGAACCGAAACTTGTTTTGGTAGAACCGTTAAACCCATGATTGTGATTGAATGTTATTTGATCAATCGCATAGTTCTTAAAAGTCATATGAACCAATTATAAACTTGTTTGGAAGTGTGGCAAATCGGTTTCAAGGTTGTAAGTATGAAAGAGAACTTACAAAGTTAGGATGTCGACATACTTTGAACACGTTCTGTGAATGTTTATTATTTAATTGTTCAAATTTATTCCTTAATAGCTAAGGGAAGAGAATCCCAGGATCGAAACATAAAAAAGTTAGAAATCTTTTAATTAAGGTTATTAATTTCATTTTGTAGGGAAATAAGAATTAGTAATGTGCATTTACTAATTAGAGATTTTCCGAGAAATTTCGATCATTATTTTTGGACAGAGCATTTCCAGGAATTACGGACACCGAATTTGTGCTTTAATGAATATCTTGAGAATATTTTCGATTTTGGAAATTCCTTGGTGTCCAAACTTCCTAGTCTATAAATACTGAAGTTTGCATTTCTAGCAAACTAATCCTTCGTAATAGCAAACTACCTCTTGTTGTGCTGCTACTTGTGAAGCCGCCTATTCGGAGAGGAGAGTAACCTAATTAGGTGAAATCTCTTACGTCCACTCGGTTTAAAGTATTCTTTGGGATTGAGAAGCTCTAGTCAGTATCGTTGGTGGGAAACTAGATAATTACGGTTTATCTTTTGTTTTCATTGATTTGATTGACTAATGGTGGTTGAAATTTGATTGCACCTAGTTTGTTTATGATTGAGAATCTTCTCTTCTGATATAAGATTCACTCAAACTAGTTCAGAGTTTCGACAGGGATCTTTAGACTGTTGTTAGTTCTAAAGACGATCTTGTGATAATCCATTGTTAACAGACTCCGTTTTGTGCGTGATTGATCACAAGAGATTCAAGTGATTATGTGCAGGTGTTTATTGAATATCTAAGAGGATTTGAAGATGAAGAAGATATTGAAGATTTCTGATTTGTGAGTTCATAATCTTTGGTGTGCACAATACTTGTTTCGGTAAAATGAGGATCCAATTAATAATCGGTTTTATCCTTGTGATGGAATTGGATTGATTAGTTGAGTAGATCGGCATCAACACAATTCTTTGGATTAAGAGTGTTTATTGCAAAATCTTAATGATTACTTTGTTAATTGAACATAAGATAGATCTAAGGACCTGACGAAGGAGTTTATGTTGAGATAAACATAAGATCCTTTGTCCGACTCGTATCACTTGGTTGAAGAGAGTTTATATCAAACAGATTTGTTGTTCCTTTACTGTTTGGAATATGAACCAAAGGAATTGATCCAAGTACGTGACTTATTTATAAGTTGGAGGCGTATGAATACAGACGGAACTAGGTGAACTATAGGTTTAGTTGCTTGGTTTCAACTATACGAAGTTGGTGTAATTTTGTGTAGCAGATTAATCCTGAGAGTATTCAATTCTGGATTAGGTCCCGGGGTTTTCTGCATTTGCGGTTTCCTCGTTGACAAAATCTTGCTGTGTCATTTACTTATATTTTTCGCATTATAATTGTTTTATTATAATTAAAGTAAATCACACAAACATTGATACTTGTTTATTTGATAAGTGAATCCTATTGTGTTTGGTTAAGTCCGAACCTTTTTATCAATTAAACATACTTCGTTGTTGTATTGTCTCGATATCTTATCCATAGAAGATCACACGAAGTATGAACCGATTAGTTGTATTGTCTCGACTCAGTCCATAGACAATCACTTTTGGAGAAAGGACTTATAGGTAGGAAAAGTTTTAGATTGAGGTATATTTGGGTACCCTCGTCTTTTCACAATCATTCTCCGACCCACCTTCTTGTTTTCGGACACAACAACATCTAATTTATCGATGGCTCTAAATATAACCTCTCTCCCATCTTCATTAAAACCAGGGACATGAACATCTCGTACCATGAGCAGAACTTCTCTAACTTTGTTTGAGCCAAGTTATGGTCTCTAGAAACAGAATCAATCTCACCAGCAGCTCATAGAAAACTTATGTTATCGCTCAAATTAATGTCCATGACATATTTATTGCCTTCCTTGAATAGAGGATTTAGATATCTCTTGGGAGTCTGGGACCCACTCTTGTGGTTCTAACATGAAAACCCTATGTGGTTCTAACATGAAAACCCTATATGAAAATAATCAAAAGGATTAGTCAAACTTCCAGACACAAAACGACAACAAAAAATTATCGTATGATTCAAAACCCTGAAATAAGAATACGTCAAAACCTTCAAAGTAATCGATCAAAAAAAAATCTACAATTAGAAACCGAATCATTAATAAACAAAATAGATTAATAGATTAATTACAAATCAGAAGAGCATATGTAAATCAATCAGAAACCCTTAAATTATAAACAAACAAAATCAACATATCTATTATAAATCATAGGATCATAAATCGATACTTACATATTTGTTGATCTTATTTTTGAAAGTTTTGATGCAGCTTCCAAAGCCAAAAGAAGTCCATTCAAAGCCAGTACGGTCCTAAATCTGGTAAAATTTGCAGGTGTGAGGAGAGTAAAACCTCATTTATCTGAGAAAACAAAACCATTCATTTCACTTGCTACATACAAAATCCTTCTAACAAACGGGAAGATAATTTTGGAGCTGAATTCCTTCTCATCTTCTTCTTCTTGACGCTCAACATCTCTAAAATATCTTCTTCAGATTCTTCATAATTATGTTCTTCCCCTTCTTCCCATTCACATCCTTCATTTTTGTGATTTTCTCTCTCATTATTATCTTTATATTCAGATTCTTCATCATCATCTTCTTTTTCTTCTTCATAATTCTGGTTAGGATTTTCAGCTTCATCATGTTTAACTTCATCTTCTTCTTGTTGTTGATCTGCTACTGGAGCATCGACATGATAATTTTGTGGATCAAATAAATGGGTAAAATGAAGTCCAGATGAAGAAATTGTTGCTTCTCGGTCTGGTTTGTGCAAGCCCTCGGGTTAGTGATAGACCCACTATGTTGACAGTTCATCAAATCCTGAAAGATGAAGACGCTATAAATGTATCTCACGTGAAACCAACTTGTTCATTTTGTTCAATCTTGGCTATAACCTTGGTTTCGGACGATGAATATGGAGATGCAACTTCTATCTCTCCTTTAAGCATCGACCATGTTCAGCTTGAGCATGATGAGAGTGATGAAGGAACTCCTACCACTGAAATCACCGCCGCCTAAGGTGATAAGTAATTTGTAATTCGGCTAAACAAAAAATTATCTTTTTTTTTTCCGATTTACTGTATTTTTGTTTTAAAAGACTTCATGATTGATTTGAATCTTACTGCATCACAAATGTCCGAGCATCATTTTTAGGATGGAAGTTATTCTATTTTATTTTTACATACTAAATTTTTTATAAGGCGGACGTGGTAAGGATATAAAAGAAGCCATTCATCGTTTACTCACTAAAATGAGCTTTACATGATGCACCGACATTATTAATTTGGTCTACTAACTTGATCAAATAAATAGTATTACTATTTGAAGCTCGAAAAGATGACTCATATTGGTGTTAGGTATGCATGAGTTCGATATTATATGTAGAATTTCCATAAGATAATATGAAATAAAATAATCAAATTGAGCTCCAAAACTACGTTAAAATCAACTAATAATTCACCTCATTTGGATATTCTATATGGTGTTTAAATAATATGGAAAGTAACATATTTATAAGTCAATGATTGACTGCATAGATCAAATGCCTTTTACTAAATTAATATAAAAAAGAAAGAGGGCCTTTAACTAAATTAATATAAAACAAAAAAGGAAAAGAAAACGTTCAATAATACTTCTGGTTATATATATCCACATATTACTTACTCTTTGATTATCATTGTATTTGATTGGGAGATTGTGACCTTCCAAGCTTTCATAGTTCAAATATGGCATAAGTTATTAGGAGGATAAAGCATATGTACTAGTAATTAGGAGGATAAAGCATATATAAATCTATATCATCATTTTCTCCTTTCTAATTAAGCAGTGTATATAGATTAAATTTGGACCATATTGGCGAGTCACAAAGGAAAAACTATACATTTCTAATTGGTAGGGATTAATACGACTATAACCTTTGAATACACAAGAAAAATGGTTCACAATTTCAGGTGATTAAATGTTATAATATTTTATATATCATTAAGATCAAGCTAAACTTGTCAACCATGTTAGACCAAGTCCTTCCACGCACTTGGTTATGTCGCATAAAATGGATTGAATGTTTAGGTATGCGATCAACCCGATTAGCAGATATAGTCATCCAAGTTTTAGTTAAACACAACACTGATAAAATGGATTAATAGCTAAATAGTGATAGCAGTTGGAATTTCCATGCACTAGTACTTCAAGAAAATGAAATAAAATGTCAGCATGATGCCTTTTCGTACCCTAATCATATTCCATTAAACACATTTTTTGTAAACAAAAACCCTTATTTTTGTATCTTTTTCCTTGAGCACCTCAAAGCTGCAAACTTTTTTTTTTGTTAGATCTAAATCATGTTTAGCCTTACAGTTTTTCAGCCCAATCTATCTAATATTTGTCTTCTTCACCATTTATTTTCATTTAATAATATCAAAAATTATTATTTATAGTGACTTTTTTCTTTCTTAATTTGCTTATCTTTCGGACCGAGTTTTATTTTAACATAGGAATACTTTAATAAACATTGAAAAATTTGAATTCGTCAACACAATCTGTCAATACTATCACAATAATCTGGAGTCTTACTTTCAATAATACCACAATAATCTGGAGTCTTACTTAGGACTCGACACAAAAGATAAAACTAGAATAAAAACAGATGGAGGTTTCAAAAAATGTATCCATATTATCAAGTAAGAGAGACCCCATCACACCTTCAATGCCTAATGTCGATCTCTTTCTGCAGCCGCAGCCACAGCCACTGCCGCAACTTCAGCTACTTCTCTTTCATGGGCTTTAGCCCTAGCCTTTTCTTCCTTCTTGTGTTTTTCCCTATGATCAGTTAATTCATTTGGAGTGCTAAACGATTTTTTCGGACCGAGTTTTATAACCATAATCTTTTTGTTAGTCAAATTTGTTCTAAGAGATGTAATGAAGATAACCCCAACAATGACATTTTATGATGAAGAAATTTTAATAGGTTTTAAATGATCCACAAAAGAAAAAAAAAAGTTAAAAATGAAAAATATATGAATCGAACGATAAATTCATAAAGGAAATTAAAACTTTATTATTTGATAATCCCATTAACGAAATTCATAAACAAATGTGGTTAAAGTATAAATTTTATACTATAACCTCATTTCTCACACGTGAGAAAATAAACATATGTTAAATTTTATATTATAACCTTATTTCTCACACTTGAGTTTAATATAGTTGTTTAGCTTCTGACTTGATTGTTGGATCTTGAGGAAGAAGAAGATGAACAGAATCGCAACATTCCACACATTTGACGTGTTCCCCCATTTTTGAAATGCATAGATAGCAGTGAGCACAACTAGCACAAGCTGCATCAGCAATGAATATAAAAAACAAAATAAAATTTTAGAAGACAAGAACAAGAATTAAAGATCAAACTCTAACTATTTTTTTAGCAACAAAAAATTGAAAGTACGTACGCCCATGTTTTTGATTAAGTTGTAAAACATCCGTGAGATTGACTAGGAAAGGAAGGCGAGGAGATCCACCATGAACCAATTCGGTGGTCGACAGTGCCATCAACACCAATACAAAAACAAAAACCATACCACTTTTCATTTTCTCTCTAAGTTTTTTGAGATGATTGATTAAATTGTATCCCCCTTCAAAACTTAAATTAATTTTAATACCAATATTAGTTTTTGTAAGATCCGGGCAATACCTTCATCTTAGTAGCTTGCAAATCAAGGCGCCTTAACCATGTCAAAACCCCAAATCAATATTTTGATCTTAGTGAGGTTAACAATAAAATCATCAGGTATAACTTTAATATCAGAACTTGTAACATCAAGATGCCTCAAATTTTTCAAATGCCTAACCCGACCAAGAAATCGAGTAACATTTATGTTTCAACAGAGTATCAATGTCTGCAAACTGTGGGAATTATTCAATGACACATCAGTGACGAATCTAATTCACAATTTGAGAGGTCCAGACACCTCAAATAATTAAGCTTGTAATTTGAGAAGGAAAACTTTGTATCCCAACGACAGACTGGTCATCCAATGTATTGGGTTTGTTTTGATATTGTTTTTGTGGTACACACTGGTAACAATCGACACTGATATTTGTTTGAATGTAATACATACTGTTATAATCAGTATTGTTTTTCTGATAAAAACAAAGTCACTATTGTTTGTATTTTGGATTCAATACCGACTGAAATTAAGTTATATGGGTATTTTGCATATTAGGAGTCGGCATAGTCGACTTTCATGATTCAAATACGGACTGTTAGTTACCAATGTCGACTGTTGTTTGCACAATTATGTGAAAAGTGAACTCTTTGACTTGAAGTTATCCATGAACGACATTTTCGGGTAACACTTCCCACAGCCGACTATTAACACACTCGGGGGATACTTAAAGGTAAATTAGTCATTACAAAAATTATTTGGATAAGGGGTTCTTAAATTACCTCATAATGCTTTTTTTTTAGTATCCCCCAATTGTGCCTTCGGATTTATCTTCTTGTAAGAATATGCTAAACATCCAAGAAGAAGTTTAGCATTTGGGCAATAGATAAATTCTTTCAAACTAGAGTTTTTTTAACTAAGAAAAAAACTCACTCAGTCCATCAGAAAATGATGACTAAGTTGTTAAACATTGAAAAACAAAAAGGGAAAAAAATTAAAATCTTTTGATAACATTGTAAACAAATGTAAAGAAAAATGATCAAAGGTCGGGTCAGGAAACTACTAGTTCGGGAAAGTAAAATGGTGTTGAATAAATTTGTTCTACTTTGTCTTCCTGGTTTCAAAATGGGATACTTTAATCCCAATAAAAGAAAAATATATTACCCACATAATAAATGATATTCAGATGAATTATCGGTGGGAAAAGATTTGAACTCTAGGGTGTTATATAAAATCCTGGTCTGCACTATGCAAACCAATTAGTCACTACACCATATCCTGGTTTGACCAGCGCTTCGATTTCGTAGGTGTGCAACAAATATAGCAGTTGCACACTTTGTGACATTTATATCAATTGCGCACTAATAAATATGTTTCTAAAAATAAGTAATTTTAGTTTACTAATAAAAATTAGTGGAGTCTTTTCAACATCTATAAACGTTGTGCATCATGGCATTCTCGTAGTATAGGGTATTATCTTGGGTTTTTAATAACAATTTTCTTTTTAATTTTTTGATTAAATAGAGTTTTATCTTCCCATAACTTATGTCATTCATCGTTTTTCTTTCTCTCTCTTCTTATTAGAAACTAGAATTTGACTCGTGTCGTAGTGGCACTGCATTGGAAGTAGAAAAGAAAACTTAAGTCAATTTTGATTGATGTCATTCATTTGTTGTTACTATATAAAGTCACAATTATTCTCGATACTTTTTAATATTTTTTTTCTTTGTATAATAACCGAGCTTATCTTACACTAAAAAATTCAAGCACAACTTCCATAATATAGCGTTGTTTGTGTCATAGCAACACTGGATAAGCATTGCACACTACTACATTGACCAACTGTAATACCACCACCAGAACCACCCATTACCACTACTAGTACCACCACCAGAACCACCCATTGACCAACAAATACCACCCAAACAATCCCTAATATTTATTGATGTAATTATTAACAAAGTTGTTTAACGGGAATACATGTTTATTATGATAATTGATAAGACATTTATTATGAGGGATTAACAAAATATTCGTTATGAGAAATTAATGAGACAATTATGATGTACACAATCACGTATTAAGACCGTTAGATGAATTTCTAAACTTCCATCATACAATCACTTATAAACATTTACGTAAAGAACCATTGATTTATTTTCTCCCTAAACAAATCTTGAGGACGATACCAAAAACAATTGATTAATTAAGACAAATATCAAATATTTCGAGGATAATACCAAATCATCAAGGAAAGAAGATTGAGCGGAAGTATGTTCTTGGAATTAAGTTCTTTTATTTATATCTCCTTCCCAAATTTATTTTTGATTTAGGTTTGCTCAAAAGTGAGGATTAAAAGTTTTTTAATACACTTCTCCTACCGAATATGAGTGAGATAATCAATTGTTTAGTTTTATAGTTATGTAGGTTTATTATTTTCAGTCAATCAAATTCCCTGTTTTGCTTTTGACTTTTGAGATGGGAAAAAGAGAACACGTAATGCATTATTTCTCAATTAAAGCGTGTATTCATAGAATCGACCACAACCATGAATTTATCAATTGGGAGGGCAAATCAAAATCGCTCTTTATTTTGACTAACTTAGGCCAATTTTGTTTTATAATACTAAACAAAGGAACGGAATAAAAGATCACCTAGATAAAAAATAACCAGTGTCGTAACAGTACGACTTAATGATAAGTTATTTTATTGTGTACTTATTTTGACTCATACTGTTCATTTGCAACGATTATATAACGTAGCATTCTAGTGGTTTATTAATTGTCATGTATTTTAACCGGATTTATTTTACCATTAAGATGATCGACCACATCTTCTTTGCTTTACTAATACGGTTTCCCATTGTACTTTGTTAATTTTGATAGGTGATTCTTGGGTTAGTTCCGTCTGCACCATCCAAGCAGTAACTTGACACAATACTTCACGAATTGAGTGGAGTCTTAAAACCTTCCAGGTATGTCTTGCAGATACGGGGTATAGAGTTCCGCATAACCAATTTACCATAAATGATACCGGTGTTGCCTCAATTTTACCGTAAATGATACTGGAGTTTCCAAAATATAAATACCAAGTTGGCTTGCGCCGGTCTCTTTTTTCATGCTCTCTATGTTCTCTACTTCTAGGTTGACGTTGATTCTCGGACCTCCAGACTGGAGAAAAAACATTTTCTTGCAGGCACTTGTAATAAACCTGGATCAAAATCTACGGGTAATATTTCTTTATCTATTGTCTTCATATGTGTAAACACTCTCGTGCATGTGTAGATTTTTGTTGCTCATAAGTCTTCAACAGGTAACTAGAAGAGTCACTAGTCGCTGCTTCAAAGTAGAAACCAGATCCAATTTGTTGGCAGAGTTGTCAAGAAGAGAAAAGGAAGAAGTAATAGTACCAGATCCCGAGACCTATTAACACTGATCTTACTGCATATTCAGATGTAGATTGGGAAGGATGTGTGGAAGATATAAAAAGTACAGCAAGGGGTTTCTACTATGTAGGATTGAATCTCATAGCTTGGCATAGCAAGAAACAAAATTCACAATCCCTCTCAACATGTGAATCAGAATACATCGCTGCAGGTTCATGTTGTACTCAACTTCTATGGATGAAACAAATGCTTGATGATTATGGAATCAACACTGGAATAATGAGAATCTTATGCGACAACAACAGTGCAATTCGCATAACAGAAAATCCAATTGAGCACTCAAGGACTAAGCACATTGACATAAGGTACCATTTTATCCGAGATCTTTATGAAAATGGTATCATTAATATGGAATTTGTGCCCTCGGAACAACAATTGGCTGATATTCTCACCAAACCATTAGATATTGCTACGTTTCAAAACCTACAGCAGTTTATTGGTGTCGTTCTAGTTCATTAGTCTTCCATAACTCTTGCCCCTGCTCTTATTTAGATCCTTTGGGCAATATAGTTTGGAACTACTTGAGGTGTAAAGTTTTCCACATTTGTTTCTAAGTAGATGTATCTTCTAAGTATCTTAGTGTCTTCTTGAAATCCTTCTTTTTCTTGTAAAAGTAAGGTCGCTCTTTTTGTTCTTTCGGGAATGACATCAAATGCGGGAGAGTTCTTTTGAACTTGCGCTTAATTTCCATATCTTTGTGGGGAGTGCGGTTGTGGAATATTTGAGGAGTTATCTTGTATCTTTATAAACTCCATGATGAATGCATTTAGATTCAGGTTTATGATTGCATCAAAACCAAGTTTTTATGTACTAATCTTTGGTCTTGAAGTATCTCCATGAGAATTTCATTAGGATCTTGTTTTCGTACCTTTGCCAATTTTATTGACAAAAAGGGGGAGAATTGATATGTAGTTCACACTACAAATACATATGGTTTACGTGTTTTACGCAACATTATGTAAGGGGGAGTGGTTTTCGTGTTGAGACGAAGTATTGACTAAGGGGGAGCGATACATATCACCATAATATTGTTGTCGAAGTTGTGATATGAGCACTTTGATGCTGTGTAATAATACTATGACACTGTGTAACAATGATTGAGAACATTTGTTTTCTCATTGTTATGGATACGTAACTTCAACAACGATGATGTTAAACTTACAACCTTTGGAATCATTGGAGTACTTGGAAGTGCCGAAGATTTCGAGTAATGTTGAAGCACCAAGGAGATCAAGCATGTGGATGAGAAGCTACAAAGTTTTTATCTATTTTGTAATCCATATGTATTGATAGTTTTGCCACTAAAATTGAAAAAGGGGGAGATTGTTAGAGAATTGCTCGGTCGAACTCGCATGCGTTTCTATCTCAAGTATGTTTGTCAATATTAGTGATCAAAACTATATGTCTTGATTTCTAGTTTACTTATGACTAAGTCTCGATCTGGGATAGTCAAGTGTAGTTGAAGCTCCAGAATCCATGGCGATCATCCTACAAAGACGAAGAACCACTCGAGGAACCGGTGGAACTTCATCCGACTAAAAGGTATGTGGAGACTTGAACTTATCTATCACTCAAAACTCTATTCTATCTCCTACTCTTAAGACAACGTCGTTTAAGTATGATAGTTTTCATACATACACATTTGCTATTTCGAGGCGAGTTTACTCGCCTATCTTTTTCTCGAAATATGTGTTGGTAAGCTTTCGCTTTAACCATTTTCATCTTTACCCGTGACGAAATTCATGATGACGTTTCAATCTTGAAAATAGCTTCGATGATGATAGTCGTGAATAACGATTGCTATAACATTATAGAAGAATGTTTCAATGAATGAAATGTAGAGTTGAGATTACCATCTATGGATATAATCATATATAGTATTTTTGCACATTAGTGTATAAATCCATGTACCGGAAGCCAAGTGCGTGCATATGTGTGCATGCGGTATTGGTGAAGGAGACAGGTTGAGTACGGGTACCCACGAAAGTTTTCATACCGAAAATTTCTGCAGGAATTTTTAAGTTTGCAAACTAGTAAACCAGTCACCTTAGGTAGGCGTACCCGTACACGTACCCACGGAAGTTTACGAACCGAAAATTTCTGCTGAGTTTATTTACTCAAATCCGGTAGCTAGCGAACGCATACCCGTACGCGTACTCAAGCTGGTGATATCTCAAATCGGTAGTTCATGAACTTAAAACAATAAATTATAAGGAATGCAATCTTTTCAAACCGTGGCTATATTGTTCATGAATTGATTCAAGTGGATCAAACCGGTTTTATTTCAATTGTGTCTATGAATAAAGACCTAAGCAATTGAACAACTCTTCAACTAGTTCTTATGATTCATTTGATCTAGTTATGAGAAAGATGAATATGGTTAATATGAAAGTGCTCATATGGTTAACCATTTAGCTATTTGTGAACCAACTAAGTGTACACGTTTAGGTACGGTTATTCAAACCTAAATGAATGCATTTCATTTGTGTGTGTGACAAGCTAAGTTTCGATCTAACGGTTGAAAGATATTAGCTTGGTTGAATCAGGTTTTTCATCTAACGGTGAATATTGAATGCTTTGTTACCAAGGTAACTTAGATTGAAAACTCTGATTTGAAAACTATATAAAGGAGACATCTAACATCTGGAAAAAATAATCCCCATACCTCATGTGTGATACTAGTTGGTTTGCTAGAGTCGATTCTCCTTTAACCTTAGGTTTCTTCTCGAGGCCCTGTAGGTTAACGACTGAAAGACTTCATTGGGATTGTGAAGCCATACGAAACTACTTTTCTTGTAGTTGAGTGATATGATCTTGCCATTTTCCATCGTACGAGTTCAGTTGAATAATTGGCTTGAGATTATATCTCCGATATGGCAAGATAAAAATAAATCACAAACATCTTCGTCTCATCGTTTGTGATTCCACAATATCTAGTTTCGCTACCATACGATTTAGATTATTGTGAGGTGATTGATAATACTAGGTTGTTCTTCGGGAATATAAGACTGGTTTATAAATTAGTTCCTGTTCACCTTGATTTATCAAAAGACGGAACAAAAACTCTTGGGTATTTCTGTGGGAGACAGATTTATTCAATTTTATAGACTTTTCTGTGTGAGATAGATTTGTCTATCAAGTCTTTGACTTTGGGTAGTAGCAACTCTTAGTTGTGGGTGAGATCAGCTAAGGAAATCAAGTGCGTAGTATCCTGCTGGTATCATATACGTAAGGAGCGCAACTGTACCTTGAATCAGTGTGAGATTGATTAGGGTTCAACTACAGTCCAGACCGAAGTTAGTTTGTAGTAGGCTACTGTCTGTAGCGGATTAATAGAGTTTAGTGTTCAATATGGACTAGGTCCCGGGGTTTTTCTGCATTCGCGGTTTCCTCGTTAACAAAACTTCTAGTGTCTGTATTATTTCTATTCTGCATTATATTTTGTTATATAATTGAAATATCACAGGTTGTGCATTGTATCGATCAATTGTGAAACCCAACCTTTGGTTGTTGATTGGAAATTGATTGATCCTTGGATATTGGTCTTTGGTACCATCCAAGTTTATATCCTTGTATTTGATAAAGACTCGCAGATTTCTATTTGCTTGAGTAAAGATCAAATCAAGAGATTGAGATATTAACTTCTCGATATACTTTTCTCTAGATTGAGTCTGACTGTCTAGTTGATTCTCTAGAAAGTATATTGGAGTTAGTCCATATAGATTGCTAATCGAAATATTGGGTGAGGGTGTTAGACCCCCGCATTTTCAATTGGTACAGAGCAGGCAAACACGTTCAAGACCTCAAAAGTCTGTGTTTGTGTCGATCTGACTAGATGGACAGTAAAGTCTCTATAAACGCTTCACCAGGATTAAACCACAATCTTAGGGAATGTTCTAAAATCCTTCTTATTCTCCAAAGGAAGTTTGACGAACAAATCCGGATCAACCGTGATCTTATTTCAGTGATGATGAATAACTCGTTTCATTCCTCTCTAAAGGATCATATTAAGTCAAGTGTTAAACAAAGTTTATACTTTGAGAAACTTGATAGAAGTAAGAACTTCTCAAATAATATTTTTGATGTTGGCCCTTGTATGTTCTGTGAGTCTCACAATCACAATCAACATACATGTACACATTTTTGGAAAAGTATAAAAGTTGCGAGCAATCTTCACAAGAAAGCTGAACAACTGTCTGCTTATTTAAAAAGGTGTACGTGCTAACAAAAAATTCTAAACAGAAAAGTAGTGTTAGTATGGGATCTTTTGCCTTAAAATCAACATCACCCTTTCAACGGTTTCTTGACAGTGGTTGTAGCCGACATATGACTGGTGACCTTTCGTGGTTTGTCTCCAAAAGCGACTTTGAAGGAGGACCAGTTACTTTCGGAGGTGGGAGTTGTTGCTATATTAGCAAGAAGGGTACGATAAAGCTTCCCGGTGTTCTAGAAATGATGTAGTATACGTTAAAGGTATGACTGAAAATCTTCTTTATATTAGTCAAATTTGTGACAAAGGCCATAGAGTTGTCTTCAATGCAAATGGATGTGACATTCTAGACAAAACTGGAAAAGTAATTTTTCAAGGAACTCGTGGTAAAAATAACTATTATCTCCTTGATACTCAGTTTAGCAATTGTTGCAATTTGACTAAGGTGGAATCTACACATCTTTGGCATGAGCATTTTGGTCACATCAAATTATCGTCTCTTAACTAAGATCATTAACAAAGAACTTTTTAGAGGCGCTCCCAAAATCAATGCAAAGATTGATGGTGTATGTGGTTCCTGTCAAAAGGGTAAACAAACGAAAGTTCACCATAAGTCATCTCGAGATATTCTCACTAAGGATCCACTTGATTTAATTCATATAGATCTCTTCGTACCAATTCAACAAACTACTATTGGTGGAAAGAAGTATGCTTTAGTTATGGTAGACGACCACACCAGATTCAGTTGGGTAGCTTTCCTAGCTCATAAGAATGAAACCCTTGGTGAATTTAAGATTATTGTTAATAGAATCCAGAATGAATAAGGTCGCAAACTAAATAAAATTAGAAGCGACCGTGGCACTGAATTCAAGGACACCAAAGTATTTGAATTCTGTGACAAACTGGGGATTATTCAACAATACTCACCACCTATTACTCCTCAAGCCAATGGAGTTGTTGAAAGAAAGAATATGAATATTCAGTAAATGGCAGGGTTATACTCCATAACAAAAACTTACCTCTAAGATTGGGGAGAAGTTGTCTTCACAGCATGTTACTTGATCAACCGTGTCTATCTACGGTCTAAAACCCTAAACACTCTATATGAGTTGTGGTATGGTAGAAAACCCAACTTACACTATCTTAGAGTGTTCGGAAGTAAGTGCTGCATCCTGAAAGATCGAGAACATAGAGGGAAATTTGATACTAAAAGTGATGAATGTATCTTTTTGGGGTATGCATCTGACAGTCGTGGTTTTCGAGTATTTAGTCTCAGAACCCAAGTAATGATGGAATCCGCTAACGTTATCATTGATGATATTAGAGACTTTCATCATAATTTTTCTCCTGCTGAATTGCCTCCAACCGAGACAACTGAGAAAGTCAAAGAAGTTTTGGATTCAGTTGAAGTCGTGCCTACTGTCACTGATCCCGATTTTTCTAGTGACGAGGAGAAAAATACCGATCAGACTGTGTCTGTTGAACAAGAACGTGTCCCTCAACGACACCTCTTGGTTCAAATAAACCATGATCCCAAAAGTATCATTGGAGGAAGAGATTCTACTGCAAAGACTAGAGGACAACTTCAGAATTTGTGCAATTTTGGTTGTTATCTTTCACAAGTAGAACTAAGGAATATTGATGAAGCTCTTAGCGATCCCTTATGGGTGAATGCAATGCATGAAGAGTTAAATAAATTTGAAAGACAAGATGTATGGAAACTTGTACCTTGTCCTCCAAATGTTGATACCAAATGGATATTTAAGAACAAGTCTGATGAGTTTGGCACTATTGTCAGAAATAAAGCAAGACTTGTCGCTCAAGGATATTCACAAATCCAAGGAAACGACTTTGATGAAACCTTCGCTCCTGTGGCACGCCTTGAGTCCATCAGATTATTATTAGCTCATGCTTGTTTTCTTAAGGTAAAGATATTTCAAATGGACATCAAATCCTCTTTTCTAAACGGAACCTTAAAGTAAGAAGTCTATGTAGCTCAACCTAAGGGATTTGAAAACCCTGTTTTCCCAGATCACGTCCTTAAACTTAATAAGGAACTATATGGTTTGAAACAAGCACCTCGTGCCTTTTTCGAAAATCCGACCTCATCTCTTCTTGGGAAAGGTTTTTCGAGAGGAGGAGATGATAAAATATTGTTTACCAAGTGGAGTGGAAAAGATGTTGTGATTGCTCAAGTTTATGTAAATGACATCATCTATGGATCAACATCGGAGAAACTTGCAAAAGAGTTTCAAGTGTCTCTTGGAAAGGAGTTTGAAATGAGCAATGTTGGTGAATTAAAATTCTTTCTGGGTTTAAAAATTCAACAATACAGGGATGAAATTTACTTATCTCAAGAGAAATATGCAAGAGATCTTGTTTCAAGATTCGGTCTTGATAAGTCTACTCCTAAACTAACTCCTATGCCCACCACTGGTAAACTGCATCGAGATGATAAAGGTGTAAATGTTGATTGATTAAATATTTTTCGTGGGTTGTAGTAATGAGGTTCAAACTCTCGGACTTGTGAAGGATAATTTTTTTAGAAAAGAAAAATATATACAAAATTTTTGTCACAGGATCAAGAGACACTAGGACTCAGGATTCCACCATTAATCATTCACACAATTCATATATTTATTCGAAACAATTATAGCTCAAATCATAAGGACTCTCATTCTTGCCAAGGTATATTTTTAGAATATTTATTGTATATCACTAGCATGACGCATCAAAAGCACTACGACCAAGCATACATCATCATACGATATCACAACCAATTAAGAAAAATCATAAATCGATCAATAAAAAGTGCAAGTAGTCAAAAAAGAATTAATATAATTATCATATGCGTAAAGAACGGCTTCCTCCATCATCCCAATGTTGGGGTTTAGCTACTCATATTAATCATGTTCTCAGAATACATTTTTATAGCTCAAAAAGTTGATTAAAAGATAAAGAAGAACTAAAACAGTGAATCTGCGACCCACAGAAGGCGTCAGAAAACAACGATATTTTACCACTGCTGTAACAGAAACAACGATACTTAGCTTCCACTGTCGCTGTCGCTTTTGTTTTAAGTCTGCTGGAAAACGACGGTTCTGGTAAGTGTGTTCTTCGTGTTCTTCAGGCGTGTTAATGGCAGCAGCATGTAACTTCTCTGCAACTCCTCCTGCGCCTCTCTGCTCGCCTCCAAACCTCCACAAACTCTCGACAACCTCTATACTAAACCCAAGGGGTCCTTTTATACCCAAAAGGCGCGTTTAATCTCGCCATAACTCGACATAATTCTCATTAAACCCGCTGTCCAAAAATAAACGATAGTTACCATTTTTAGAAGATTTTCACGTCAATTCTCTCCCTGCACGCTCCAAATTGCCTTCTCCACGCCTCAACACTCTTCCTGAGATAGCACATGCACGCTCTAACTCCAATTATTTTTGCTTACAGTGCGTGTTGCTCTGTTTTGGTTTGGTGAATCGAACCAGGAATTCTAGCCAAATTTGATCAAACCTGATGCCCAAAACATGTTCTCTATGCCATATCACATCTCTATGCCAAAATTCAGCCATTGAAGCGACGTATAACTGCTTCATTTCTTCGGTCGAAAATCTCCTGAACTGTGAACAATTTTCCCGCCAAAAATCAAAATTTGAATTTTGAAGAAGACTGCCCCCTATCCGTCTCTGGAGTGCAAATAGCAAATGCCCAACTGAGATGCCCCTTAGTAATTTGGTTGCCCCTTAACCAAAATGAGAGTCCGAATGACAAATGTCCTCTGGGGATGCTCCGCATAATTTTTCGAGCCGATTTTTCCAAAATTATTTATTTCCAAAAAATACCTACAAACACACAAAACATCATAATAAGGACGAAAACGAGTACTAACAATACGAAACAATGAGGACAATTTAGACACATAAATGCGTCTATCAAATACCCCCAAACTTATTTTTTGCTAGTCCTCGAGCAAATTTATTCTTGAAAAGTGACCGAGTTAATCTCGGGTGGGTTTATCAGAGGTGTACCCACAAAAACCAATACTCCAGACCCTAGCTATCTACGAAAAATCTTGGAAAGCACTAAAGAACCTCCTTGGTTGGCATACTTATTAATTACAGGAGGAAGTACCCTGACGCGAAATTCCAATTGCTGTATACGAGTTTGCACTCAAGCATACTAAAATTCATATAAGTGACAGAGCTCTACTAAGATAGTTTCACGATGGACATCATACTCGGAGTCAGACTAATCACATGAAAAGATTAAGAAGATGGAAAAAGAAAAATGTAGATGGTTGAAAAGTGAACGGTGTTTTCCATATCTGTCTGAAGGCCTCTGCCAAGATGAACCTAACCTAAATGACTGAGATACCGGTCTGACTAATATTAACACACTGGCATATACAAGGGAACCAGTGGTCAATAACTTAAATCTAGATCAACAAACTGGCAAATACAAGGGAACCAGCAGTTGACTACACATAACAATAACCATTTTTTTTTTAACTTAACGGCATGAATAGATCTTTTTGATCCAAGCGCATGCTTCTTGTCAGCAGATTACACGATAGTTCCCACGGGTCCTGCATTCCACGCTTGCTTAGGCGACGGAAACAAGGAGAACATACGCATATTGCTATCCAAGTGTTAATACTTATTCCGATTGGTCTAACTGGTCCGGTCTAATTTTTTTTTTTTTTTTTTTTGAAAAGGTAACTCAGTCACTCTATTTCACCCTAGCAAAGGTAACAACTTGAATCGTGTGCCCCACCAAATCACTTGAAATAAAAGAAAAAAAAATAGAAAGTGAAAAGGACTCGACGAGATATGGCGAAACTATCATGTTATTTCTAACACCTGAGCTCTGTGCTTTTATGAATAGACTCTATAGATGTTTCCATCTAGTTAGATTGGTTCCTCAGCTCCTAAAACAAAAATGTTTCCATCCACTTAGATTGGTTAGTGCTATCCTTAATAGGCGTAAATTTCTAGGCTCTGGAGTTTATTTATTGCAACTAAAAAGTTTCTCCCATACCCCAAACTTAAATCTAACATTGTCCTCAATGTTCTAAAGATAAAATTAAAAACATGAACGAGGAGAAACGGTTACTATTTGAAGTAAAAGAGTTAAGGAAGGATATTACCGTGTTGCGTGAGATTGGGTTACCTCCCAAGAAGTGCTAAGTTTAAAGTCTTCAGCCAGACTTAGGAAAGGATTAGTCAACTCGAACCATAAAGTAACATTCGAAATAACTGTGGGTCTTCAAAACTAAATAGAGCTGACCAAAGGGAATTGCAGTAAACCAAGAAAATGGACAAGAAAAGCATGCCCTTACCTAGTTTCCTGATTAAGATATTTATATCTAATTGTGGTTCAGGTTCAGGTTCTATGAAAGGGTCTAAATAAAATATTTTCCTTGGATGCATTTTCTCATAGATTGGATCCAAATTACTAGGTCCTAGAGTCTGGAAAAACTTAAATAAGAACTTAGAATCACGAAATAATAATAACCTAAATAACTGAGGATCCTCTAAGTCAATAAGGTTTGACTTACATAATTGACCACAGTGAGAGTAGTGGTCATTCTTAACCAAATGTGTCGATTCTAATTTCCTAAGGCATTTAGGTTTAGTCTCACAACTTAATATTCGACACATTTGAAATCTATATGTTCCCACATTTGGAAGAAAACTATTTGGTGGGAAAACAAAATCAATCTTGGTATTATTGCCTAGGTTAACCACATCAACCAGAGGATGGGTTTCTAACATTTGAGACTCTTGTTGGATATCATTAGGTTCTGGAAAATGATTATGAAGATAATCTTGTAAGATGGTTGAGGCATTGATGTTAAGTCCCAAGTGAGGGACCTTACTAAGAGTTAAAGCACATGGAGAATGATACTCACCCCCAAACTTAGAGTTTTCGGCGTCTCTAGATAGACTGGTCATAACCTCCCTAATTTCTAGGTCGGCAATTGATTTTTCTAAGTCAGGTTCATCCTCGCTAATCTCTACGAGTTCATATAAGACTATTGTTTCTAAATCGTTTGACTCGATCTCAAGATAAACTGGTTCCTCTAAACCATCATCGGTTTCGTAAACAGGACATACTACATCGTCTGAAACGGGGGTATCTTAGTCAAAATCCGTCCTTTTGGGTGAATAATTTTTAAATTATTAGGATCGAACCAGAAATAATATAATCATTATAAGGCTCAACTGGGGTAACCAATTCCTGATCACTATTCCCACATATTTCAGATTCTTCATCATCACTATCCTCATCATCATGATACAATTTTGAAATTCAAGAATTCTCAATCTTTGTTCCAAACTACATGGTCTATGTTTATAATATTTCTCATAGATCGTTAGGGTGATTCCTCAATAAAAGTTGGAGTATCCATATATCGCTGCCCACGCATATATTCACCAAGAGTCATTTCCGAAGACGTCTCTTGATAACGAGAATTTCTAGACATATATTCTCGCAACGTCATCGCAGGGCGTCTCCTCAAAAGGATTCATCACCGAAAAATATAAACTACAAGGGATTCTATACAATCACAAACAAGGCCGACTCGACTCCACCAAAGCAAACCTAAAGATTTCTAGCAAACAAAAAGCATGATGGCTCCACTTAGATTGTTTCTAGACCAGCTTCTATCTTTCGAAAGGGAATTCGTTGCAATTTGAGCAAACCCCTCTGGAATCAATCCGAGTCAAAGTAAGTTGAATTGAGGCGAGGGAAGCTCAGTGGAGCTTTGATACCCAAGGCCTCACCGCTATCACAAGGCGGCGCAGTCACGCATTCAACTCACAGAAACCATCATGAACTTTGGAGTGTGCTTAAAGAGCAACCAATTTTTCGAACGAGTTTCCTATTAAGCTCGTTACCCTATCGGTCTCGTTCTATTCCAAATTTTAAGCTTGGGTTCGCGTTAGGTTTCGTTTTACTAAGGCGGGCAGAAGGGAACGGTGATGAAATCCGAACCCTTATCTTGTTTAGGCCAGGCCTTGCCCTTTACTAGGAAAATAAAGACAGTCCGGTTCGTCCTCAAACAATTATCACCTTAAGGCAGACAGTAACCCGCTTGCAGGAGATTCGCGGGTGTTTCGATTGGACTTACCTCCCGTACCAGACGGGCGATGAACCGTTGTCGTCGACTCGGGCCACGACTCCTATGCCGTGTGCGAACCCGAGGGGCCGAGACGATATAGTAATCGTCGTCCTTCCCTGCACACAGTTTATATAATTTTTTTTTTTTTAATAATAACCCTTCCGTAGGGTTAAAAAAATAAAGTCCAATTGTTTAAAGTCCAAAGTCCAAAATAAATAAAAAAAATTACAGTTTTCCTCACACACTCTAAAAAAAAAATTAAAATTAAATCCTAAAATTGTCCTTTTTTTCTCTTTCTTTTCGCTTTTCGCTTTAAGCTTTTTCCTCTCCAAGTCCTTAGTGCTCCACTTCGAACCTGTAAATCAAAGACAAAAAGACAAAGTAAAAAGGAACAAATAATAAAAAAAAAATAAACCTAAAAATTCTACCTAAGCACAAATCCGCGTCGGCGCGCCAAAATGATTAATATTTTTCGTGGGTTGTAGTAATGAGGTTCAAACTCTCGGACTTGTGAAGTAATTTTTTTAAAAAAAAATATATACAAAATTTTTCACAGGATCAAGAGACACTAGGACTCAGGATTCCACCATTAATCATTCACACAATTCATATATTTATTTGAAACAATTATAGCTCAAATCATAAGGACTCTCATTCTTGCCAAGGTATATTTTTAGAATATTTATTGTATATCACTAGCATGACGCATCAAAAGCACTACGACCAAGCATACATCATCATACGATATCACAACCAATTAAGAAAAATCATAAATCGATCAATAAAAAGTGCAAGTAGTCAAAAAAGAATTAATATAATTATCATATGTGTAAAGAACGACTTCCTCCATCATCCCAATGTTGGGGTTTAGCTACTCATATTAATCATGTTCTCAGAATATATTTTTATAGCTCAAAAAGTTGATTAAAAGATAAAGAAGAACTAAAACAGTGAATCTGCGACCCACAGAAGGCGTCCAGAAAACAACGATAATTTACCACTGCTGTAACAGAGACAACGATACTTAGCTTCCACTGTCGCTGTCGCTTTTGTTTTAAGACTGCTAGAAAACGACGGTTCTGGTAAGTGTGTTCTTCGTGTTCTTCAGGCGTGTTAATGGCAGCAGCAGCAGCAGGTAACTTCTCTGCAACTCCTCCTACGCCTCTCTGCTCGCCTCCAAACCTCCCCAAACTCTCGAAAACCTCTCTACTAAACCCAAGGGGTCCTTTTATACCCAACAGGAGCGTTTAATCTCGCCATAACTCGACATAATTCTCATTAAACCCGCTGTCCAAAAATAAACGATAGTTACCATTTTTAGAAGATTTTCACGTCAACTCTCTCCCTGCACGCTCCAAATTGCCTTCTCCACGCCTCATCACTCTTCCTGAGCTAGCACATGCACGCTCTAACTCCAATTATTCTTGCTTACAGTGCGTGTTGCTCTGTTTTGGTTTGGTGAATCGAACCAGGAATTCTAGCCAAATTTGATCAAACCTGATGCCCAAAACATGTTCTCTATGCCATATCACATCTCTATGCCAAAATTCAGCCATTGAATCGACGTATAACTGCTTCATTTCTTCGATCGAAAATCTCCTGAACTGTGAACAATTTTCCCGCCAAAAATCAAAATTTGAATTTTGAAGAAGACTGCCCCCTATCCGTCTCTGGAGTGCAAATAGCAAATGCCCAACTGAGATGCCCCTTAGTAATTGGGTTGCCCCTTAACCAAAATGAGAGTCCGAATGACAAATGTCCTCTGGGGATGCTCCGCATAATTTTTCGAGCCGATTTTTCCAAAATTATCTATTTCCAAAAAATACCTACAAACACACAAAACACCATAATAAGGACGAAAACGAGTACTAACAATACGAAACAATGAGGACAATTTAGACACATAAATGCGTCTATCATTGATCAAAAACTTTATCGATATATCATTGGAAGCCTTTTATATCTCACGACTACTCGACCTGATATTGCTTTTAGTATTGGTTGCTGTGCTAGGTTTCATGCAAATCCAAAGGAGTCTCATCTTTCAGCTGCAAAAAGGATCATACGATATATTAATCACACTGCAGGGTATGGTCTCTCCTACACTTTTGATACTAACACTGATCTTACTGCCTATTTAGATGTAGATTAGGCATGATGTGTGGAATATAGAAAAAGTACATCAGGGGGTTTCTACTATGTAGGATTGAATCTCGTAGCTTGGCATAGCAAGAAAAAAAATTCACAATCCATCTCAACATGTGAAGCAGAATATATCGCTGCAGGTTCATGTTGTGCTCAACTTCTATGGATGAAACAAATGCTTGCTGATTATGGAATCAACACTGGAATAATGAGAATCTTATGCGACAACACCAGTGCAATTCGCATAACAGAAAATCCAATTGAGCACTCAAGGACTAAGCACATTGACATAAGGTACCATTTTATCCGAGATCTTTATGAAAATGGTATCATTAATATGGAATTTGTGCCCTCGGAACAACAATTGGCTGATATTCTCACCAAACCATTAGATACTGCTACGTTTCAAAACCTACAGCAGTCTATTGGTGTCGTTCTAGTTCATTAGTCTTCCATAACTCTTGCCCCTGCTCTTATTTAGATCCTTTGGGCAATATAGTTTGGAACTACTTGAGGTGTAAAGTTTTCCACATTTGTTTCTAAGTAGATGTATCTTCTAAGTATCTTAGTGTCTTCTTGAAATCCTTCTTTTTCTTGTAAAAGTAAGGTCGCTCTTTTTGTTCTTTCGGGAATGACATCAAATGCGGGAGAGTTCTTTTGAACTTGCGCTTAATTTCCATATCTTTGTGGGGAGTGCGGCTGTGAAATATTTGAGGAGTTATCTTGTATCTTTATAAACTCCATGATGAATGCATTTAGCTTCAGTTTTATGATTGCATCAAAACCAAGTTTTTATGTACTAATCTTTGGTCTTGAAGTATCTCTATGAGAATTTCATTAGGATCCCGTTTTCGTACCTTTGCCAATTTTATTGAAAAAAAGGGGGAGAATTAATATGTAGTTCACACTACAAATACATATGGTTTACGTGTTTTACGCATCATTATGTAAGGGGGAGTGGTTTTCGTGTTGAGACGAAGTATTGACTAAGGGGGAGCGATACATATCACCATAATATTGTTGTCGAAGTTGTGATATGAGAACTTTGATGCTGTGTAATAATACTATGACACTGTATAACAATGATCGAGAACATTTGTTTTCTCATTGTTATGGCTACGGAACTTCAACAACGATGATGCTAAACTTACAACCTTTGGAATCATTGGAGTACTTGGAAGTGCCGAAGATTTCGAGTAATGTTGAAGCACCAAGGAGATCAAGCATGTGGATGAGAAGCTACAAAGCTTTTATCTATTTTGTAATCCATATGTATTGATAATTTTGCTAATAAAATTGACAAAGGGGGAGATTGTTAGAGCATTGCTCGGTCGAACTCGCATGCGTTGCTATCTCAAGCATGTTTGTTAATATTAGTGATCAAAACTATATGTCTTGATTTCTAGTTTACTTATGACTAAGTCTCGATCTGGGATAGTCATGTTTAGTTGAAGCTCCAGAATCCATGGCGATCATCCTACAAAGACGAAGAACCACTCGAGGAACCGGTGGAACTTCATCCGACTAAAAGGTATGTGGAGACTTGAACTTATCTATCACTCAAAAGTCTATTCTATCTCCTACTCTTAAGACAAAGTCGTTTAAGTATGATAGTTTTCATACATACACATTTGCTATTTCGAGCCGAGTTTACTCGCCTATCTTTTTCTTGAAATATATGTTGGTAAGATTTCGTTTTAACCATTTTCATCTTTACCCGTGACGAAATTCATGATGACGTTTCAATCTTGAAAATAGCTTCGATGACGATAGTCGTGAATAACGATTGTTATAACATTATAGAAGAATGTTTCAATGAATGAAATGTGGAGTTGAGATTACCATCTATGGATATAAGCATATATAGTATGTTCGCACATTAGTGTATAAATCCATGTATCGTAAGCCAAGTGCATGCATATGTGTGCATGCAGTATTGGTGAAGGAGATAGGTTGAGTACGGGTACCCACGAAAGTTTTCATACTGAAAATTTCTGATGGAGTTTGTAAGTTTTCAAACTAGTAAACCATGCACCTTAGGTACTCGTACCCACGGAAGTTTTCAAACCGAAAATTTATGCTGAGTTTATTAACTCAAATCAGGTAGCTGAGGTACGCATACCCGTACGCGTACTCAAGATGGTGATATCTCAAATCGGTAGATCATGAACTTATAACAATAAATTATAAGGAATGAAATCTTTGCAAACCATGGATACATTGTGAATTGATTCAAGTGGATCAAACCGATTTTCTTTCAATCGTGTCTATGAATAAAGATCTAAGCAATTGAAAAACTCTTCAACTAGTTCTTATGAGTCATTTGAACTTGTTATGAGAAAGATGAATACAGTTAATATGAAAGTGCTCATATGGCTAACCATTGGTTAGCTATTTGTGAACCAACTAAGTGTAAACATTTAGGTAGGGTTACTCAAACATAAATGAATGCATTTCATTTGTGTGTGTGACAATCTAAGTTTCGATCTAACGGTTGAAAGATATTAGCTTGGTTGAATCAGGTTTTTCATCTAACGCTGAATATTGGATGCTTTGTTACCAAGGTAACTTAGATTGCAAACCCTGATTTGAAAACTATATAAAGGAGACATCTACCATCTATAAAAACTAATCCCCACACCTCCTGTGTGATACTAGTTGGTTTGCTAGAGTCGATTCTTCTTTAACCTTAGGTTTCTTCTCGAGACCCTGTAGGTTAACGACTGAAAGACTTCATTGGGATTGTGAAGCCATACGAAACTAATTTTCTTGTAGTTGAGCGATCTGATCTTGCCATTTTCTATCATACGAGTTCAATTGAATAATTAGCTTGAGATTATATCTCCGATAGGGCATGATAAAAATAAATCACAAACATCTTCGTCTCATCGTTTGTGATTCCACATTATCTAGTTTCTCTACCATACGATTTAGATTATTGTGAGGTGATTGATAATACTCGGATGTTCTTCGGGAATATAAGACCGGTTTATCAATTAGTTCATGTTCACCTTGATTTATCAAAGACGGAACAAAAACTCTTGGGTATTTCTGTGGGAGACAGATTTATTCAATTTTATAGACTTTTCTGTGTGACAGATTTGTCTATCAAGTCTTCGACTTTGGGTCATAGCAACTCTTAGTTGTGGGTGAGATCAGCTAAGGGAATCAAGTGCGTAGTATCAGAGACGTCAGGAGCGCAACTATACCTTGAATTGAAGTGAGATGATTAGGGTTAAACTATAGTCCAGACCGAAGTTAGTTTGTAGTAGGCTAGTGTCTGTAGCGGCTTAATACAATGTGGTGTTCAATTTGGACTAGGTCCCATGGTTTTTCCTGTATTTGCGGTTTCCTCGTTAACAAAACTTCTGGTTTCTGTGTTATTTCTATTTCGCATTATATTTTGTTATATAATTGAAATATCAAAGGTTGTGCGTTGTATCGATCAATTGTGAAATCTAACCTTTGGTTGTTGATTGGAAATTGATTGATCCTTGGATATTGGTCTTTGGTACCATCCAAGTTTTTATCCTTGTATTTGATAAAGACTCGCAGATTTATATTTGCTTGAGTAAGGATCAAATCAAGAGATTGAGATATTAACTCCTCGATATACTTTTCTCTAGATTGAGTCTGACTGTCTAGTTGATTTTATAGAAAGTATATTGGAGTTAGTCCATACAGATTGCTAATCGAGATATAGGGTGAGGTTGTTAGACTCCTGCATTTTCACACAACACAAAAGATTTTGTTCATAAGGAAAGTTACAATCTACGCACGGGAATACCATAATAAAGTCCGTTATCCCAAGTTGCTTCACTTGCTGTGAAGAATTCTGCTCTCAACTTCTTGGAATCGTAACCCTAAATAGTAAATGAATAACCTATTCCAGTAACCACCTTACTGTATACCTCCAAAACCAAGAAATAGTTAGAGATAAAGTTTAGTACAAATGAGCTTATGTTTAATATATAAACTCCTTTGGTCAAAGAGCATACCAAGACAAGGATAACTTATCTCAGTTAGCAAGCTCTACTCAAGCAATTCTACGAGGAATGTAACTAACCAGTTTGCCTAATCATTTCATAAGTTTTACGTTTATAAAATAAACTATTCAATAGATCCATGAGAATGAAGTGTACATGAAGTATCCCAAAGATCATAATACCAAAAAAAAAAAAAAAGATCTTCTAGTCTTCAATCTTCAAGGTATCACATGCACTAACAACTTGAACTCCTTTAGTAAAAGAGCATACCAAGACAAGGATAACTTATCTCAGTTAGCAAGACCTACCCAAGCAATTCTACGCAGGAAGTAACTAACCAGTTTGCCTAATCTTTTCATAAGTTTGACATTTATAAAATAAACTATTCGTTAGATCCATGAGAATGAAGTGTGCACGAGTATCACAAAGATCACAAAAAAAGAGACTTTTAGTCCTCATTCTTCAAAGTATCACATGCACAAAAAAATTGATTCATACTAATGATAAATACATACAAAACAGAATATACTTGTTAGAGCACTGCTCTGTCGCAAATATAGATGTTGCACTTGCTTCTGCGTTAATGGTTTTCACGGACAACGGAAAATAATTTCAGAGACTCATAAAAGGTGTTGCTGCCTTATTTGAGTTTGCTAGGGATAAGGGAAAACATGTCCGTTATAACAAACCAGAAACAGATCAATTTTATAACTCCTCTGGATACTTTGACGACTTGATATGGGGAGTTGCCTGGGTGTACTACGTAACTGGAAAAGTGAGCTTCCTGTCATTAGCAACAGATCATGACATGGATGTAGGTGCTAAGGTCTTCTCTCGGACGCCGGAATCTAAAGTTCTTAGTTGGGATAACAAGTTGTGAAAATACGAGGGTACCCAAATATACCTCAATCTAAAACTTTTTCAGCTATAAGTCCTTTCTCCGAAAGTGATTGTTTATGGACTGAGTCGAGACAATACAACTAATCGGTTCACACTTCGTGTGATCGTCTATGGATACGAGATTGAGACAATACGATAACAAGATAACTTGTGTGATTGACTATGGATACAAGATCGAGACAATACAACAACGAAGTGTGATTACTTGATAATAGGTTCGAACTTAACCAAACACAATAGGATTGCTATCAATTAATTAGGGATTAACGTTTGTGTATTTTACTTCTAATTATAATAAAAAAAATTATAATTGCGGAAATAGAAAAGTAAAAGACACAACAAGATTTTGTAAATGAGGAAACCGCAAATGCAGAAAAACCACGGGACCTTGTCCAGAATTGAATACTCTCAGGATTAAGCCGCTATACAAAATCTAAACCAACTTCGTGTAGTTGAGACCAAGCAACTAAACATATAGTTCACCTAGTTACCTCAGTATCCCTGCGCCTCCAACTTGCAATAATTCACGCACTTGGAACAATTCCTTTGGTTCTTATTCCAAATAATAAAGGAACAACAAATCTGTTCGGTAACAACTCTTTTTAAACAAGTGATATGAGTTTGACAAAAGGATCTTCCGTTTATCCCAATAAACTCCTTTGTCAGGTTCTTAGATCTGTCTATTAATGCAACTACCAAAGTAGTTGGGTCTAGATTTTGCAATCAATATTCTTAGTCACAAAGACAATATATTGGTGCCGATCTACTCAACTAATCAATCAAGATTATCACAAAGATAAACCGATTATAGTTGGATCCCCAGCCGAACAAGTTTTGTGCACACCAAAGATTATGAACTCAAATAAGAAATCTTCTTTGTCTTCAAATCTTCTTAGATATTCAATAAACACATGCACACAATCAACTTGAATCTCTTGTGATCAATCACACACAGAACGGAGTATGTTAACAATGGATTATCACAAGACGTCTTTAAATCTAAATACAGTCTAAAGATCCCCGTCGAAACTTCGATCTAGTTTGAGTGAATCTTATATCAGAAGAGAAGATTCCCAAGCATAAAAAAACTAGGTGCAATCAAACTTCAACCACCGTTGGTCAATCAAATCAATCGAAAACTAATAATATACTGCAATTATCTAGTTTTCCACCAACAGTACTCGTAGAGCTTCCCAATCCCAAATAAGTCTTTAAAACGAGCGGTCATAAGAGATTTCACCTAATTAGAATACTTTCCTCTCCAAATAGACGACTCCACCGGTAACAACACAACTAGGTAATTTTGTTGGCTTTGAGGATTAGTTTGCTCGAAATGCAAACTTCAATATTTATAGACCAAGGAAGTTTGGACACCAAGGAATTTCCAAAACCGAAAATATTCTCAAGATATGCAATATATTTCCAAATTCGGTTTTCATAATTCCTGGAAATGCTCTGTCCAAATATTGACCAAAATCTCAGTAGAAAATCTCCAATTAGTAAATGCACATTACCAATTTTTATTTTCTAAAGATATGTATTTTAATTGCTGGAAACTAAAAGCATAGAAAACTAAAAACCTTAATTAAAAGATTCTCAATTTATTTCGATCCAGGATTCTCCTTTAGTTATTAAGGATTATCTTTAAACAATAAAAGATAAGAGTTAATGCACATGTTCAAAGTATGTCGACATCTTTACTTTGTAAATCCTTTTTCATATTTACAATCTTGGAACCGATTTGCTACACTTCCAAATGAGTTTAGAATTGGTTCATCTGATTTCCAGGAACTATGTAATTGATCAAAAACGTTCAATCACCATTCATGGGTTTAATGGTTCTACTAAAACAAGTTCCGGTTCTACCTCCAAGTAGCTACTAGGATCGGTCACATTAGTTTCCAAAACATTGTTAACTAAGTATCAGGATCGGTTACCACTTAATTATGGTACTTACTTGTGATCGGTTGCACAAGTTATAAGATCGGTCATACCAATTACTAAAACTTGTTAACCTACTACAAGGATCAATTACACATCTTGTGATTAGACCCAACCAAGTTCTAGGATCGGTTACCCAATGACTAGGAATGGTCACACCAATTACAAATATCGATCATACCATCTCAGGTGATTACTTAGGATTGGCTTCACTAATAAAAGTCATACCAGTACAAAAGTCAGGCATTGTGAATAATTTTACCAAGATACATAAACAAGTTATGAGCGGCTATACTAAACACACATATTGGTAATCCAAATATTTGCAATGAATAACAATACCAATAAGCCTAGCGATTTTCCTTTCGATTCATAAAACAAGTTTATGAATTGTACTTCCTTTAAACGAATGTAAAACATTGTTTTCTATGACGAAATCTTCACCCATACCCATACACATAATCACAATAGCATTCATACGATTATGTCGATATCTTTGAAAAAGCGGGGTCTAACAACACCACCCAATATTTCTCTTAGAAATCTGTATGGACTAACTCCAATATACTTTGCTAGAGAATAAACTAGACAGTTGTATATGGTGGATTTTTGACAAGGCCTAAAATCGTAAACCCATAATTATACGTACTTCTGATCCAACAATCAGATGAGTATTGAGGCTCATGTCTCTCATCAAATCTCTGACTGAGAATATTGTCTCTCGGAGTATATGCAGATATGTAGCCTCTCAGCCGAGGCAATGGCATATCTCGTGAATACTGAGCAATTTTAGTAATTACTTCCATATAGAATCGCAAGATTAGACGGCTCCTAGACAGCTCTCCTGCTAGTATAGAGCAATAACGTCTTCAGGATGTAACAATGTTTTCCCTGACTATATAGAAGGAATGTGACGCTTCAACAAGCTCATATCACTCGATTCCTCCTGAATAATTAATGCTCCTAGACGATCGTACTAGTATAGAGCCATCAATTAATTATTCCTAAATCATTAGATTCATTCACTGAATCCTTGAAAAATATTCTACGTTATTCATAATATTTCGTTACTTCAATTCATGGTTTTCCCAGCAGAACTCCATGGGTTAGTGATAAATATTCAACGTACGGCCATCCGAGCTACCTTTGAATAAGCCCCGACCAAAAGGATGCAAGTGTACTCAACAATATTGTACTAACGAGCACCTGAACACACGAACGAGCATCTCAAAATACGACGGGACAATGAACCTATGCAAAATAGGAAAGAAAATAATAAATAATAAAATATTAACCAAGGCGCTGGGGGACTGGGCCCACCGGCCGGCCGGTCGTGCCGTGACCAGTCCCACGCCCAATTTTATATTTTATCATATTTTTATTATTTTCCTTGATCTCATGAAAATTCCCTCATTTGAGCAAAATTCCTCCGTTTCAAGGAAACTCCTCAGTCTCATGGTGTTTCCTTCATCAAGGAAATAATAAAATAATTAGGAAAGATGTGCAGGACCAAGTCTACTAGCCGGCCGATCATGCCATAATTGTGGCCGGTCCCACACCTTGCGTTCCTTATTATTTTATTATTATTATTTACTTGATCCCTTGAAATTCCTTGATCTCATGGTATTTCCTTAATTTCATGATATTTCCTTCAAGTCATGAAAAATTAGGGAAACTCGTGGGACCGAGCCCTAGCCGGACGGTCATGCCGTAGCTGGTCCCACACGTCTCTTATTTTATTATTATTATTTTTTATGTTTCCTTGATCCCATGAAATTCCTTGATTTCATGATATTTCCTTCAAATTATGGAATTTCCATAAAATGATGAAATAATACATAAAATTAGGGACAACTTACGGGACCATGCCCAAGCCGGTCCCACACGCCCTTATTTTATTATTATTTGTTTCCTTCATCTCATGAAAACTCCTTCACTTCAAGGAAACTCCTTGATTTCAACAAAAACTCCTTTATGTCAACAAACTCCTTGATTTCATGGTATTTTCATAAAATCATGAAAAATATAATAAAGTTAGGAAAAATGCTATGTGACCGGGCTTATTGGCCAGCCGGCCATGCCTTGGACATAGCTGGGACCACACTTCATGATTCCTTTCATTTTATTATTATTATTTTTTCTTCATTTCATGAAGTTTCCTCGGTTTCAGCAAAAACCCTGATTTTGTCATATTTTCTCAAATGTTGCTCAAACGCACATCAGAAAATATCAAAATTCTCAGGACTGAGACACGGACACTCTAGCAACGTGAGCATGTTACCTTTACCGACCAAGGTTGGCTCTTTGGCTATTAAGAAGACGGTCCTACGCATTTTCACAATTTGACCTAATTTGCGCAATTGCACGTATTTGGGTCCAAAACTCTTCCAAACAACTTGGAATTTCATAGAATGATCGTCAGACGATCCCGTGACCAACCAGGGATGGTTTTATGACCCCTTGGTCGGTCCCTCATCTCTTCATAATGAATTAGGTTTTATCACCTAAGACTCAGACGAGCATTATTTTAATAATAAATGATTAAACCGGCATTTGATCATCCTTTCACCAACTCTTCAAGAAACCTTGGTATTTTCTCACTCGAGCATACAGGTGCTACATGGTTGATCCATGATCCCATGTAGCCGGTCCCTCCTTCACTTTGTGGTAAATTTTCAATGAACCATCAATTGATCGAATTAGGGTTTCGAGTCCAAGGTTCATAGTTCCAGATTCGAACGCTAATAATTTTACGTTGATCTCATGATCAACATTTTATTAATTATACTCGGTCCAGTTTCCAGTATCTTAATTTAATATTTTATCTGGTCACGCTACCAATTATTCATCAAACGAGCAACATTTGCTCAGAAGAGCAATATCTGCTCAAACCAAGGAATATTGGTTCAACTATCAATATTCAACAATTCATCGAATGAGCAATATTCGCTCACCTTAACTATCGACGTTTACTTGAGAATTATACCTCTGTCTCAACAGACATGTTCAATTTATGCGTTTCAGAACATTTTCAAATCATGTTCAACTCAGCAATACATGGACCCATCGTCCCATGAAGTCAGCAACTGACTAACTAAATACACGGCTGCCTTGCAGACTCCACAATCACGAGACATCAACCGTGTCACATGGGGGATATTAACTAGGGTTTTGGTCTGGCGATCTACGGCACGTGTGTTCATACACACGATGAGAGTGTGAGCAAGTCGTGCAATTAGTTGAAGGAGTTAACAAAGTATTGGATGGAAAATCGACCAAGTCTTTGCACGTTGAGCAACTGGTTTTAACACGATTTCCACTTCTCCAGTCTTTGATTCCATCAACTGTCACACTTCATGGGATCATGGTTTACAATTCTAGCAATATAAATAAGTCTCTGAATCATGATTGAAAACAAGACAATCTTACGTCAAACAGACAACACAAGATTAAAAACTCAACGTCTGAGCAATTACTCTCAACAGAGCAAATTCAATCATTCAGAACTTATCTTATTCTCAGAATACACAACACACCCACAATCTTCGATCACCATTGATCTCACACATTTCTCAGCTTCCCTCCTACAAATCGACCCATCCTCTCTTGTGACAGAATTTACTCTGTAACGTCCATTGTCTTGGTCTAGGCCGGAGTACTACAGATTGATATCTCGAATTCAAAGCACTCCCTTCTTGCAATGCATCTGTGTGAGGTTTGACAGTTCGCTCAGTTCAAGGAGTTTCCTCCGCACGGTCGTCTACTCAATTCCGTAAAAACCAGCAACTCGTTTTGCCCCATCTACAACAGTCAGACTCAATCTAGCTTAAAGTATATCAAGGAGTTAATATCTCTTTCTTGTTTTGATTTACTCGAGCTAATAGAAACACAAGGAATAACTTGGATGGTATCAAAAACCAATATCCAAGGATCAATCAATTTCCAATCAACAACCAAATGTTGGATTACTCTAATTGATAATCTGATGCACAACCTGTATTATTTCAATTATAAAGATAAAACAATATAATACGGAAATTGAAATAACACAGACACCAGAAATTTTGTTAACGAGGAAACCGCAAATGCAGAAAAACCTCGGGACATAGTCCAGATTGAACACACACTGTATTAAGCCGCTACAGACACTAGCCTACTCCAAGCTAACTTCGGACTGGACTGTATTTGAACCCCAATCAATCTCCCACTGATCCAAGGTACAGTTATATTCCCTGCGCCTCTGATCCCAGCAGGATACTGCGCACTTGATTCCCTTAGCTGATCTCACCCACAACTAAGAGTTGCTACGACCCAAAATCGCAGGCTTTGACAATAAACAAATCTGTTTCATACATACAAGTCTATCAAAGGATCAATCTGTCTCCCATAAATAAACTCTAAAGGTTTTGTTCCGTCTTTTTATAATAATCAAGGTGAACATGAACCAATTGATAATACGGTCTTATATTCCCGAAGAACAACCTAGAGTTATCAATCACCTCACAACAATCTTAATCGTATGGTAGCGAAACAAGATGTTGCGGAATCACAAATAATGAGACGAAGATGTTTGTGATTACTTTTTATATCTTGCCTATCGGAGATATCAATCTCAAGCCAATCAATCTGATTGTACTCGTACGATAGAAGATGCAAGATCAGATCACACAACTACGATAAAAGTAGTACCGGTCTGGCTTCACCATCCCAATGAAGTCTTTAAGTCGTTAACCTGGTTTTAGAAGAAGAAAACCAAAGTTTAAAGGAGAATCGACTCTAGCACGCAAACTAGTATCACACGTAAGGTGTGGGGATTAGTTTTTGCACAATACTAGATGTCTCCTTTATATAGTATTTCAAATCAGGGTTTGCAATCAATGTTAGCTTAGTAACAAAACATTCAATATTCACCGTTAGATGAAAACCTGATTTAGACTCAAGCTAATATTTCTCAACCGTTAGATTGAAAACTTAGCTTGTTACACACACTTGACAATGCATGCTTCTAGGTTTGTTAACCGTACCCAAACGTATGCACTTGTTGGTTCAACAATAGTTAACCAAAAGGTTAGCCATATAAGAATTTCATATCAACCATGTTCTTCTTCACCATAACTAGTTCAAACGACTTCAAATGAACTAGTTAGAGAGTTGTTCAATTGCAAGGAAATCTTATGTACTACACAAGACATAATTGAAGCAAAGATGATTTGATTCACTTGAATCGGTTCATGAACTTTTATAGCCACGGTTTGCAAACTGAATTCCTTAGTCTTTTTAAGTTTAAGTTCAGAAATCATCTTCAGATATATAACCTTCTCAAGTTCGCAGACTAGGTTCGCGAACTTAAGTTACCGGGCAGAGTTTACAAACTCTAGCAGAAATTATCGAGTATGAGAACTTCTCCGGTTCGCGGACTTAGATTCACGCAAGTAGTTTTTCAACTCCAGCAGAAATTCTCGGGTTTGAGAACTTCGGCAGTTCGCGGACTTGGTTCACGCCATTCTTCCGGTTCTCTTGATCGAAAAAGTTCGCAAACTTTGGTTCAAGGAATAGGACTTATACATAAATGTGTTTCCACAACAATGATTATGTCCACCATTAGTTATGTAATCTAAACTCTCATTTCAATCACTGAAACATTCTTAGAGGACGTTACGTAGTTGCTACACCATTTCCCGTCAAAGCAATTTTCAAGATGATTGAAACATATCATGACTTTTGTCACATGGTAAAGATGAACTTGATCAAAGCGAAAAGCTTACCAACACATATTTCGAGATATAGATAGGCCAGGTATACTCGGCTCGAAATACCAAATGTGTATAATCAAAGTCTATATATGTAGCATACGACTTCTTGTCTCAAAAAGTATGAGATAGAGTAGATAGACTTTTGAGTGATAGATAAGTTCAAGTCTTTACATACCTTTTTGTCGAGAAGTTCCACCGGTTCCTTGATTAGTTCTTCTACTTGTATGATGAATCGCCATTAAGTCCTTGAGCTCAACTACACTTTCTAGCCTAGTCTGAAATTTAGCTATAATAGACTAGAAATCAAGACTTATAGTTTTAATCACTAACATTGATAAACATGCTTGAGATAGCAATGCATCCGAGTTCGACCGAGCAATGCTCTAACAATCTCCCCCTTTTTTAATTTTAGTGACAAAACTATCAATACATATGGAATACAAAAAAGATAAAGAAACTTTAGTAGATCCTATTCCACATGTCTAATCTTCAACATTCCTCGAAATCTTCGTCACTTCCAAGTACTCCAATGATCCCAAAGGTTGTAAGTTTAGCATTACCGCTGTTGAAGATCCGTAGCAATAACAATGAGAAAACATAGTTCTCGATCATTGTTATACAGTGTCATAGTTTTATTACACAGCGTCAAAGTTCAATTTTATCACAACTTCAGCAATAATACTACGATGATATGTATCACTCCCCCTTAGTCAATACTCCATCTCACATGGAAACCACTCCCCCTTACATAATGATCCGAAAACCATATGTATTTGTAGTATGAACTACATATTAATTCTCCCCCTTTTTGTCAATAAAATTGGCAAAGGTACAAGAACAGGATCATAATGAAATTTCTGAGAGAGACATTTCATGACTAAAAGAAAAAATACATACCAACTAATTTAGATGCAATCATAAAGCCGAAGCTAAACGCATTCATCAATGAGTTTAAAGATACAAGATAACCCCTCTAAAATTCCACAGCCACACACCCCTCAAGATATGACCATTAAGTGCAAGTTCAAAAGAACTCTCCCCCATTTGATGTCATTCCCGAAACAACAACAAGAGCGACCTTCATTTCAAAAGAAAAGAAGGATTTTATTGGACACCAAAAACCATGAGAACGATTTTCTATATCCAAAGAACTCAATCAAATTAATCACAAGTAAACCCATGATTAATTTAATCGGAATACACAATCAAATTAAACACTAGAGGTGATCAATTCAATTGATTATGCTCAACATAAGAGAACTCATGGAGACACGAAAAAAACCCAACTAGATTAATTACAAGAGAACCCATAATTAATCTAATTGGAATACACAACCAAACTAATCACAAAAGTAATCAATTTAATTGTCATTTGTTTTGCTCGACATAAGAAAACTTACGGAACAATAACTAAATAACCAAACAAGATGATTAATTTAGTTCAATATGCTCGACATAACATATCTCACGGAACATCAACTAAGCTAATAAATCAACTTGGTTGTATAGTGCTCAACATAAGATGCATTACGGAGCCTTGCATTAATACATAAAATATGGATCAGGTATGATTAATACTGCGGAATACACAAGGATTCATTCTATCTTTAATCACTATTTGCATAACGATAATTAATAGACATAATCCTTGAAAACAAAAGATTTTAACCTATCTTCCATCAAATATTTGACAATATAGGCTTAACTTTTGTATTTTTCAAAAGTCCATTCATTCTTTTACCAGTACGTGAATACCGACCATGAACGACTTTACTTTTGACAAAGTATAGGCCAAACATAGTTCAAGGATGTAAACACCAATCCCATAACAAATTGCAATATAACAAATCATAAAGATTAATACTGCAAAACATCATCCTCCAAATATTTTTAGAATTTAAACCAATAAACCTAAAAAGAATAAGAAGATGAAAAATAATAGCTATGTGTAATCACAATCATTGCTATCCAAAGCACTAGTTATTCTTCCAAATAAACCAAAAAGAAGACATACTAGGCAACAATGTCTTTGAGAAATTCCTTATCATTCCAAAACTCCTTGTCGTCAACGGCCATTGGAATATAAGGTTCGTGGAGGAAGGAGTCAATACCAACGAACCGTCTTGGCTGATGATGTCGAACCAGGGCCTTCTGAATTTCCAAAGATCTTAAAACGCAAGCCTTTATTTCACTAATCTCCTTTCTTACTTCATTCAACTCATCAAGAACGTGGGAAAACTTCTGAGAGTTAGAAGGGACAGCCCTTGGCTTTCTTGTATTCCTCCTCTTTCTTTTCAAGGAAGGAGTTACTAGAGATTTCTCTTTTTCCTTGATTGATGGCTTAACAATCATGTTGACATCTTTTCCATCCAAAGACATGATGCTTAGAGAGCAATTATAAACAACTGGTTTTTGTGAGTGGAATTCACAATCTCATCAAGCAGTCTTAAGATATAAAGAATATCAGAGAGGAAAAAGGAATGTAGGGTTCGCAACCTTTAAACAGGTTCGTGGACGTCCAACTCTAAACCCTATAAAGAGTAGAATTGTTGATAATAACCCTTTAATTTATTTGATAGACAGGAAAAACAAACCAAAAAAAAACTTTTCCTAAAGCTTGAACGGTACACAATCTTATCTCTTTTGATCAGGCACATGAGACAAGATTTACCAAACAACAGAATCAATTTGTGGTGTGGTGAACAACAATTTGTCCACCATTTTCCTCTAGAGAGGAATCCTCAGACTTCTGTCTATCAAAGAGATTTGACCATACCTTCTTCTCTAATGGTCTTATTTTGTCTTTCGAAACCAACTTCTTAGACGAAGATAAAATCCTACATACCTCAGCAGTCTTCTGAGCAAGTTTAAACTTCCTTGGGAATCGATTTGTTCTTCGTTGAAGTTTGTTGGCGTGCCTCACTTGATGTTTGTACTTGTAACATCTTGATAGTTCATGACCCTTCTGAGAACAAAACGAGCACGTCAAACTTGGATAGTATTCAGGCATCTGTGGTGTGAACGCATCTAGACACATAGTAGATCCTGAAACATTACAACCAGAGTTTCCAAAGGATGGGTAATTTGATTCTTCCAGCTTGATTGGATTCTCCTCTTCACCGAAACCATCAAGGTTTATATATGTATTGCTACAATTATCAAAATCAATGTTTTCACATAGAAGACCGACACTTAATTTCCTATCTACATCAGAATCATAGATCTCAGACATCTCATCAAGTGTTACAGCAAGACCTTTGTTCCCAGTGTATTTTCTACGATTTGGGCACTCGTTTTCAAAATGACCAAAGCCTTTACACTTAAAGCACTGTGGCATATCCTCGTCATCAGCCTCGTCAGCATCCCTGTTTTTAGGAAGAATGCGATTGTGAGGTTTATTTGATGACTTCGGTTTGTCTCTTAAAAACCGTTTACTTCTCTTCAATAGAAGATCCCTAAACTGTCTTGTGATCAAGGAGACTGATTTGTCAAGATCTTCATCCGAAAAATGATCCTTAGGGACATAAACACTTTTACCTTTATCAAGTAATTTAGTATTCTTGTGTGCTTTAAATGCAACATCCTTTCCGATTTTGTATGTTTGCTCATGATCAAAGATCTTTAGCTTTCCAACCAATGTATTTCTGGAAATATTATCAAGGTTATTTCCCTCAATGATGGCATGCTTCTTAGACTCGTATCTAGATGGCAGCGATCTGAGAATTTTCGTCATAATGTCTTTTTCAGAAATAGTCTTTCCCAATGCAAAAGATGCATTAACAATTTCAGACACTCTGTGATTAAACTCATCAAATGTATATTCATCTGCCATACGAAGGTTCTCCCAATCGGAATTAAGATTTTGAAGTTTAGCTTCCTTTTCACTGGAGTTACCTTCAAATACGGTTTCTAAGATATCCGAAACATCTTTAGACCTAGTGTAATTTGACATATGGTGCTGAAGATTTGGGGTAATGGCATGTATGATTGCATTCAAACCGTCGGATTTTTGCTTTGCAGCAAGTATCTCGGCAGGACTGTATTCACCAATATTCTTGCAAACGTTTACATCTCCAACTGCCACAACGGGATCATCATAGCCATTAACAACATACACCCATGATTAAAAATCACGTGCTTGAAGAAAAGCTCGCATAATAATTTTCCACCATAAGTAATTAGCGCCATCGAAGACTGGTGGTACGTTAATAGAGATAGCACCTCTGTCCATAGAGTCAGATCGCTACAAACACAGACTTGTAAGGTCTTGAACGTGTTTGTCTGCTCTGATACCAATTGAAAAGGCGGGGATCTAACAACACCACCCAATATTTCGCTTAGCAATCTGTATGGACTAACTCCAATATACTTTGCTAGAGAATCAACTAGACAGTCAGACTCAATCTAGCTTAAAGTATATCAAGGAGTTAATATCTCTCTCTTGTTTTGATTTACTCGAGCTAATAGAAATCAGCGAGTCTTTAATCAAACACAAAGAATGACTTGGTAGGTACCAAAGACCAATATACAAGGATCAATCAATGGCAATCAACAACCAAAGGTTGGATTACTCTAATTGATGATCTAACGCACAACCTATATTATTTCAATTATAAAGATAAAACAATATAATGCGGAAATTGAAATAACACAGACACCAGAAATTTTGTTAACGAGGAAACCACAAATGCAGAAAAACCCCGGGACCTAGTCCAGATTGAACACACACTGTATTAAGACGCTACAGACACTAGCCTACACCAAGCTAACTTCGGACTGGACTATAGTTGAACCCCAATCAATCTCTCACTGATCCAAGGTATATTGTACTCCCTACGCCTCTGATCCCATCAGGATACTGCGCACTTGATTCCCTTAGCTGATCTCACTCACAACTAAGAGTTTCTATGACCCAAAATCGCAGGCTTTGACAATAAACAAATTTGTCTCACACAGACAAGTCTATCAAAGGATCAATCTGTCTCCCACAGATAAACTCTAAAGGTTTTGTTCCGTATTTTGATAATAATCAAGGTGAACAGGAACCAATTGATAATCCGGTCTTATATTCCCGAAGAACAACCTAGAGTTATCAATCACCTCACAACAATCTTAATCATATGGTAGCGAAACAAGATGTTGCGGAATCACAAATAATGAGACAAAGATGTTTGTGATTACTTTTTATATCTTGCCTATCGGAGATATCAATCTCAAGCCAATCAATCTGATTGTACTCGGACGATAGAAGATGCAAGATCAGATCAGACAACTACGATAAAAGTAGTACCGGTCTGGCTTCACAATCCCAATGAAGTCTTTAAGTCGTTAATATGGTTTTAGAAGAAGAAAACCAAAGTTTAAAGGAGAATCGACTCTAGCACGCAAACTAGTATCACACGTAAGGTGTGGGGATTAGTTTTTGCACAATACTAGATGTCTCCTTTATATAGTATTTCAAATCAGGGTTTGCAATCAATGTTAGCTTAGTAAAAAAGCATTCAATACTCACTGTTAGATGAAAACTTGATTTAGATTCAAGCTAATATTTCTCAACCGTTAGATCGAAAACTTAGCTTGTTACACACACACTTGACAATGCACGCTTCTAGGTCTGTTAACCGTACCCAAACGTATGCACTTGTTGGTTCAACAATAGCTAACCAAAAGGTTAGCCATATAAGCATTTCATATCAACCATGTTCTTCTTCACCATAACTAGTTCAAATGACTTAAAATGAACTAGGTAGAGAGTTGTTCAATTGCAAGGAAATCTTATATACTACACAAGACACAATTGAAGCAAAGATGATTTGATTCACTTGAATCGGTTCATGAACTTTTATAGCCACGGTTTGCGAACTGAATTCCTTAGTCTTTTTAAGTTTAAGTTCAGAAATAATCTTCAGATATATAACCTTCTAAAGTTCGCAGACTAGGTTCGTGGACTTAAGTTACCGGGCAGAGTTTACAAACTCCAGAAGAAATTCTCGGGTATGAGAACTTCGCCGGTTCGCGGACTTAGCTTCACGCAAGTAGTTTGTCAACTCCAGCAGAAATTCTCGAGTTTGAGAACTTCGGCAGTTCGCGGACTGAGTTCACGTACTTGGCTCACACCATTCTTCCGGTTCTCTTGATCAACAAAGTTCGCAAACTTTGGTTCAAGGAATAGGACTTATACATAAATGTGTTTCCACAACAATGCTTATGTCCACCATTGGTTATGTAATCTAAACTCTCTTTTCAATCATTGAAACATTCTTAGAGGACATTATATAGTTGTTACACCATTTCTCGTCAAAGCAATTTTCAAGATGATTGAAACATATCATGACTTTTGTCACATGGTAAAGATAAAATTGATCGAAGCGAAAAGCTTACCAACATATATTTCGAGATATAGACAGGCGAGGTATACTCGGCTCAAAATACCAAATGTGTATAATCAAGTCTATATATATAGCATACGACTTCTTGTATCATAGAGTAGAAGATAGAGTAGATAGACTTTTGAGTGATAGATAATTTCAAGTCTTCACATACCTTTTTGTCGAGAAGTTCCACCGGTTCCTTGAGTAGTTATTCTACTTGTATGATGAATCACCATGAAGTCCTTGAGATCAACTACACTTTCTATCCTAGTCCGAGACTTAGCTATAATAGACTAGAAATCAAGACTTATAGTTTTGATCACTAACATTGACAAACATGCTTAAGATAGCAACGCATGCGAGTTCGACCGAGCAATGCTCTAACAGTTTTATATACGAAGTTCAAAAGATAGACGTTATACTTCGTACTGTAATTCCTTAATACTATGTCTAACTAGAGTATAATCATTCACAGCTTCGCAATTATGTTTTCAATATGCACGACTTGAAAGATACGTTATGAATAAAACAGTTCAAGTCAAATATTACTAATCTCAAGTGGAAGGATGATGTCGTCGTTGTAGCCCTTTACTTCTTCACATTCTTCAAGTCTTCGTGTAATACTTGTAAGTCTCATATCCTAGTAACTTTCTAGCTAACCTATACGAAGTTGACTCTAGTAAATAATCAAGCGACTCTTTAAATGAGTTTTGATTCACTAAAATATGACAACCAAACTTGATATACCAACGCTTGGTGGGTTCAACCGAGCTATGCTCTAACAATCCCTCCCTTTGTCAATTTTAGTGAAAAAACTCTTACATCATATGGATAAATAAATTACAAGAATTCATTACACATACGCTTGATTACAAGTTTCAACAACACAATCTGTATACATTCAATTGACATTATAATAACAAAGCTAATACTCCCTCTAAAGGTAAGATAGGTAGATTTTCAATCCGCACATCTTTGTTATTCCCTTTGTAGTCCATATAACGACAAGTATCAATATGATATGTTACTCCCCCTTAGTATATGCTTTACTCTTTCGTTAGATATAACATTTAGCACCATTGTCCTTTCCTTAGTGATACCAAATCACTTGTTTACTCAATATATTTCTCCCCCTTTTGTCACAAAATGACAAAGGTACGAGCAAACAAAAGACAAACCAAAAGGATCTTACAAATCTCAAAAAGACTTGCAACCTATAAGAGTTAAGCACAAGGGTTCCACACACCATTTTAGATAACCAATATCAAAACCGAAACTACAAAGTAATTTTGTTTTGATATGTTACCAAGGAAACAATTTCCCGAAACAATTTTCCCTAATAGTTTATCAAATCAAAAATTGACTAAGCACCTTAGTTTTTTTGCTAAACCGATTGTACAAATACAATCGCTTGTTCGATAAGATCAGAATTAACTCTGTTTTTCTCATCAGGTTCTAATTATTCAAATAATAACTTATACCTTTCACTTTTAAACAAGACAAATACTAGGTTGGTTAACTAGCATTTCTTGTTAAGGCATTCAATTAGACTTGAATAACCGAAACCTCCACTTTGATAAGTCTAGCTAAGATCAGAAATAACTTAGTTTCTCTTATTCGGAATCAAATTGGACTAAACAATTCATCCTGAAAACCTTTTTGTTAAGCCATAAACAATTTATACAAACCAAATAAATCAACTTGCATAATTATTCACCTCAACCGGAAGCAATTGAAACAAACATAGACATTAAAGTACCGCAATTTGTAAGCCTAAACAATCGATACCAAACCATAAAGAAAAGATAACAATAGTTTTTCTTAACCAGAAACAATTGAATCACACGCACATCCATACACAAATAATGGAATAAACATCAATTGTACCGAAATTTTGTTAAGCAAAGACAATAAATATATACAATAAAATCAGACTTTTCTTAAACAGGAAAACGATTAAAACCACATGTTTTTTTTGAAGCATACATTTATTTGATGTTGCTGTGAGAAAGAGCAAGAACGTACACAGAAAATAAACACGAAAAGGAAAAGGAAATAAAGAGGAAGAAACTTGTAGCTTTAGTTGGAATTAGATAGAGTATGCAAAGATTAGGCTAAGAGCAACCACAGTCACGACCAAATTTGGGTACTAAACCCAAATTTGATCCCAGAAAGTGCCGCAGTGGTGAGGAGTAAAGCCATATTTAGTCTAGAGAATTAGGGTTTGTGACCAAATGTGGTCGCCAACCCAGACTAAAATGATCAATAGTGGGACGGGGTTATTACGAGCGTATGAATCGAGACGGAAGTATAGTGGGCGCTTCACACCGGGCGTATGTATAAAGAACGTATGATATTGGGGCGGATGTATACAGAGCGTTTGAATTAGGCATATTTATAAACACCGCCGGGCCATACGGAGATAAAACATACGCCCCATAGCAGGCGTAATTATAATGTACGTCCCAATGGGGCGCAGTTATTAAAAGCGCCTGGTCTGGGCGCATGTATTACGTGCGCCTGTGTGAGGCGCATGTATTATGAGCGTCTGTGTGATGCGCATGTATTATGAGCGTCTGGAATGGGCGCACGTATTGTGAGCGTTTGGTTTGGGCGCATGTATTACGAGCGTCTGTTACCAGGCGTACACCCAGACGTGCGCCAACGGTTATATTTTGGAACTGATTTTCTGATTATCTGATTTTCCGACCGTTTGATACATTGCAACGGCTCTTTCGTATATCTATATATAGCATTTGATAGTACTAATTTATTTCTGCATCCATTATTATCTTATCATTTATCATTTTTATTTCAAGAAATATAAAAGTATGGCACCACGCGGTCCCAATTTTACAACAGAAGAAGATACAACGATATGTAGAATCCATTTAGCCATATCAGCAGAAAATGAACAAATCAACATCTGTTATGCTTAAAGAAATCAAATTCCACCCAAAAACAAATCAAGAAAATTACGCCTAATTAACCTAATTACTTAGGAATAAAAACCATACCTTTAATCTTCAATCAAATTTCCCCGCACCCAATTAACGAATTAGACTACTCGTTTCTTTCACAAGAACATAGATTAATGGCCATCACATGAGATTTGGAAGAAAATTTGCCCTAGATTTTTACTTAGGTTTCGTCATCGTTTTTTTTTGCTTCTGTAAACATAGGTTATGTAAAAAGAGGAGGAGAAAAGATAATAACGTATATATCCAGACGGTCTTTCTAAAAACGCCCCACTCAGACGGATATTCTATGCACGCTCCACTCAGACGCTGCTTCTATAAACGCCCCACTCAGACGCTGCTTCTAGAAGCGCCCCACTCAGACGGATTTTTAATAAACGCCCGACACAGACGCATAATCCATCTACGCCTGAACTAGACGCACTTTCTATGTCCGCCCAACACAGACGCACCTTCCATATCCGCCTTACCCAGACGCACCTTCTATGTCCGCCCGAGTCATACGCACTTTCTATCTCCGTATGTATCAGACGCACATAACTTCTCCGTCCCAGTAGACGCACTTCCCATCGCCGTCCCATGTTAGGCGTGAACTATACCTACGCCTCAATCAGGCGCACGTAATAACTCCGTTTCATTCAGACGCATATTTTAAAGAACGCTCGGTCAAGAAACGTGAGTATAAGTTCCGTCTGCACCAAGCGTTCGTATAAGTTACGCTTCACCAATTTTTGGGCGTCCCCCATTGCGCTTGAACACCCAGAATATCAAAAAATTTTGGCTTTTAGTATGGCTTTTGGTATTTGGTCAGTCTCATGACTGTGGTTGTTCTAACCTTTCCCTTTTCTCTGCCTTACCAGCAGCTTTAATTATACTTGTACTGAATCTCCATCCTTGTATTTTTGGATGGGGTATGTTAGGTGTTAATCCAGTGTAGCAATTCAACGACTTTTATAACTCCATTCTTCTTGTATATACTTTTATAAAAGAATCTGTTTTAACAAACAATAAATAAACCTAGCTAACTTAGCCATCTACCTAGCATATGCATTATCAGCTGGGACTTGTATTTTATTGAAATGCACTGTGCCAATTAGGTACTACCATAGAGAAGAAGATAGGGATTTGTGATCAATCCTACTTAGATCCTTCATATAAAATTATTACTGTGTCCCAAACAAGTTAACCAAGAATTTGAGCTTGGAATGTTGTCTGGCAGGCAGGGTCTAAAGAGTGACTTGGAGTCAAATGGTTAGAATGCACCTAAGTGGGCCGAATGGCGATGTGCATATATAAATGTCTAACAATGAGTACAAAAGAGTATGTGAAAATCATAAATCTCGGTGAAAAGAACACAAAATCAGGAATTCCGCCCTATATTTTGGTTAGATGTGTTCGAGGATGTATGACACTAAACTAAATCAGCCCATTTCCGATAATCATTAAAAAATAATTATCCAAGGTGTAAGGAGTTTTTATTTTAATGGGTAGGTTCACAAAATACTGATAAATATGGTGTCACAAATCTTGGTTTGGTTTGATTTAGTTTATGTCAGTTCTTGTTTAAGTTTATTGCAGGAATTGATTAATCAAATCGAGGATGGATGTATGGCATAATACAACATTAAGAGTATAGTAATGCGACAAGAGAATACCGATTAATGGTTGGCCTAACTCAATATTTGTCTGATTTCATCAAATAATATATACTCTTGTCTGTCTCGATCTGACTAGCAAAATGATGCTTTTTCCATCTTCTTTTTTCCCGTTCATTATTTCAGCGAGTGAATGGAACAGTACTAGCACACTGATACATACAGATGTAGACAAGATTATAAAGTTAGCCCTTCTTCTTATAGTTAGTCTCTGTTTAGCTTCAAGAGTTACTTTATCCCTCCTTATCCAGTTATATTATCCTTGTAATTGGATTTGGGGCCTATTCGTTTGTACTACATAGTTTTGCAAGTGAGTTTTACACTATAACAAGGGCCAGGCTGCCCACGGCCGCAAGTGGATGTGCAATTGTTCATGCATTATGTTGCTTGATAATCTTGACAGAAACCCCTTATTTGGTTTTTTGTTCTTGGAAACCTTGATCCATTTACTTTCTTTATAATGTACTTGCCATTGGCAGACAAGGAGAAAGAAGTGCACCAAACAGAAAAAGGGAGAGTGCTTCGTAATAATTTGCAATGATATATCATATACTACCTCCATTCCAGAAAAAGTGATACTTTTCGTTTTTCATTTTTACATAAACGAAAAAGTGAAAATATCACTTTTCCTGAAACAGATAAGTATTACAATATGTTTCATATTCTTTTTAGATCGATTGAAGGATAAGTATCTACGAGTTTCAAACTAAAGTCATTGCGGTCATGCGGGAACGGAACGGAACCACATCATGGGAGGAAAAATAATGATGTTATGCAAGTGGAACATCACTTAAGCTTAATGATGGCTTGCCATAATGGATCAGTCAATAAAAAGCTGTGAAGAGCTTTGGGTCGTTATCATGGGATGTGATTCGCAAAAACACATAGTCATCATCACTCAACTCAGACAGTATTGCTTCTCCATGTTGTATCTGATGTCCATTTTTGGCTCATTCCACCATCGCTAACTTTGTTGCCTGCCAGTGGTATTATTTTCTGAGAACAAATTGGTGCCAGAATCTCATATATTATAGAGATTATTTTTTCTGTGGCTTCCTAATATTGCCCCTTATCCCAACAGAGTGTACTTTTTTTGTCGAATCCAACTGATTTTTTATTAGGAGCGACAAACATTACATTAGTACAAATTGTTGGTCCTTGTGACACTACTAAAAACGACAGAAATATGGAATCAAGTACATGGGAAAATGTCTCTCTTTGATCATTAGGCTTTATAAAAAAGAATGCTAATCACAATGAAACTAGTACTAAACTTGAGTGTATACACATTGAAACCAATGTTTTTCAAATGTAAATATCATTTACGATACATTAAAACACATCATTTTATTTTCAAACGTCTTCATATATTTTCGTACATCTAGTTTAAACAACTATTTTGTTTTGTAATCTATATAAATAATTTTTGATCAATCATGATTAAGATATCCGAACAGCGTACATGTTGTCCCAGGGCTTCTGGCTCAATATGCAACTGTTAAGTGAAAAATAGAAAATTAACGAACATAACACCTTTACTGAAAATAGAAATTATGTAATAGTTGCAAGTACTTAACAAATAAGCCAGCCAGCCAGCCATTGTTCAACCCACTCCCACGGCACAACTCTCCACTTTACTCCTCTCTCTAAAAAATAAAAAAACTCAGATCCCTTCCTCACTCACCATTTAATGTGAATTAACTCTCCTTCTGTCTCTCTTGTTTCTCAAACCATACCTCTCCTCTGTTTCTCTCTCTGTTTTTTTTTTTTTTTTTGTGAGAGAGGGAGAGAACCTTCATAGAAACCCAACCCAATTCTACATCTCATAATAAGTGAATTCATCATCTTCTTCTCTGGCTAGTAATTGCCATGGCTTTCTCAACTTTCTCACCAACACCTGATAATAATAACAACCACCACCACCATCATCATCACCATTCAAGAACACCTTCAAGAACAACACCCAAACGCGATACTAGTGGTAAGAAAAAACCGCAACCACCAGCGAAAAACCCATCTTCATGGAACCAAATCAAAAGCTTAATAACATGTAAAACAGTAGAAAACTCTAAAGTCCACGACCCATCATCATCTAAGAACAACAACATTCATGGCGGGTATTCGAAGTTAAGTTCATCGTGTAGTTCTATCTGTAATTTCAGAGATGTTGTTCATGGTAATACAAGAGTTGTCCATAGAGCTGATAATTCACCTGAAAACAGCTCTGTTGGTCAAGAAACTGGTCTGTTAAGTCGAAAATCAGTTCATAATATTGGTTCTTCATCAAATCGGTCTACTACTAGTTCTGTAAGATCTTCAATTCATACCAATACTGGTACTACTCCTCTCCATGGGTCTTACACTAATTCAACAACAACTTCTTCTTCAAGAGGAATGCAGCTCAGAAAACTCTCTGGGTGTTATGAATGCCACATGATTGTCGACCCCAGCAGGTAAACTTTTCATCATAATTCTGTAAATTCCTGGTTTGGGTTTTCATTGTTTTGATTGATTTTATCAAAATTGACTGTAAATTGTTTTTTTTTGTTCAGGCGTCCAATTACTCCAAGAACAACAATCTGTGTTTGTAAAGAATGTGGAGAAATTTTCCCTAAAATTGAAAGTTTAGAACATCATCAAGCCATCAAACATGCTGGTAATTTTTCTTCTTAATTTTATAATTTTAACTAGAAAATTTCTCCATTTAGAAAAACACCTGAATTCTCTTCATTTACAGTTAGTTATTAGGTCTGAGAATAGAGTACACACCACCATTGAAGTAAAAATCAGTCAACTTAGGATTCATTTGGCTAATTAAACAGGAAATGAAAAAAAAAAAACTACTCCACTAGGTAGGTATATTTTGACTGGACTGGAGAAAGCTGGTCAATAGAGTAATAACCCTGCAAATAATTACCCCTCACATGGTCACATGGTACAGTTCTTCAAAGCAAAATCAACACCTGTTCTGCTCCTTCCACTCCCTTTCGACAGAGTAATGACCAAAACACCCTCACCATGACCAAACTCTTCGTCTTCAACCAAATAAATATCTCTCTGTATTAAATTTTTGAGATTTCCTCATTTTCAAAATTTGAACAATGGGTCTCCATTAAATTCTGTATTGATGATGGTGGTTGTGTAATGTTTTGTAATGTGTGAATGCAGTTTCGGAACTGGGACCAGAAGATTCAGGTCGAAATATAGTTGAGATCATATTCAAGTCAAGCTGGTTAAAAAAGGACAGTCCAATCTGTAAAATTGAAAGGATATTAAAAGTCCATAACACTCAAAGAACAATCCAACGGTTTGAAGACTGTCGCGACTCGGTTAAAATCCGAGCTACGAGTAACAGCACCACGAGAAAAAACGCTAGATGTGCAGCTGATGGGAATGAGTTATTAAGATTTCATTGTACGAGCTTGACCTGCGGACTCGGTGCACGCGGTTCGACTAGTTTATGTGGCTCGGTACCTGGTTGCGGTGTTTGTACTATTATAAGACA